>NC_142895.1:3532500-3858750 GCF_054131105.1 Drosophila navojoa | reverse complement strand
ATGGCGAGCGTGGAGCAGACCATTTCACTGATGGCCGTTATTTGGTTGCTATGAAAGTGAATGGCCAACAGGAGCAGCATCTCGCCCAAGGAGCTGCTCGTGCCCGAGCGCTTGCAGAAGAAGGCATTTTCGCGAATGAGCCACTGCAGCCACTCCACAGCCTTGTTCTCCAGCGGAATCGTCGATACTAGCGACGGACAGGCTATCAGCATGCAGAGCGCCAGTGTGACAAACCGAACACCCGACGCCGTCGGCTGTGGGCAACTGGTGACCAGCTGGGACAATGCATTGATCTCATCATCATTGAACTTTAGTCCACCGATTCCTCTCAGCGCGCAATAGAGCCGCAGCAGGACAGCGCCTTGTAAATTGAAATCCTTTAGCTCTGACGCACTGCTGGTAATCTGCAGGATCTTTTGCAACAGCTCGATCCGCACCAAATTCAGTGCATCGCCTTTGCGCTTCTGACTGGTGCGAATATACAGTGCAAACCAGGAGCGCAGGTTCTGATCGTTGCCCAGCAGCAAGCCCGTTAAGAAGGCGATCTGTGAATGATAGCAGATGGGATTAGGCTGCGGCTTGATTAGAGGTGGATGCTGTTACCAAATCCTCGGAGTGCTTGAGTGCCAGTTTGAGCATAAATGATGGCACTTTCATCATATCCACGCACATGGAGCGATTGGCCAGCGCCTGTGAGGGATTCATTTCGCTGAGCGACATCAACAGCGCCAGACGCTGTTTGCCCTCGGCACCCTCCTCATCACAATTGGCAATCACATGTGAGACCACGTCCCGATAGCAGTCTGGAAAATTGGCTACCAAAGCGCAAACGATCCGATATCCATTTGGTACATGAACCAGAGCATCCGTCAACTCCAAGATGTTGAGCAACGAGGGTAACTCTGCTAGAGCAATGCATAGTATGTCCACCACTTCCTCCAAATAGATGCCATCATCAAGAATTTCAGAATGGCTCGACACGCCCACTGATGCGCCCGACGATGGTTTTTGCTCGGCAAGCGCGGCAACCTGTTGCTGCAGATTGAAGATTTCGGATAAGACGACGCGGACCTTGCGTGCCACATCTGCACGCTCGAAGCCAAGAGCAATGCCCGACTGGAGACCGTATTCAGGCTGCGGCTGGGGCTGACCTTGTCCATCGAAAAAGTTGGTCACACTGCTCGTTTTCTGTCGGGTAAGCAACTCCTTCTTAAGGTCGTTCTCCAGCTCGTGGTAATTGACCTGGAGATAGGAGACGATACTATTGACCACCTCGATGCCAATGAGTACGGCGAGTATCTGTTTACGTGACTCCATCGAAGATTCGGTATTGTCCAGTGGCGAAAGCAGGCTCATTCGCACTAACGACGGCAATACCGGTCGAATTTCGGTCTCCGGGTAACTGGCGAGAGATGTTATATCCAAATTCTGCATAGCGCCAAATACACGGGCCGTCACATCGTACATCTTGACCGGCATCGCGACAGGCGCACCTGTTGTCAACTTAATGACAATTTTTTCTCAATTCGTCTATCTTATGGATACGATTCTCCAGCCAGCCGAGGATTTAGATACTCTGACACTGAAGCATCGATATTAGCAACACTAATCGATAAATTTTTGATTAGTTAGTCCTTTCGGTACAGCCTCTGAAATTCAGCAACATTCATTCAAAGAGGACTACGCGCACAGATCATACCAGGCAAACTGATCTCAAAGCAGTGTTTTGGCGTTCACTGGTGTGATCGTGCTATGCGTGTGCTGCCAACTTATTTTTTGTATGTCTTCAAAAAATGAAATATCGAATCGATGTGTTGTGAGCGCGCCCCATATATCGCTGTATCGATATTTCGATGTTTTTCTTTTACTGATACACACATTTTCCATCCCGTATTCAGCAGTCACTTTTTTTTTTACTCGCGAGTGAAGTTCGACCGCAAAGAATAAATGTGAATAAAAATAAATATATCGTGAAGTATCTATATGAATTGTGTATTTTATGAATCAATTAGGGAAAATTGAACAGCAAGTTTGCCGAGTAGGTAAGTGAAAGTTTCTATCAGTGTAGTGCAATGCAAACAGGCGGCAAATAAAAAAAATCAAATGTCGGAAAGCAAAAAAAATAGACCAACGCCCCAGTAGTGCTCAGTGCCGTGTGCCTCTAGTGAGACGAAGAAGCAGCAGCAGTAATAGTAGTATTTGTAGTTGTAGTAGCTGAGGAGTCGGAAAAAGTATCTCAAAGTCTAAATGTGGGCCAATTGGATGCAGTGTTAAATAACTGATATATAATCCATGTACATACGTATGTATAGATACATGATCGAATCTACTTATATATCTATCTACATATATGTATATGTATGCGTGTGAATACGTACATACATAATAAAAACATCATCGATTAAAATTGCCTGCCCCCGTCTATCGCAGTCGCAGTACGTTCGCTGCTAGCGTTGATGACATCATTCGGTGTTATTTTTTTTCAGTACGTTTAGTCTGTGCGATGTCAGAGCGTAGCGCAGGGTCGTGCGTGTGAGTGTATCTGTGTGAGTTTGCGTGTGAATGTGTTAGTTGTGTGCGTACTGCTCCGTTACTGGATGAATACGTGCGTGTAAACGAATATTTGAATTAACTCGAATCAAAACAAAAAAGTATGAGAATAAGAAAAATTGAATTAATTTCTATTAAAACTGCGAACTGAAAGAACTTGAATTACATTTGCGTCACCGCTCAATAAAAAGTGCGATAAAAGTCTTATATTTAATCAAGATATACATATACATGTGTACATTTAAAAAAAAATGTTTTTAATCATACACAAGCACACACACACACACACATAAACGCATAGTATCTATCTCTTACTCCCTTTCTCGTCTTGCTACTTTTTATACTCTCACCCAGTCACACGCACACACTAACAGCAAAATGCACTTTGAAATACAGTTACGTGCAACATACACACACATAGTCAAGTAAACACACGGCCCATGTAAAAATAGGAAATCCTTCCAAGAGGTCACGAGTTGAATTTGAAGTTGTTTATCGATACATGGAAATGGGTGGAAAACAGAACGAGAAACTGTGCTGCACTTGTCCATATATGCGCTCAGTGTATATATACCTACATATATGTATATATGCATGTATAAATGTGTGTACGGTATTTGTGAGAGTGTGTTTGCGTTAAGGTTTGGCCCACCTTCTTAATGAACGCCGATGTCGGCTGCCTTAAAAAAACAAAAATGACAAATCAACGGCCATAACTCAAATTGTACAGTTGTAAGGTAATAAGCACGTACTGATGTATATAAGTATGTGCGTAAGTATGTGTGTGTGCATGTTAACTTGTGAGCTGGAGAAGCCTCATAGTAAAAACAAAAAAACAAAAAACTGGTTTTCCATATTGTAAGAAAAAAGCAACATATAATTAAACATTGAAGTTTTCACTGCTGTAATGGCTGCCCTGGTTAATTGAAATTGAACGACGTCAATTGCACAACTCCAACGCCCCAGAAGAAAAACCGCGCCTCTTGCTTGCTAATCAAATCAATGTGATGAACTCACTTCCAGCAAGATCAACTGGAGACACACAGACACACGCAGGCACGCACAACAAAAGTAAATATGTATGTGTTCATACTATATGCTTGTGTGTATGCAATCATAATTGCAAAGCTGGTCGAGCTGAGTTCAAAACCTACCCCATTTACTGGGCTTGCTGAATACGATGACAGCGAGTCGGCCTCCCACTCTCACTCCCTCCCGCAGTTGGTCGAGTCAGTTTGTTCTTTTGCTTCTTCGCTCTCATTAGCTCTCTTCGAGTTACACAGTTATGCTCTCACGCGCTCTCTTTGTGTGCGTGTGCCGCCTGTTTGTTTGTTTGTTTGTGTTGCGTTGGTGTGGTTGTCGTTGTTGTTGTTGTTCCTCATTCGCTCTGTTTTCGTTGTGCTCGCTCTCTGTCAGTCTTGTACGTTCATCTCTCAGTCGCCTGTCGGCGTCGAGTTTTAAGCTTCGTTTTCGTTATAATCAGCAAAATATTACGTAATAGATAATAGAGCCGCGTGAATCTGAATGCGAATGTGTGCTATGCGCTCATAAATATATGTATGTAAATAAAGATGTGTGCTAAATTCCCTATTGTTTTCGTTTTGTCGCTTTTTGTTAGTTTTATTGTTGCAAAATTAGCTCATGCCCATTGAGAGCGTAAATTAAATCAGCGAGGCAACAGCATAGAAAAAAAAACAACATATTCGACTGCAATTTTTAAGAGTGATGTGTTAAATAGAAAGAAAAAACATAATTGCCCCAACTAATGTAAGCTTGTATCTATGTGTGTGAGTGTCTGTGTGAATAGAGCGTGAAGGGAATGACCTGCACAGCTTGGAATAAAGGTCAAAATACACTTGCCTGCATAGCTGTATCTTTGTATGTGTGCAGCGGTTCCCATAGGTATAGATAAAAAAAAAACCGCTCACACACGTATGCATGTATGTGCTCATGTGTATTTGTGTTTCATTTTTATTTTTTGGTCAAGCCGATAGTTTTTTGAATTGAATTTCCTGCAATTTCACCAGCAAGCGATTTAAATCAGTGCGTCCCTCCCACTTTGTGTTACCGCCCACAACCTGTCACACTTTTTATTTTGTTTGAGAATCAGAATTGGAATGAGAATCGCAGTGCGGATGGGGCGTGATGTAATCGCGTTAACTATAAAGCCAAAATAATGAATAGACAAACATACATACACACACACACACACACACACACACATCCATTCATATACATATGCATCAATATATCAACATACAGTGAGCGACAATTGTGATCGGACTTGTTAGCCAGTTGACCCAGGCGACCCGCGTGCCACTCAATGTGACGCCATTGTGTCTTATGAATCATCAAGAGAGAAAAGTGTATCGAGGGGAGGAAAGCGAAGTGAAAACCACCCACCCAGGCGTGAATGAATATATTTATATACACATGTATTTTTATGCAGAAAACTTTACCAAAAACTGAAGAGAAAAACGACAATAAAACTTTATCAACAATGGAAGTGCAGTGAAAACTATTTCGAGTGAACATATGCATGAAAATAGAGCAATAAATAACTGTTAAAAAAATGAAATACATATTATAATTTTATTTCTGGACTAATAACTATAAAAACTTTTATATTATCATAAATGTAAATATAAAAGTTTGTATTATATATTAACAGAAATAGAATTCATTAATTAGTATTTGTGAATAGAAAATAAAAAGCTGCCATTTACAGTGAACGCTCGAAATTAGGGCATACCTAACTAAGGGTAGTTAATTCAGCTGTTCATTAATTGGCTCCATTGTAGACTCGAATGTTGCGGTTTTTTTTTTTTTTAGAACATTGCTAATCTAATCGAGTGAATAACTCACAAGGCAGCAGGCAGAACGTTGCTGTGTAGCCGAACCGACTGAGTAATACCCATTAGTATTACAATAGCAGTTGAAAATATCAGTGGACAATTTAAGTTCGGGATCTTCTATTCTTCTATGGAAGAATGATAGTTGTTATCTTTTCTAAAGGAACCTTTAAAATAATTCATACAAATATCGAAATGTATTTTTAAATTAAACTATGCTTAAAGAGTATTGTAAAAGAATTTCATTAGGTAGAGAATGCAATTCTTTTTAAAAGATTATATATATCACTAATTTATTTTTACGTGAACTCCAAGATAAGAAAACGTGGAAACAACAAACACAAAAAATGCAAAAGTATCGATAATGGAATAGACGACATTATATTTTATATTATATTTGTATTTATATATATATATGTATATATTATATTTTCTTTTTTTCATTCTTTGCAGTTATTCTTTGAGGTTTATTTTCGGTTCGGAATTGGGGGGATACAAAATTAAATTCTTTGCGGTAGTGAGAATTGTGGACAATCTAAACAAGGAGAGCTGACAAAATGACGACGGACATTTCAATTGTTCGATGGGACCCCAGCCAGGGTCCAGGCAACGAATATATCGATGAATACGAATACGATGGCGGCAATTCCAGTTCGCGGCTATTTGAGAGATCGCGCATCAAGGCCCTTGCCGAGGAGCGAGAGAGCGTACAGAAGAAGACGTTCACCAAATGGGTGAATTCGCATCTCTGCCGGGTCAATTGCCGCATTGCCGATCTCTATGTGGATATGCGGGACGGCAAGCATTTGATCAAGCTGCTGGAGGTTCTATCCGGCGAACGACTGCCCAAGCCCACCAAGGGCAAGATGCGTATACACTGCCTCGAGAATGTCGATAAGGCGCTTCAGTTTCTTCGCGAACAGCGTGTCCATCTGGAGAATATTGGCTCTCACGACATTGTCGATGGCAACGCCTCACTCAATCTCGGTCTCATTTGGACGATTATCTTGCGCTTCCAGGTATGTTATTTGCAGTTCCAGTTTCAGTTCCAGTTGGATCCTGTTCTAATTACAGTTCCAGTTATGTTAAGTAGTGTAACGCAGTTTTGTTAACAGTTCTGTTGATAATCAGAATGAAATGTTCAAGTTAACAGCTGCTGTTAGTAAGCAGGATAAGTGAGAAATGATAAATGTTAAATTAATTGAATTCAGTTAATGTCAGATATTAGCATATATTATCATATTAATGTTATGAATATTATTGATAACAGTTGAGAGTTAATTTAGCTGTCGAGAAGAAGAAGAATATCTTAGCACACTGAATTTGTAAGTTCCACTATATGTTAGTTATGCCAGCTGTTAAGCACATAACAGTAGATACTATTTAACATAAAATACACAATTTAGATTACAGTTTATAAACAGAGTGAGAACCAATTGAAGATGGACATGGGACTCTTATAAAGATATTAAATTATATTTTGTTAGGTGTAATGGGTTAAGATTAGATATATTCATAGTTACACCAGATCCACATTTCTAACTCTAGATGCGCTATACTATATAAACAATTTGTATATTATGCTCGCAAATAGATTCAAGATATCACCATCGAGGAGGTGGACAACAAGGAGACAAAGTCAGCCAAGGATGCGCTGCTGCTGTGGTGCCAGATGAAGACCGCTGGCTATCACAATGTGAATGTGAGGAACTTTACGACCTCGTGGCGGGATGGATTGGCCTTCAATGCGATCATACACAAACACCGTCCAGATCTAGTGCAATTTGAGAAGCTATCGAAGACAAATGCCATACACAACCTGAACAATGCGTTCGATGTGGCCGAGGATAAGCTTGGATTGGCCAAGCTTCTGGACGCCGAGGATGTGTGCGTTGATCATCCGGATGAGAAGTCGATCATAACTTATGTGGTCACGTACTATCACTACTTCAGCAAGCTGAAGCAGGAAACGGTGCAGGGCAAGCGTATTGGCAAAGTGGTTGGCATTGCCATGGAGAACGATAAGATGATCCATGATTATGAGCACTTCACCAGCGATCTGCTGAAATGGATCGAAACGACAATACAATCGCTGGGCGAACGCGAGTTCGAGAACTCCCTGGCCGGTGTCCAAGGTCAACTGGCGCAGTTCTCCAATTATCGCACCATCGAGAAGCCGCCCAAATTTGTGGAGAAGGGCAACCTGGAGGTGCTGCTCTTCACGCTCCAATCGAAGATGCGAGCAAACAACCAGAAACCCTACACTCCCAAAGAGGGTAAAATGATATCGGACATCAACAAGGCCTGGGAGCGATTGGAGAAGGCCGAGCATGAGCGTGAGCTGGCGCTGCGCGAGGAACTGATCCGCCAGGAGAAACTTGAGCAGCTGGCGGCACGCTTCGATCGCAAGGCTTCGATGCGTGAGACCTGGCTGTCGGAGAATCAACGACTTGTTAGCCAGGATAACTTTGGCTTCGATCTGGCCGCTGTCGAGGCGGCTGCCAAGAAGCACGAAGCCATCGAAACAGACATCTTTGCGTACGAGGAACGTGTCCAGGCCGTTGTCGCCGTTTGTGATGAACTGGAATCGGAGCGTTATCACGATGTGAAACGCATTCTGTTGCGCAAGGACAATGTGATGCGTTTGTGGACGTATCTATTGGAGCTGTTGCGTGCTCGTCGTATGCGTCTGGAGATCTCGCTGCAACTGCAGCAGAACTTCCAGGAGATGCTCTACATCCTGGACAATATGGAGGAAATCAAACAGCTGCTGATGACCGATGACTACGGCAAGCATTTGATGGGTGTCGAGGATCTGCTCCAAAAGCATTCGCTGGTTGAGGCCGACATCAATATATTGGGTGAGCGTGTCAAGGTCGTTGTGCAGAACTCACAGAAGTTCCTCAGCGAGGATCCCGAATCGTACAAGCCATGCGATCCTGAAATCATTGTCAGCCGTGTCCAGCAGCTGGAGGATGCGTATGCTGAGCTGGTGCGTCGTGCTGTTGAGCGTCGCAGCCATTTGGAGGAGAGCCGCAAGCTTTGGCAGTTCTATTGGGATACCGCCGATGAGGAGAACTGGATCAAGGAGAAGGAACAGATTGTCTCAACCGATGAGATCGGTCACGATTTGACCACTGTCAATCTGTTGCTGAGCAAGCACAAGGCACTCGAATCGGAGATCACATCCCACGATCCTCAACTCCAGAATGTGGCCAAGGTGGGCGCTGAGCTCATTACCGAAGGTCACTTGGGCGCCGATCGCATTAAGGATCGTCTCAAGGAGATTTTGTCCAAGTGGGATCATCTGCTCGACTTGACCAAGTACCGCCGCCAGCGACTGGAGAACGCCGTCGAATACTTCCAGCTGTTTGCCGATGCCGACGATGTGGACAACTGGATGCTGGACACGCTGCGCATTGTCTCCAGCGAGGATGTCGGCCGCGACGAGGCCAACGTTCAGTCGCTGCTGAAGAAGCACAAGGATGTCGCCGATGAGCTGAAGAACTACGCCGAGGTTATTGACGCCCTGCACAAACAGGCCGAGACTCTGAAACTGAATGAGCCCGAGAAGGCGAATGTGGACAAGCGTCTGGAGGCGATCGATACGCGCTACAAGGAGCTGACCGAGCTGGCCAAGCTGCGCAAGCAGCGTCTGCTCGACGCGCTCAGCTTGTACAAGCTGATGTCCGAGGCCGATGGTGTGGAGCAATGGATCAAGGAGAAGACCAAGATGTTGGACACCATGGTGCCTGGCAAGGACATCGAAGATGTCGAGATCATGAAGCATCGCTTCGAGGGCTTCGACAAGGAAATGAATGCCAATGCCTCACGTGTGGCCGTTGTCAATCAGCTCGCCCGCCAGCTGCTCCACGTCGAGCATCCAAATTCGGATGAGATTCTCGACCGTCAGAATCATCTTAACCAGGAGTGGTCGACACTGCGCGAAAAGGCCGAAGCTAAGATGGATGACTTGAAGTCCGCTCATGGTGTGCAGACCTTCTACATTGAGTGCCGCGAGACAATCTCGTGGATTGAGGACAAGAAGCGCATCCTTACCGAAACGGACAGTCTGGAGATGGACTTGACCGGAGTGATGACGCTACAGCGCCGTCTCAGCGGCATGGATCGCGATCTGGCTGCCATTCAGGCGAAACTCTCGAGCCTGGGCCGCGAAGCCGATAGCATTGAGGTGGAGCATCCAGAGGAGGCCCAACTGATCCGTAACCGTATCGCACAAATTGAACTGATCTGGGAGCAGTTGACACAGATGCTGAAGGAGCGCGACTCCAAGCTGGAGGAGGCTGGCGATTTGCATCGTTTCCTGCGCGATCTGGATCACTTCCAGACTTGGTTGACCAAGACCCAAACAGATGTTGCTTCCGAAGATACGCCCACATCGCTGCCAGAGGCCGAGAAGCTGTTGAACCAGCATCAATCCATTCGCGAGGAAATCGACAACTATACCGAGGACTACAAATCCATGATGGAGTACGGCGAACGCTTGACCTCCGAGGGCAACACGTCCGAGGATCCGCAGTACATGTTCTTGCGAGAGCGCTTGAACGCCTTGAAGGACGGCTGGGAGGAGCTGCACCAGATGTGGGAGAATCGTCAAGTGTTGCTGTCGCAGAGTCTCGATCAGCAGCTCTTCAATCGGGATGCTCGCCAGACGGAGGTACTGCTCAGCCAGCAGGAGCATTTCCTGAGCAAGGACGACACGCCGGTTAATCTAGAGCAGGCCGAGAATCAATTGAAACGTCATGAAGCCTTCCTCACCACCATGGAGGCCAACGATGATAAGATCAATACGCTGCTCCAGGTGGCCGACACCCTTGTGGAGAAGGAGCACTTCGATGCGGAGAAGATTGGCAAGCGGGCGGAGAATATAACCGGACGACGTGACGATAATCGCCAGCGGGCGCTTGATCAGCACGAGAAGCTAAAGAACCAGGTGAAATTGCACGAATTCTTGCAGGATCTGGAGGAGCTGGCCGAGTGGGTGCAGGAGAAGTATGTCACATCCCAGGATGAGACCTATCGCAGCGCCAAGACCATTCACTCCAAATGGACTAGGCATCAGGCCTTCGAGGCTGAGATCGCTGCCAACAAGGAGCGCCTGTACGAGGCCGAGAAGTCCGCCCAGGAGCTGTCCAAGGAGAAGCCCGAATTCAAGGATGTCATCGAGCCGAAACTTAAGGAGCTGGCCAAGCAATTCGATGACCTCGAGGTGCACACCAAGGAGAAGGGCGCCCTGCTCTTCGATGCCAATCGCGAGGTACTCGTGCAGCAGACATGCGATGACATCGACTCCTACATTACAGATCTGGAGAAGCAGATCGTGAGCGGTGACACTGCCAACGATCTGACCTCTGTCAATATACTCATGCAGAAGCAACAGGTCATCCAGACCCAGATGGCGGTCAAGGCACGCCAAGTCGAAGAGATTGACAAGCAGACCGAATATCTGCAAAAGACAGTGCCCGAGGAGAAGATCGAACCGATTGTCGTCAAGAAGACGGCAGTGCTAGAGCGCTTCGAGAAGATCAAGGCGCCGTTGCTGGAGCGCCAGAAGCAGCTGGAAAAGAAGAAGGAGGCCTTCCAGTTCTGTCGCGATGTCGAGGATGAGAAGCTCTGGATCAATGAGAAGCTGCCCGTGGCCAATTCCACAGATTATGGCAACTCCCTCTTCAATGTGCATGTTTTGAAGAAGAAGAACCAATCGCTGGCCACCGAAATCGATAACCACGAGCCACGCATCAACGCCATCTGCAACAATGGACGCAAGCTGATCGATGAGGGTCACGAGGATGCAAAGAAATTCGAGGCACTGATCAGCGACCTAACAGCCAAATGGCAGGAGCTGAAGGATGCGATCGAGAATCGCAAGCGTCATCTGCTCGAGTCGGAGAAGGTGCAGCAGTATTTCTTCGATGCCCAGGAGGCTGAGTCGTGGATGAGCGAACAGGAGCTCTACATGATGGTCGAGGATCGCGGCAAGGACGAGATCAGCGCCCAAAATCTAATGAAGAAACACGAAAATCTTGAGCAATCCGTTGAGGACTATGCCAACACCATTCGTCAGCTGGGCGAGGTGGCACGCCAATTCAGCAGCGATGATGTGTCCAGCGGTGATGCCGTTGCCGTCAAGCAGTCCCAGCTGGACAAGCTGTACGCAGGTCTCAAGGATCTGGCTGGCGAGCGTCGCGCTCGCTTGAATGAAGCACTGCAGCTGTTCATGCTGAGCCGCGAGGTTGACGATCTAGAGCAATGGATTACCGATCGTGAGGTGGTTGCCGGCTCACAGGAGCTGGGCCAGGACTATGATCATGTGACACTACTCTCGGAACGTTTCAATGAGTTTGCCCGCGACACCGAGGCGGTGGGAGGCGAACGCGTGGCCAAGGTGAATGGCATTGCGGATAATCTGATACAGGCTGGACATTCGGATTCGGCAACGATTGCCGAGTGGAAGGATAATCTGAACGAGTCGTGGCAGGATCTGTTGGAGCTGATTGAGACACGTACCCAGATGTTGGCCGCATCGCGCGAGTTGCACAAATTCTTCCATGACTGCAAAGATGTCCTGGGACGCATACTCGAGAAGCAGCACGGCGTCTCCGATGAGCTGGGCCGTGACGCTGGCTCCGTGTCAACGTTGCAGCGTAAGCATTACAACTTCCTGCAGGATCTGACAACTCTGTACTCGCAAGTGCAGCAGATTCAGGAGGAATCTGCCAAGCTGCAGGATGCCTATGCCGGCGACAAGGCCAAGGAGATAACCAATCGGGAACAGGAAGTGCTCCATGCCTGGGACAATCTGCAGGCTATGTGCGATGCGCGCAGACAAAAGTTGGCCGACACCGGCGATCTGTTCCGGTTCTTTAATATGGTGCGCATCCTCACCATCTGGATGGAGGATCTGGTGCGCCAGATGAACACTTCGGAGAAGCCGCGCGACGTATCCGGCGTCGAGCTGCTCATGAACAACCATCAGAGTCTAAAGGCCGAGATCGATACGCGCGAGGATAACTTCAGTGCGTGCATATCGCTAGGCAAGGAGCTGTTAACGCGCAATCATTATGCCTCCGCTGACATCAAGGATCGCCTGAAGCAGCTGAACAACAGTCGCAATGCCCTGCTCCTACGCTGGGAGGAACGTTGGGAGAATCTGCAATTGAGTATGTCACCCAATATAATCGAGTCCGTTATCGAATGTGCCTAATCGAAATGTCGTCAACTTTTCAGTTCTGGAGGTCTACCAGTTTGCCCGAGATGCTGCCGTTGCCGAGGCTTGGCTTATTGCCCAAGAGCCATATCTGCTCTCCTCCGAGCTGGGACACACCATCGATGAGGTTGAGAATCTGATTAAGAAGCACGAGGCATTCGAAAAGTCAGCCGCCGCACAGGAGGAGCGCTTCAGCGCACTTGAGCGTTTGACAACAGTAAGCCATGACATTTGCTTCTCATTCGATTGCTCATTCGATTGAGCTGTCTGTCGTTTGAACAGAATTTGATTCAATTCTCATTCGACTGTCGTTCGACTCACACAATATTCTAATAATCAATAAATTTTCTCGTGCAGTTTGAGCTTAAGGAAATGAAAAGGCGCCAAGAGAAAGCGGAAGAGGCTGAACGCCAGCGCATTAAGGAGGAGCAGGAGGCTAAGGCCGCATCCGAGGCTGCAGAGTTGGCCAAGCGTGAGGCCGAGCGTCGCGATGATGTCGATGTGGCCGCTGGAGCCCATGACGAAGCAGGTAGGATTAGATGGGAATGGAAGCACCACACATTAACCACTTACCTCACCTGTCTAACTGTCAATTAACCATTCTTATTAACAATCTCTGATCTACGCTCGTATGTACGTACATGACCACAATTAAATTCTGAATATTACATCTCATTCAATCATGCTTACAATATATCTATATACATAATGACGGATTAACAACACTCATCAAACTAACCCAAACGAAACGCAGCTGCTGCAGACACAGCCGTCGATACCGAGCGCGTTATCGAGACCCAAACAGGTATAGCCTGCTTGCTTGTCCAAGTCAAGGTCAAGGAGCACTCTAACTAACTATCTATCTATATCTAACTATGTGTAACCAATCATATGCATCTTTCTCATTTCAAAGTTTATACATCTATATATACATATATATATATATGTATATCTGTTATGTTTTATTTTGTGCATCATTTAATCAAAGTTTCTTATGTAGAGCGTGGCGCCACACCAGCTGCTGGAGATGGTCAGGAGGGATATGTGACCCGAAAGCATGAATGGGAGTCGGCTACCAAGAAGGCATCCAATAGATCCTGGGATAAGGTAAGCAACAACAACAAGATATCTTCGCTCTATACATACATAAATCTAATATGCATTGTCTATCAGGTTTACATGGCTGCACGAAGCGGACGCGTTTCGTTCTTCAAAGATCAGAAGGGTTGCAAGAGCAATCCCGAATTGACCTTCCGCGGTGAGCCCAGCTATGATCTGCAAGGCGCTGTCATCGAAATAGCCAGTGATTATACCAAGAAGAAGCACGTGCTGCGAGTAAAGTGAGTATTGAAATGCGAAATCGAATTGGAGGAGCTCAATTAAATCTCTGTCTCTCTCTCTCTCTTCTTCGAATGCCTAGGCTCGCTAGTGGCGCTGAGTTCTTGCTGCAGGCCCACGATGATACCGAGATGTCACAGTGGGTGTCCGCTTTGAAGGCCCAGAGCGAATCGGCAGCTGTGGCAGCTAGCAGATCCCAAACTTTGCCAGCTACTTCACAAAAGGACGAACCAAAGCGCAGATCGTTTTTTACTTTAAAGAAAAAGTAAATGCAATTATATAAGAGCAGCTAATTAAAACAATACAAAAAAAAAAAAAAAAAAAAAACAACAAAAATACATATATTTTTTTCATATATTTAATGCAAAACTTATTTCATAAAAAACAAAAAAAAAAAATCTTGCAAGAGAGAAAGAGCAAAACGTAAACGTAAAACATTATTATGCTTATCAAATTTGCACGATAAATACTGCTATTATTGATTAAACGTATGTATCTTATTTATTTAAACAAATACAAAGTAATATAAATATAAAAGAAAACAAACAAAAAAACACAAAAAACAAATTGAGAACAACTCGTGTATGCATTTCAATGTATTCGATAAATAAACGAATTATTCCTCTACAGTACACACACAAATTGTTGCCATTCAATCTGCTATAGTATGTAACCCCATCCATTAAACTCACGCACTGTGAATGGGGCGGGAGCACAAAAGTGGGCTTTACTATACCAGGCGGTAATTGAGGGTTGATTTATGCCTGAAATTGGGTTGAGCTACGATGAGGTCATAATGACAAAAAAAAGAAAGATAACAAATTTTCGTTAAGCCGACTGGCTGAATGAAAGGTCATCCAGCTGCAGCTACTAACAAGTTGTACATATGCATTTATTTTTAGATAATATGACCTGGTTTTCGAAAAGCTGCTGCACTGCCCGCAATTGCAGTTTTCGAAAAAAACTAGGCAATCAGCCAGTGCTGCCAGATAGTGTCGCTCGATAAGTTGGGCGAAAAATTGCAACAACATTAATCGATAAGTGTTTTTGTTTTTTTTTTTCGCAAGCAGGTTGGCAGCCTCGCGTAGCAGGCAGAACAACGGCGACTATTAATTGATTAAATATATTTCACTTAATTTAAGAAATGCATAACAAACTAACGTGAATTGTTCTTGAACTTAATCAACAATTTAAAGCATATTAGTGCGACAAGTGTATTAAATCAACGCAAGAGTTATATTGCATTATTTTTTTTTTTGTTATTTTTTGCTCTCACACATATGCACACACACAGACACAAGTGCAATGAAAATGAAAACTACGATTCATTCTAAGCCACTATTTGTGCGTGTGTCTCTTGTCTTGTCTCTGTGTGTGTGAGAAGGCTGTTCGCGTGTGTGGGTGTGCTGGTTGGTCTGACGACATTGACTGAGCCTGCAACTGGGCCGACGGCCGCCCGACCGTCCGACCGCCTGCTGCCCGCTGCTCGCTGCCTCGTTCAAGCAGCTAGTAACCGTTACTCTGCTTCTTCTTCTTCTAATCGTGTGTCTTGCCACAACAGAAACAACTAGAGAATAATCAAGAAAAAAAGAAAACGAACAATAAGAAAGAACAAACATAAACAATAAAAAGAAAACAATCAAAGCTATTAACGAGAAAAACGAAAGTCTTGGAAAAACAAATGTGCCATGTCAATATTGAATGCAGCAGCGTTTGCTGGATTCCAGTGCTGTGAACTTTTACACTAAGGACACACATTCCCTCCCACGCGCGCGCTCTCCCCCGCCATGTTCACGTTCAATCGGCTGGGCAACGCTGGAACGGCTTCTGCTGCTGCGGCCGCTGCAGCGGCCGCTTCAGAAGCTCCAGCACATACGTCCAGCGGCTCCAGCAGCCATGCCAGTGTTGCCACACCCATCAGTGATCTCTATTTGCGCCCGCTGCCCTACCTGGACGCCAAATGGCTACGCGCCGATCTCATTGCCTGCCTGCGCAACGGTGCCGAGGGCGCCGTGCTCTGGAATCATCTGATTCAGGATTGCGAACTGGTGTCCTCGCCGACGGCGCCGCTGCTGAATGCACGCGGCCAGCTCTCCTACCTGGGCGACGATGGCAAGCACTACTGTGGCGCCCAGGCGCTGCAGTGCGCCTGCTGCCAGCCCGAGTACTGTGGCCCACTCTCCGCCTGCAACTGCGACGGCTGCCGACCCCTCGACTCGGACATGGCCATCAAGAAGCTAACCTCGGCGGCGGCCCAGCAGGCCACGGCCGGGCAACTGCACGCCACAGAGCTGACGCTGAGCAGCTGGATGTGGAGCCAGCCGCCCAATCAGCTAGCCAAGCACGACTGCCAGCGCACCATGATCGCTGAGCTCCACGACCTCTCGCTGCGCGCCGCCGGCAACTGTCTCTCGGCGCAGCAACTGCGCCAGCAGCTCTTCATCTACGAACGGTATTTTGTGGCCCTCAAGCGAAATCTGCTGCAGCAGAACCAACAGAACCAGCAGCAGCAGCAGCAGCAATCGACGCATCCTTCTTCAGCCGCACAACAGCAGTCGGAGGACTGCACTGCGGCCGCTCCACCCGAACAGGAGCAGCCGCGACGCCCGCCGCAGATGGAGCCGGAGCATGCGGCGCTGGGTTTGGCGCGCGTCGGCACACGAGCCGCTCTCAATTTCAGCTTTGCCTTTCTGCGTCGCGCCTGGCGCTCCGGCGAGGATATGGAAATGTGCAGCGAGCTGTTGAGTGAGGCTCTGGAATCGCTGCAGGAGCTGCCGGAGGCGACGCTCTTCGACTCGGCCGCCCAGGTGTCGCCGCTCTGGCTGGAGGTGATGGAGCGCTCGATCAAGTTTCTGCGTCTCGTCGCCCTCGGCGATCCCATGGGCGGGCGCTGCCTGGCCCCGCTGGCGGATAGGCATACGGCTCTGTGCCTGCTGCTGGAGCTGGGCGTGCAGAAGGGCACGCTGGCCGCCACGCTGGAGTGCGTGGTGCTGCTGCTGTTGCTCTGGGAGAAGGACAACGACAATGGCCATGCGCATGGACATGTGCATGGCCACGCCCACGGACATGGCGGTGTGAATGGCGATAATCGTGACATGCCGCGCAAGTCGGGCGCTCCGCTGCTGCGCATCCTGCAACGGTATCAGCGCCTGGGCGCCGAGCCAGTGCATCATCATCATGGTCACAGTGGCTGCCCCAATCCGAACGTGGAGCTGCCGACGCCGCTGGCCAGCGCCACCGAAACGTTTCTGCGCTTTCTCATGCTGCCCAAGAGCTCGGCGGCCATTGTGGATCTACGGCGTGCCGCTGTGGTCATCATCTCCCATCTGGATCGGCTGGTGCAGCCGCACATGCCGCAATTGACGAATCTCCTGCCCATGGCGGCCCCTGCCACGGCCACGCCCACAACGACGCCCATAAACATGTGGGAGCAGCAACGCGTCTATGCCCTGGGCTGGCCAGCGCTCTCCAAGGAGCAGCCGGGCTTCAACGTGGAGCCCGCCCTGAGCTGGAGCAATGCATCCGCCTGCCAGCAGCCGCCGGCACCGCCACCGCCGCCGCTGCTCCCCTGCAAGTTCCAGGTGCAGCAGGTGGCCTGCAGCGAGGATGTGGTGCTGCTGCTCAGCAAGGAGGGCAAGCTCTACAACTGGCACATTGCCAAGCCGGAGGCCGAGCCCCAGCAGCTGGACTTTGCCGAAATAGCCAACGAGACGTTCATCTCCATAGCCGCCCACTGCGAGGGCCGCCACTTCCTGGCCGTGGACAGCAACTGTAAGTGGAAGCTTCCGTCAGATGGAGCAGCGAAGCCTTGACTAATCTTTCCCTCCTTTAGTTAACGCCTATTCGTGGGGAGTCGGAGACAGCCGGCGGCTGGGTCACGGCGATTGCCATGCCCGTGAGCTGCCCACCAAGATCGAGAGCTTGGTGCGCCTGGTGAAGGCCGTCTACTGCGGCTGCTCGTACAGCGCGGCCATCACGCTGGGCGGCAATCTGTATACGTGGGGCCGTGGCACCTACGGCCGTCTGGGACATGGCACCTCGGATGATCAGTGTCTGCCCGCCATGGTGATGGCGCTCAAGGATCATCAGGTGGTGGACGTGGCGCTGGGCAGCGGCGATGCCCATACCCTGTGCCTGACCAGCGAGGGACTGGTCTTTGCCTGGGGCGATGGCGACTACGGCAAGCTGGGCAACGGCAGCTGCAACAGCAGCCTCCTGCCGCAGCTCATCGACTGCCTGCCGCGGGTGCAGCGCGTCTATGCGGGCGCCCAGTTCTCGCTGGCGCTCAGCTGCGAGGGCCAGCTCTACAGCTGGGGCAAGGCCTCCTGCCTGGGCCACCAGCTGGTCGAGCGCAACGTGCAGGGCTGCAGTGTGCCCAGATTGATAACAGGCCTCCAGGTGAGTCTCTCTCTCTCTCTCTCTCTCTCTCTCTTGGGCAATCGGGAATCAGCTAATCCTGGTCTCGTTCTGATTTGCAGCACAAGCGCATTGTGGACGTGGCCGTGGGCGTGGCCCACTGCTTGGCGCTGAGCAGCAACGGCGAGATCTTTGGCTGGGGCCGCAACGACAATCAACAGATATGTCCCGCCTCCGTTTGCAGTGAGCCGCTGCTCCGGCAGCCCATCCAGGTCACCCTGCCCACGCTGCCGGCCAGCGGCATTGCCTGCACGGCCACACAGAGCCTGATCTGGACGCAGAGCACGCGGCAGGGTGTGCCGTTGCGTGCACCATTTGTCATCGACCTGGGCGAACCCACATTCCGACTGCTCGACCAGCTGCTGGGCATGTGCAGTGCCAGCACGGCGCAGGATAATCGCCAGACACCCAACCAGGAGTCCGAATGCATTGCCGTCGCCTGCTTGAATCTGGTGCGGCTCCAGCTGCTGGCGCTGATCGCCAACGGCGTGGAGCCGCGCACCGTTGGCCTGGCCAGCGGCGGACGACTACTCAACAGCCTCAAGACCCGCATTCTCAGTTTAGCCGGCGGCAGCCAGGTGCTGCGCACCATCCAAGTGGCCGCCCAGCAGGCACTCCAGGTACTGAGTGAATTCCCCATAATGATAAACCAGAATATCATCTCTTACTCTTCCCTTTGCAGGATGGCTGGAGCGTGCTCCTGCCCACGGCAGCGGAACGCGCACAGACGCTAACGGCGCTGCTGCCCTCGGAGCCGGGGCAGGCGTGCTCGCCGGGACATCGTTTCATGACAGATCTGCTGGTCAGCTCGCTGATGGCCGAGGGCGGCCTGGAGACGGCGCTGCAGCACGCCATACGACTGGAGAGTAGCTCCTGCTCCACGGACTGCAACGACGGTGCGCATCTGCCGCTGCTGCAGCTGATCACGCGGCTCCTGGGCAACAATGCCTCGCTCACGCAGAGTCGTCTCTCCCTGACGTTGCTGGTCAAGCAGCAGCAGCAGCAGCAGCAACAGCCCGCAGAGGAGGACCACCTGCACCATCATCACCACCACCAGTACCAGCAGCATCTGTACCACCAGCATCAGCACCAGCACCAGCATCACCATCATCACCAGCATCATCAGCAGCAGCAGCAACATTTCCTGCTGCAGCAGCAGCAACAGCAGCCCGGCACGAGTCCCAGTCTCTGTTTGCTGCATCGCTTTCAGCGGCTGCTCCTGGCGCACATTCATCAGGCGGGCCCCGAGGAGGACACAACGGGAGCCGAGGCGCTGCTCGCCCAATACCTGCACAGCCTGATTCCGGCCTGCGTCAGCACGCTGCAGCAGGCCCAGGAGCTGGCCCTGCAGTGCCGGGAGTCGGGCGAGCTGGTGACGCTGGGCGCCCAGCTGTTGGGCGCTGCGCTAAATCGTGTGCTCCAGTCGGACATCTCGGACGCTCTGCTGCACGAGCTGCTGGTGGGCCTGGTGCTGCTGAAGCGTGATCGCCCCCAGTGCCTGGCCAGCCTGCGCTGGGCCCGCCTCTTCCTGCCGCTGCTGCGCGTGCTTGATCGGCTGAACCGCGCCCTGGGCGAGGGCGAACTGCGCGACAACGACGACATGGGCTGGCCGGGCATCATTTGTCGCGGCGGCCCCAAGGGCGGAGCACCGCCCCCTGCTGCCGACCCGGAGACGCACTACGTCCGGCGCTGCGACATGGAGAATCTGCTGCTCGACGGCGGCCGCTGCATCATTGTGGCCGGCTACGTTTGTGATCTCAATGGCTACAAGTGAGTGGGACGGGAGGGAGGGGATTCATATGCATATCCAGAGTGGGCCTTTAATTAATTGTGTGTCCTTACAGCTGTGAGTCGGACAACATGCGCGCCCTGCTGGATCTGGGTCTGGGCAAGGATTTGAGCGCGGAGCTGAGCACGCCGGCGTATCGCAGCGCCATGGAGCAGCTGCTGCAGCATCACAAGCTGGGCAAATACCTAGCCAATCAGAGCGCCAGCGAGGAGAAGGTAAGCAACACACTTCCCAGCTGGGGCAATCCATTGACATTGGCCTCTCATTGCAGACGGCGACGCCGGGTGCCACACGGCTGACGCACTTCAGCTCGGAGTGTGCGCTGGCCCAGCTGCTGGGCCTGGTCGCCAATCTCATGTGCAGCGGCCCGAGCCTGCAGCCAGCGGAGCTGCAGTGCCGCCAGCTGGACAAGTCGTCGCTGCTCAGCGGCGGCCTGCTCATGCTGCAGCCCAACAATCCGTTCGACGAGGAGAAGGGCGAGGCGCGCAGCAGCCACAGCACGGCGGGCAACACGCCCACGTGTGAGGCACCACTGCCGCCGCCGCCCAAGGCGCAGCTGCAGAATCGCGTGGATAGCTTCATTGCGGGACTGGCGGAGGCGCGACTCAGTGACCCGCTGGTGGCCAATTGGCTGACACTGACCGAACGCTACTGCAAGGCGCACAATTTGATGTGGCACCAGGAGTTCGCCACCGAGCATCCGGTGCAGGAGCTGGAGCGTCTGCTGAGCGCCGTTCTGTTGCGGCATCAGTGCCTGGGCGGTCTGGTGCTCAGTGCTCTGGAGGCGATGCCCTTGGGCGAGCAGCAGCAGCAGCCACCGCAGCAGCAGCAGCAGCAGCAGCAGTCGCTGCCCAAGCAGCTGGGCGAGATCATACGTCTGGTGCACCAGGCCAAGTGGTCGGTGGTGCGGACGCGGCAGCAGCTCAATCGCAGCTACAAGGAGGTCTGTGCGCCCGTCCTGGAGCGTCTGCGCTTCCTGCTCTACGAGGTGCGTCCTGCCATCAGTCCGCAGCAGCGCGGACTGCGCCGGCTGCCGATTTTGCAGCGTCTGCCGCGATTCCGGCTGCTGGTGCGACGCCTCCTGCAGGAGCTGCGCACCGCCAAGCAACAGCCGGTGGCCAAGCCCGAGGATCTGCTCAATGCCAGCATCCAGCAGCAGCAGCAGCAGCAGCAACAACAGGAGCTCCTCATCTACGATCAACACGAACAGCAGCAGCAGCAGGAGGAGGAGGAGAAGAAGAAGCCAAAGCAGCAGAAGCAACTGGACGAGGAGGAGTCGCTGCTGCGGCGGCTGAACGAACGCCAGCTGCAGACGGACATCGAGCTGGATGCGACACTCATGCAGGACATCGTGGACTTTGCGCTCCAGGACAGCTGCGACGTGGAGACGGTGCGACGCGCCATGTACTGTCAAATGCAGCGCTTCCAGCTGCGTCTGGCCGGGCTGCAGCTGGTGCAGCAGCTCCTGGAGCTGCACGGCCTGCTGGACGCCGCCCAGTACAGCCTGCTCAATGGCTACCTGGGGCTGCATCTGAAGTCGGCGGCCAGTGGCGCGTCGCCGCAGCATGTGCTCGGCCAGCTGAACATGGTGAGCGCATACCAGAAGGCCCGCCTCCTGCTCGCCCAGTCCCGAGTCCTCGAATGGGCGGTGCGCGAACTGCGCCGCCTGGTCAACCAGGAGCAGCAGGGCGCTGCTCGCGGCAAGGACAGCTGCAACCTGAGCACCTATGTGCTGCTCAAGCGCTTGCCACGCGCCCGCTTCCTGATCAGCGTGTTCGGGCTGCTGGCCAAGGAGCTGGGCGCCAACGAGCTGGGGCTGCTCATCAACTCTGGCCTGCTGGGCACCGTCCTGGGTCTGCTGGCCCAGACGGGCGGCGAGGGCAACGTCAAGTCGAACAACTGCGAGCTGAGCGTCCTCTACGAGGACAGCGTGCTGAAGCAGAAGTGCAGCAAGGCGCAGCTGAGCGGACCGGATCTGGCCAAGCTCATGAAGATCGGCACGCGGATTGTGCGCGGCGCCGACTGGAAGTGGGGCGATCAGGATGGCAATCCGCCGGGCGAGGGGCGCATCATCAGCGAGGTGGGCGAGGACGGGTGAGTGGCAACAAACGGCAGGAGGCCATTGAGATTCCATTGCTAATTGTGTGTGATTCCTCCTCCAACAGGTGGGTGCGTGTCGAGTGGTATACGGGCGCCACCAACTCCTATCGCATGGGCAAGGAGGGCCAATACGATCTGCAGCTGGCGGACAGTGCTCTCAATGTGGCATCGCCCACGGAACCGGAGCGCGAGGAGCTGGGCACCTTGGAGCCACCGCCCAGCAGTGAATCGCATCCCACTAAGCTTCTGAGGCACTGCGCCTCCAAGCTCCTGCAAATCCTGGCCGTGGGCAGCGGTCTGCACGGCGCCCAGCTGGACAAGTATGCGCTCCGTGGCATCACGAGCATGTTCCGTGCCATAGTCGATCCGAAGCCGGCGCTGGCCAATGTGGTGCACTGCCTCAACTGGCTGAACCTTGGCTTTATACGTGCCATAGCAGGTGAGCAGGCGAGCGAGCGCATGGCAATCTGACCATATATATATATATCTGTGTGCTTTTTGGTGATCCTTCCAGGTGACTGTCCACGGCTGTGCCTGGAGCTGAGCTCGCCGAATTGGCTGTCGCACTACTTTGCGCTGCTGGAGCAGCCGGCGGGCACGGAACGTGGGGTCTATCGTCAGCTGCACTGCCTGCGCCTGATGCAGTGCATCCTCAGCTCGTGGGGCGTGGAGCAGGAGCCGCGCATGGCTGGCCTGGTGCGTCAGCTCTTCGCCACACTGGGACGCATCGCATTGCATTGTCCGGGCGATGTGACGCTGCAGCCGGTGCAGGAGGGCGGCAAGGCGCGAGTCCTGCTGACCGCCTCCCACTCGGGCACCGTCGCCGAGGAGCTAGTGGCGCTGCTGCGTCGCCTGCACACGCTGCCGCATTGGAATGCGGTGATCAACTCGTTCCTGGCACAGAAGCTTTGCGTCGCCGCCGAGCTGCTGCAGGGCGAATCGCAGCTGCCGCAGACGCCGCTGGACACGGAGCAGAGCCTGGTGCTGGGCGTGCTGAGCGCCATGGGCGGCTACGATCTGCGTCCGCGTGTCGGCCTCCACTGCTTCCACGAGGGCAGCCACATGATCATCGCCAGCTTCACCCACAAGGGCCGCTGCCTGCTGGCCCACAGCGCTCCGCCGGCGGTCGCCAATCTGGCGCAGGGCTTGGTCAAGGTGCCGCTGGCCACGGTGCTGCCGCAGCTGGACCACAGCGTGTTCAGCCTGACGCGTCTGCCCATGAACGAGATGCTGCTCAACGCCTGGACGGTGCTGCTCTATGGCGCCGCCAGCCCCAGTCCCGGCTCCGGCTCGGGCGCCGGCAACTGGGAGCTGCTCAATGCGGGCGAGGGCAAGCTGGACGTGCGCCTGCTGCGCAGCCAGCAGCTGCAGCTGGCGGTGCTGCACACGAACGGCGTCCTCTATCGCCACCAGGCGGCGCTACGCAAGATACTCAAGCAGCGGGCACCGGCCAGCGTCTACAGCGGGAACGAGTGCAGCGAGGAGCCGGAGGCGGAGGCGCTCAACGAAGCGGAACTGGAGCTGCACTCGGAGCACACGGAGGCCAACAACAGCGGCAGCGGCAGTCACAGCAACAACAACCACAATGGCCACAACAGCAGGTAAGGAGCGAATGCATTGCTAGAGAGGATTAGGCCTCTAACAGCCCGCTCTCTCTCTCTCTCTCTCTGCAGCAATCAACCGTCGGAGCAGCTGCTCATTCAGGTCCTGCTGCTGCGCGCCACGCAACCGTCCCCGGTGAAGGCATGCTATAGCTATACGGATCTGGCCACGGCGGCGCTCAACTGCGTCCAGACGCTGGCCAGCCAGGCGTATCAGCAGCTGAACGTGGAGAATGCGCTGCAGCCGGTGCACTTGGCCAGCCCAGCGCAGCCGACCATGGTCCATGGCATCGCCATTTACAACGTGGCCAAGGAGCAGTCGGCGCCGGCGCCAGCGGATCAGCTCAGCCAGGCAACGCCGCCGGCCAGCGATGCCCAGCTAATTGAGCAGATTATGGAAATGGGCTTCACGCGACGCAATGTGGAGCTGGCACTGAAGCAGCTGTCGCTGCAGGCGGAGGCTGTGCCGACGCCGGAGCAAATCGTGCAATGGATACTGGAGCATCCGGATGTCTGTGCGAATACCATCGATGTGGAGGCAGTGGAGCCGACAGCGGCCGCCAATGGCAGCAGTCGGAGCAGCAGCAGCAGCACCACCACCACCACCACCACTAGCACCACCAGCAGCAACAGCAGCACCTCCTCATCCTCCGACACGGTCGAGGATCAGCCGGTGCAAAAGTTCGATACGCGCAAAGATTTTCCCACTGCCGATCACTATGCGCTCTACGTCCGGGGATTGGTGCGTCCGGGCATGCTGGTGCGCTGCTGTCGCGACTTCGAGGAGATCAAGCAGGGCGACATGGGCACCGTGCTTATTGTGGACACTGAGGGGCTGCACGATCTGAACGTGCAGGTGGATTGGCGCAATCATGGCAGCACCTACTGGGTATGTTTCGTGCACATCGAACTGGTGGAGCCGGCACAGCCGGGATCGCATTTACTACCATTGCCACGCCCGCCGCCGCCCATAGCTGTGGGCGCCCGGGTGAGGCAACTGATGCGGCTGGGCGGCTCACGGAGCCAGCTGGAGTACGGCCTGGTGACGGCGATGCGGGGCAAGCAGCTGACAGTGGAGTTTCCCGACCAGCCCAACTGGCAGGGTCACATCAACGACGTGGAGCCGAGTCCAGCAGTCGCGGCGGCAGCGGGTGCGCCGGGAGCAGCAGCAGGAGGCGCAAGTGGAGCTGCTGGACAAGCAGCGACTGCGGCGCCTCAAGCCGACCTCATTGAGGATTGGTCGCGCTGCATACGCTCGCTGAGCGTGAGCTCCAATGAGGCGGCAGCGAAGCATCTGCTCGACGGCAGCGGCCTGGCCTGGCAGAGCTGCTCGAGCGGCGCCTGCCGGCATTGGATACGGCTGGAGCTGCACGATCGCATCCTGGTGCACAGTCTGGCGCTGCGCGTCAGTCCGGAGGATCATTCGCACATGCCGTCGCTGGTGGAGGTGCGTGTGGGCGACTGCATCGACAGCCTCAAGGAGTACACCTGGGTGCCCGTCGGATCGACCGTGAATCGTGTGGTGCTGATGCAGCAGGCCGTCTCCTATTATCCGTGGATCGAAATCGTGATCAAGCAGTGCCAGAACAATGGCATCCAGTGCAAGGTGCACGGCATCGAGTTCATCGGACGTCGCCAGCAGCCGGACATCCAGCACATGCTGGCCAATGCCCAGTTCCTGGCCTGCGAGTATGGCAACACGAATGGAGCAGCGGGCGCAGCAGCAGCGGCGGCGGCGGCGGCAGCAACAGGCGCAACAGCCACTGCAGGATCAGGAGCAGGATCAGCGACCAGTGCGCCACTAGCCGAGAGTCTAACCGGACATGCCGAGCAGGAGCTGCCCTGCACGGTGATGGTGTGGGGCCTCAACGACAAGGAGCAGCTGGGCGGCCTGAAGGGCTCCAAGGTGAAGGTGCCCACCTTCTCGCCGACCATAAGTCGCCTGCGTCCCATCCACATAGCCGGCGGCTCAAAGTCCCTGTTTGTGGTCAGCCAGGATGGCAAGGTGTATGCCTGCGGCGAGGGCACCAATGGACGACTCGGGCTCGGTGTCACGCACAATGTGCCGCTGCCCCATCAGCTGCCGGTGCTGCATCAGTATGTGGTGAAGAAGGTAGCGGTGCACTCGGGCGGCAAGCACGCCCTCGCCCTCACCCTGGACGGCAAGGTGTTCAGCTGGGGCGAGGGCGAGGACGGGAAGCTGGGGCACGGCAATCGCAGCACGCTGGACAAGCCGCGACTGGTGGAAGCGCTGCGCGCCAAGAAGATACGCGACATCGCTTGCGGCTCATCCCATTCGGCGGCGATCAGCAGCCAGGGCGAGCTCTACACGTGGGGATTGGGCGAGTACGGGCGACTGGGCCACGGCGACAATGCCACCCAATTGAAGCCCAAGCTGGTCACGGCGCTCAGCGGACGCCGGGTCATCCAGGTGGCCTGCGGCAGTCGCGATGCCCAGACGCTGGCGCTGACCGAGGACGGCGCCGTCTTCAGCTGGGGCGACGGCGACTTTGGCAAGCTGGGACGCGGCGGCAGTGAGGGCTCCTCGACGCCGCACGAAATCGAACGCCTCTCGGGCATCGGCGTCATCCAGATCGAGTGCGGGGCCCAGTTCAGCTTGGCCCTGACCCGAGCGGGCGAGGTGTGGACCTGGGGCAAGGGCGACTACTATCGCCTGGGCCACGGCGGGGATCAGCACGTGCGCAAGCCGCAGCCCATTGCCGGACTGCGCGGCCATCGCGTCATCCACGTGGCCGTGGGTGCGCTCCACTGCCTGGCCGTGACGGACGCCGGGCAGGTCTACGCCTGGGGCGACAACGATCACGGGCAGCAGGGCAGCGGGAATACGTTTGTGAACAAGAAGCCGGCCCTGGTGATCGGCCTGGATGCGGTGATCGTGAATCGTGTGGCATGCGGCAGCTCCCACTCCATGGCCTGGGGCCTGCCCAATGCCAGTTTGGATGAGGAGAAGCGCGGCCCGGTGCCCTTCGGCTGCACTCGGGATCCGCTCGGCGGCAGCAGCCTGGGCATCTACGAGGCGGAGACACATCCGCATGCGCACACCACGCCGGACATGGCCGGCAAGCCGGACGTGCGGCCGAGCACCTCGGCTGCAGCAGCGGCGGCAGCAGCAGCGGCGGCTGCCTCCTGCTCAGCGTCCGGCTCCGGCGCCGGCACCGGCTCCACTCTGGCCAGTCTCAGCGAGAGCCTGGCACTGGAGACGCCGGCGGCACGCCAGGCGGCGCTGGGGCATGTGCTCCGGGCAATGAGCATCTTGCAGGCGAGGCAGCTCATTGTCGCCGCACTCACCAGCCACAGCAAGGTCAACTACAAGGAGTCGGCGGCCAGGCATGCCGGCGCCCACATCGAACTGGAGGAGCAGCTGAACACGGCTGCCGGCACTGGCAGTGGATCGGCAGCAGCAACATCAGCAACCGCAGCAGCAACAGCAGGAGCAGGAGGAGGAGGAACAGCGGCTACAGCAGCAGCAGCGGCGGCCGCTGCTACGACAATTGCCCAGGGCGGAGGCGAGGCACCAGCGGATGCCAGCGATGTGGAGCCGCAGGCGCAGCACAGTCCAGAGGAGATGCCACTGCCGGCCGCCGTGATGAGCTCGGGCTTGAGCGCCTTCCAGAGCCTGACCGGCTCACTGTCCATGTCGGGCATGTCGGCGGGTTCGCATTCGCGGATGTCGGCCAGCGCGATGTCCGTGATGGCCGCCACGATGACGCAGCAGGAGGAGATGCTGGCCCAGTTCAGTCACAATCACGGGCTGGACGATTTCGGTGCCCTGCTGCAGGAGGCGGAGGCGAAGAGCCTCGTCGAGCTGCTGAAGCTGGCGGTGTGCGGACGCTGCGGCCCGCCCAGCACCGCCCAGACCATAGCCGAGACCCTAATCTCGCTGAGCAGCAATGCGGGCATTGCGGCCATGCTGCTGGAGACGTGCATCACGGAGCTGGAGGATCTGTGCACGTCGCGCCACTGCCTGGGCAAGCTGCCCAAGCCGGTGATGCAGGAGAGCAGCCATCCGTACGTGGACAACATGAATGTGAGTGGAACTGTTCGCATTCCGGGCGCCGAGATGCTGCGCATCGAGTTCGACAGCCAATGCAGCACAGAGAAACGCAACGATCCGCTGGTGATCATGGATGCATCCGGACGCATGTTGGCCATGCGATCGGGCCGCGAATTCGCCCACTGGGCGCCCGAGATCCGGGTGCCCGGCGATGAGCTGCGCTGGAAGTTCTGCTCGGACAGCTCGGTGAACGGCTGGGGCTGGCGCTTCTGGGTGCACGCCATCATGCCGGCTGCCACGCTGGGCGAGAGCGGCTCGGACCGTGCCGTCTTGTCGCAGCCATCGATGGCGCTGGTCATGGCGCTGCTCGACGCGCGGCTGGCGCCACGCCAGCCCCAGGTGCTGCTCCGGCTGGCCGCGGCGCTGGCGGCCTGCGCCCAACTGGGCGCCCTGAGCACGGCCCAGCGCATCTGGGCGCTGAAGAAGCTGCACGCGGTGCTCCTGCTGGAGCAGGCGCCCAAGCCGCAGGAGCCCGCCCTGGCGGCCATACTGATGCCCCTCATCCCGGAGCTACTGCGTCAGTACGAGTACGAGGAGCCACAGGTGCGCGGTGGCATTCATCTGATGCACTCGGATTACTTCAAAACGCTGGCGGCGCTCGCCTGCGACATGCAGCTGGACGCCGCCCTGCCCACCAACGGCAGCGGCATCTGCAGCAGCACTAGCGCGTCCTGCACCGGAGCAAGTGGAACTGTGACTGGCTTCATCGGCGGCGGAGGCGTTGGCGGCGTTGGCGGCGTCGGCGGCAGCAGCAGCAGCCTCAACTCGAACGCATCGGGGGATATGCACAAGTGGGCGTGGTTCAAGCGCTACTGCATTGCGGTGCGCGTGGCCCAATCCCTGATCCGGCGCACGGAGCTGCCCCGTCAATTCTGCCTGGAGGTGCGCAAAAAGTTTGCCGAGATGCTGCCGACGCCGGTGCCCAGTGCAGTGGCTGCCGGCTGTCAATCTCCGGGCGCCTCGCTGATCAACTCGACCACATCGCTCTCCTCCAGCACGGTGAGCAACGCCTCTGCCACGGACCAACAGCAGCAGCAGCAGCAGCAGCAGGTGCAGGCGCATCAATTGGCCCAGCAGGAGATGCTGCTGCTGGAGCAGCTGCAGCCGCAGCCGTTGCAGCTGCTGCTGCACGAGGATCACACACTGTTCCAGGCGCCGCACGATGCCCAGCTGCTGCAGTGGCTCAATCGCCGGCCAGACGACTGGGCGCTCAGCTGGGGCGGCGCCAGCACCATCTACGGCTGGGGCCACAATCATCGCGGCCAGCTGGGCGGCCTGGAGGGCAGCCGCATCAAGACGCCGACGCCCTGCGAAGCGCTCAGCCTGCTGCGGCCGGTGCAGCTGGCCGGCGGCGAGCAATCCCTGTTTGCAGTCACGCCGGATGGCAAGCTGTTCGCCACGGGCTACGGGTCCGGCGGACGTCTGGGCGTCGGCGGCAGCGACTCGTGGGCGATACCCACGCTGCTGGGCTCCCTGCAGCATGTGTTCGTCAAGAAGGTGGCCGTCAATTCCGGGGGCAAGCACTGCCTCGCCCTGACCACCGACGGCGAGGTGTACGCCTGGGGCGAGGGCGAGGACGGGAAGCTGGGGCACGGCAATCGCATGAGCTACGATCGACCCAAACTGGTGGAGCATCTGAATGGCATGAGCGTGGCTGACATTGCCTGTGGCAGCGCCCACTCGGCGGCGATAACGGCAAGTGGACACGTCCTGACCTGGGGCAAGGGTCGCTACGGTCGCCTGGGGCATGGCGATTCGGAGGATCAGCTGCGACCGAAGCTGGTGGAGGCGCTGCTCGGCTATCGGGCCATTGACATTGCCTGCGGCTCGGGCGATGCCCAGACGCTGTGCATCACGGACGACGACAACGTCTGGAGCTGGGGAGATGGTGACTATGGCAAGCTGGGACGCGGCGGCAGCGATGGCTGCAAGCTGCCCTACAAGATCGAGAGTCTCGCCGGCCTGGGCGTCATCAAGGTGGAGTGCGGCTCACAGTTCTCCGTGGCGCTAACCAAATCCGGCGCCGTCTATACCTGGGGCAAGGGCGACTTCCATCGCCTCGGCCACGGATCGGTGGATCATGTGCGGCGACCCAAGAAGGTGGCTGCGCTGCAGGGCAAGAAGATCATCTCGATTGCGACCGGCTCGCTGCACTGCGTCGCCTGCAGCGACGCCGGCGAGGTCTTCACCTGGGGCGACAACGACGAGGGACAGCTGGGTGATGGCACCGTGACGGCCATACAACGGCCACGCCTGGTCGCCGCCCTCCAGGGCAAGCACATTGTGAAGGTCACCTGTGGATCGGCGCACACGTTGGCCCTGTCCACCTCACAGTTGAGCGAGCGACTGCGTCCGCTGCCCAATCCGCCGCTCGAATACGACTTGGTGCGTGATCTGCCGCCGGAGGCGCTGCACGCCCGGCTCATCCTGCTGCACCACTTCTCGGAGCTCCTCTGCCCCTGCCTGGCCATGCTGCCCATTTCGGGCGACCTGAGCCTGGGCGCCCTCAAGGACGTGCTCGTCTACAACATCAAGGAGGCCGCATTCCGCAAGGTCATCCAAACGACAATGGTGCGAGACAAGCAGCATGGACCCGTCATCGAGCTGAATCGCATCCAGGTGAAGCGCTCCCGTAGCCGTTGCAATGGCTTGGCCGGCGTCGATGGCATGAAGAGCGTCTTTGGCCAGATGGTGCAGAAGCTGCCGCTGCTCACCCAGGAGGCGCTCGCCCTGCCCCATCGCGTGTGGAAGGTCAAGTTTGTGGGCGAGAGCGTGGACGACTGCGGTGGCGGCTACAGCGAATCCATAGCGGAGATGTGCGACGAGCTGCAGAACGGCAGTGTTCCACTGCTGATCAGCACACCCAACGGCCGTGGCGAGGCGGGTGCCAACCGGGATTGCTTCCTGCTGGATCCAACCCTAACATCCGTGCTGCAGATGAACATGTTCCGCTTCCTGGGCGTGCTTATGGGCATAGCCGTGCGCACCGGCTCGCCGCTGAGTCTCAAGTAAGTTCAGCTGGAATGAGTATACAATGAATCCACAATTTAACCAAATCTCTTGCCTTCTTCAGCTTGGCGGAACCCGTTTGGCGTCAGCTGACGGGCGAGCCCCTGCGACCCACCGATCTGACCGAGGTGGATCGCGACTATGTGGCCGGCCTGCTCTGCATACGCAACATGGACGACGATACCAAGCTGTTCAACACGCTGGAGCTGCCGTTTTCGACATCGTCGGCGCGCGGACATGAGGTGCCGCTGTCCACCCGTTACACGCACATCTCGCCCAGAAATCGGGCGGAATACGTGCGTCTGGCGCTCGGCTTTCGACTGCACGAGTTCGACGAGCAGGTGAAAGCGGTGCGGGACGGCATGTCCAAGGTGATACCCGTGCCCCTGCTCTCGCTCTTCTCGGCCGCCGAACTGCAGGCCATGGTCTGCGGCTCACCGGACATACCGCTGGGGCTGCTCAAGTCGGTTGCCACCTACAAGGGATTCGATCCCAGCTCTGCGCTGGTCGGCTGGTTCTGGGAGGTCATGGAGGAGTTTACCAACCAGGTAAGTCAAATAAAACGAAAGTGTCAATTTGATGCAGTTGCTAAAAATGCCCTCGGGAATTCTATTTTAGGAGCGTTCGCTGTTTCTGCGCTTTGTCTGGGGCAGAACACGACTGCCGCGCACCATAGCCGATTTCCGAGGACGAGACTTTGTGCTGCAGGTGCTCGAAAAGAATCCGCCCGATCATTTTCTGCCCGAAAGCTATACCTGCTTCTTCCTGCTCAAAATGCCACGCTACTCCTGCAAGGTAAGCTGAAAATTAACGAAATCTACGCCAGAAATGCTGACTAAAACTCTTCCCCTCTCATTGCTGTAGGCGGTGCTGCTGGAGAAGCTGAAATATGCGATTCATTTCTGCAAGAGCATCGATACCGATGAATATGCACGCGTGGCCATGGGCGAACCCACCGAGGCAACTGGGAGCGAGGACAACAGTGATCTGGAGTCCGTTGCCAGTCACGATGGCTAAACGCACTATCGATAACAACCATTTATCGAACATTGAATTAAAGGGAAATTTACCAACCCACTGCTGCTGCTGCTACTGCTGCTTAACATACTATAAACGAAACGCACTTCAAACGCATTAGAATAGCTGGTTTAGCTGATTAATCGATTAGTTGATTAACTGCTTAGCAATTTGCACATACTGCAGCAGATAGTCAAAGATATCCACTCACGTACACACACACACATTCACTCACTCACATAAACGAATACAGCTTGGAAGAAAGAGAGAGCAAAACAAAAGAATGCGCGATATTGAAAGAGTATAAGACTGGAAAACTTCCAGTGGAAACTGTAGATGAGCCGATGCGACACACGAAACCAAAAAGCAAAATAAGTAAACGTTAAATGTTATTTCCATATTGCATAAATGTTAGTTAAAAAAGTCCAAACACACACATACTCATATATATGATGTATGAGCACACCATGAATCTATTTAGTCTATACATATACATACATAAACATAATTATGCTTACATAGCTTACAGTTGGCAGGAACTGCCGCCTGCCTGCTTGCAGTTGATAAGATATTGATATGAATTACGAATATTGATTATTGATAATGATAAATGCTATATTGATAATGATAAAATATGCTAATGATGATCAATTCTAGTTGTGTGTTTTCAGCAAAAATCCAAAAGAAAAAAATAAAATAAAAGAAAATTAAAAATATGCAAACATCTGAAATTTAAAATTAAATTGCAAATATTTAAAAATTAAATCGTTTAATATGTTGGGGAATAGGCAGCCAAAAAGCTCTTAGCAATCGAAATCATTTACATATATCGCTATACGATTGAGGGAAGAAATTTAAGCTTAGAAAGAAATTTGAATCTGTGACACGTTGGAGATGGGCACGCGAATTCAAAAGGATCTTAACAATCGATAGATAATTTATTTATATCGAGAAATAGCACTCGATGCTCAATTTCCCAATTCAACCGCCTACTGAGGGAAATTTTATTTAACTGATTATTTTGAATATGTGACGTTTGGGTTGGACAATTTGCATCTAAAATGGAACGCATCTTAACAATCGATGACTTATTTATATTAGGGGACGAGTATTCGTTTACTGATTGAGGGAAATTATAACTTAATTGCATTCAAATTAGAACTAAATCGAGTTGTTGTCATCAAGCTGAGAATGGTCACTTAACCATTCCAGCACCCATAAAAGAATTTTCAGTTTTTATTCTGCGTCAATAAATATAGTAGAAATTGATGGTTTTGCTATGTGGTCAAGACTAAAGCAATTTTTGCTGCCGTTTAATTTGATAAACAGTTCGTTTGTATTGAGAATTTTGATAGATATATAAGCCGTTAACCACGGATCTAGCCCCGACAAATCTTAGTCCTCAAAGTCCTCGAAGAACATCTCCGACGCAAAGTCGTTCTCAAAATAGCGGAACCTGCGTTGCGGTTGAGATTCTGGTTGCGACTGCGTCGTGGTGGTGGACTGCACCTTTGTCGGAGTCTGCAGTTGGGACACAGTTTGGGATTCCGTTTGCGGTTGCGCCACGGCCGCAAGCTCTTCCAGCTGGGCGGCCGTATCGGGTTCGCTGCTGGTGTTGTTGGGCACACAGGAGCGCGGTGCCGTGCGTCGCTGGCGAATGAGCAGCTGGTTATCGGGATCATAGTCGCTGCCCTCGTCATCTAGCTGATCAACGGGGTCGATTACAGCGACCGGAGGGCTCGATACAGCTGGCGGCGCCACGGCGGCAGCAGCAGGAGTGGGTAGTGATTTCGTAACGCGGTTGCATTTCTCGTCGGTGTCGATGCAGCAGGTGCCGCCAGACGCTGTATCGCCAATAACGGCGCCAATCACATTGCGCAGCACCCGGGAGGCGGCCTCGTGCATTTGCGTGATGAGCTCACGTGCCGGATGCGCCTCGTCCATATTCTCCGGGCTGGCAGCGAAGCTCGCTGCTGCCGGCTGATTGTGCTGTGGCTGCGCCTTCGTGTTGCTATGTGGATGGTGCTGCGTATGCTGTGGCTTGGCCGCGTCACAAGGGCACTTGCGGCGCTTCGGCGCCTCACACTTGCCCGACGCTGATGGTGGCGGTGGCGGCGGAGGTTCCTTCGAGCAACGATCCTCGCGTGGTTTCCGCTCACGGCAAACGCTGCAGTCGCGACCGCTTGCATCCTTCGCCTGCTTCTTCTTTTTCTGGTCGCAGCTGCAGTTTGGCGGCTCCTTGCCCTCTGCCGGCTGGCTCTTGCCACGGCGCACACGGTAGAACAAATAGACGAGCGCCAGTGTTGCATATGTGGCCTTTGCAACCTACCACAGCAGGAGCACGAGCAGGAGCAGGGACAGCAGGAGCAAGGAATGTTAGCTAACAAGAGTTGGACAATTGGACAGTTGGTCTACTCACATTCGCACGTCCGCTCATTGTGGAGCCATTGAAATACTTCTTAAAGCCATCGGCCATCGCGACTAACAGCAATTAGCTTCCGGGTTTTAGTCTTATCTATGTTTTCCTAAATACGGGCTGGGTTGTCTGGGTCCGGGGCCGGATCTGAACTGAATTACCCCAAAAAACGATCGGAGCCAAGCATCCGGCAGAGTTGCCTACTACGATTGCTTCTATGCCAACGGCAAAGTCAAAGCAAAGTATTCAACAGTATACGACTAGCAGATATTCTGTAAAACAATATGATTGTTATTTATGTAGTATTTCCCTTTCCCTGCTCAGCCCAGGTCTCTTGGGACTAGATAGCCGTAATATAGGGCGATAGTCCCATCTAGTTTTTGTGGCACGAGCTAATATCTGGGCATATCAATCAACCGCTACAGCACCCCCCATATTGGAAAATTCTATCCCTTCAATTAATGTTAGGCAAGTGAATTGCATTGCTCGAACTGCGATCGAATTTTTATTAACTTTTGAAGACATAACACAAGGAATTTGGTTAACGCTTAACGTCCAAGCAATTGGCAGCCCGTAACACAAACGGAAATTGGGGGACATCGAATGGAACTGTTGCTGCTCGACGGTTAGAGCAGCAGCTTCTGTTGGCAGCCTTTGCAATATTGAAAGGCCTCGCGACGCTTAGCATTGCGACGATGCATCTTGACCAGCACATAGATGAGACCCACCGATGCCCAAGTGGCCTTAGCAACCTACGAATATCTGGATAGTTAGTCGACAAGTTGACAATGTGGAGCCAATGGCGGCAAATGGACTTACGTTGGCGCGTCCACGCACGGTTTGGCTATCAAAGATCTTGCTGAACTTGAAGAAGTCCGACATCATGCGAGGAGGATTGAGCTTGTATCTAGAAGGTGGACTATACCTTGACCTGAGATGTATGTATGTGTGTATAGATTTATGTATATATTTTTAGTTTTTATATGTTTGTGTGTTGAATCGAAATTCAAGCAATTTAAGCTTGAGATTTTTGTTGATTTTGAATACCTAGAGAGGCATGATGATTCTATTGTGTAGCAGGCAGTGAGGGAGCATTTAAGGCAGGGCCTACTTCAATGTGAAATGGGATTCCTTTTCAGGCCATGCACAAATATCCTATAGCTAAGCTATTTCTTTAATAATAATCAATCTCCATGAATTGCAGCTCGTTAGAAATCGAGCGATTATAATGAGTACATCCAACGTATATTGAGCGTTTATTATAGACCTCAGAGGGTGCATTAGGCAAATAACTCTATAATTCGCATAGAGCTGAAATAGATGTTTCTCTATTTTTTTCATTTCAAAGGTTCTAATAATAGTGGAAATTTCACTAAAGTAGCCATTGTGCAATTAGATTGCATTCCCATCAATTGAAGCGAAGAGAGAGAGAGAGCGATAGAGTAGAGGGAAAGGGAGAAGCAAAGTTGATAAGTTTGGCTAGGAGTATGTATGAAGGATCCGCAGGATGTGTGGGTTAGGCTAGGTTAGAGCTAATGAAATGTACAAAGAGATAAATAAACGTTCTGTAAAATATATAATAATACAAGAGTTAAGAGGGAGCCAAACAATGGAGCTAAAAGCGAAACAAAGTCCTAAGCACGGGATAAGATAAGAAAGAAGCGAGCAATAAAGAAACACGGAAGACTGAAACTGAAGAGAGACAATGTCCATGTCTTTACATGCATAAAACAAAAGGAAAGCTTAACAAAATAAAATGATATTAGATATTAGAGTGAAGATACAAGAGGAATAAAGTTATAAGGAAAGGAATGAAGGAGCATAAGCGCAAAGAAAATAAAGACTTATGATTCGAACCTCACTAGATGATAATGAGGAAGACAATGAACTCACAAATACGAGTAAAATCTAAACGAAGAAGTGTAAAAGTAAGCTAGATCCAGGAAGGCAAGAGGTGAGTATAAACGAGAAAAATCAAAAGTAATCAAAAAAGTAAAACGAAAAGAAAATATATCCACGTAGTTGCCCTATGAGAGATAAACTTTGCTAGAGCTAGGCCCCAAAGGAAGGAAAAGCCGAAGGAAAAGAAAGAATACAGAATTTAGTAGATCTAAAACTAAAGCAAGAAGAGGAATAGTCTATTAGAGGCTAGCGAGAAGCGAGGATTAGAGTTAGAAGTTTAAAGTGAGGAGATGAGGAATAAGGAATGAAGGATGCTTGAGCCTCATCTGCGCCTAGACTAACATTTTGTGGCTAGTGTCAGTCCGACATAGCTCCCGTAGTCCCCCCTGAGTGCGCCCCTTCGCATGGGGCTGCAGTTGCAGTTCGCTTGTAGCGCGCAGCTATCTAAAGCCTAAAGATCTTGTTAACTCTTGCGTGCTAAGTTCAATTAAAATATTTGTTTTTCAAACAAACAGACAGACAAAGAGAGAAAGAGAGAGAGAGCAAGCAGAGAGAGAGAGCGAGAAACTAACGGCAGTTAATTACGGTCGGGTCGTCGTAATGACGATGATGAGCGTTTAACAATGGGGCGTTGGCTAGAGCCACTCACTGCAGTTGAGCTGCCCCAGAGTTGGTCCTACCCCAATGTGGCGTGCCCCAAGAACACCTGAAATGCAATTGAGTAATTCTTGGTCGGACGGACAATTGGCAATCGACAGTCGATTGTCAATTGTCAATTGTCATTGGCAGAGATGTCAAATGTATGGTATTAGAGCTAGCAGCGTACCGCCCGAGGGGCTGGACCGTGGCGACGACCCCTCATTTGAATATCGATGCAAATGTCAATATAAAAGTGGTGTCATCTCTGGGACGGAGATCAGATCAGATCAGATCGGACCAGTTGAGAGAGCGCAATGCAATATCTACAGCTAATCGTTGGCAGTCTGTTGGTCAGCCTGCCGTTCTGTCGTCCAGGGGTAGGATCGAATGAAAGGATGTACGAGGTGGTGTTAGCCAGTTAGCCAATTGCAAATATCGTAATTTTACAGGCCACCGAGGATCAGATGTGGGCAGCCGGCAAGCTGATGCGTGACGTCTGTCTGCCCAAGTTCCCAAAGATCACCACGGAAATAGCCGACGGCATACAGAAGGGCGTACTGCCCGACGACAAGGATGCCAAGTGCTACATCAACTGTATCATGGAAATGATGCAAACGGTGAGTAGGGATGGCGAACCAAGCGAGATTAGCGAGACAAATCGTTCCATTCGTCTAGATGAAGAAGGGCAAGTTCTTGGTGGAGTCGACGCTCAAGCAGGTGGAGCTACTGATGCCGGAGAGCTACAAGGACTCCTATCGCAAGGGCATCAGCGACTGCAAGGATGCAGCCGTTGGCATCAAGAACAACTGCGATGCGGCACACGCGCAGCTCAGCTGCTTCCGCAGCAAGATTGAGATCTTCGTGTTTCCCTAATCGAACATGATGATGGCGAGCATTGAGTATACATACTATCAAATATATATATATATATATATGTTATATATAGCTATATACATTACGCTCCAGTGGCTCACGAATAAATGTTCGATTGCACCGTCAACTGTGGCGCATTTTGATTGGTTTCCATGGGTGCAGATCCGATCTCCGCTTTTGTAGCTACAAGGGAATGGTATGTCAATCGGCGGGCTGGCATCACGCTGCGGGGCTATAAAAGCGCATCCAAATGGGATCAGTTATGTTTGTAGAGAGAGTGACGATGACGATGATGATGATGATGCTGCAACGGACCTGTCTGACCATGCTGCTGCTGACGCTGCTTGCCCTGGCCCAAGCCGACGACCAGAAGGAGGAGGACACTACCATGTCACTCAGCGAGGTGGTCGAAATGGTGGAGCCCTTTGGCAATGGCTGTGAGCCGAAGCCGGAGCGCAGTAAGTGTGCATCACAATGAGTCCTCGACTTGAATCGAAACCGAAATCAATCCATCTCCGGCCAGGCCACATTGAGGAGATGGTGCTAAACAGGGAAGAGGCCTCGCATGAGAGCAAATGCTTCCGTCGCTGCATGCTGAAGCAGTTCGAGATCATGGGCGAAGGCCAGATGCAGTTCGATGAGACGAAGACCGTCGACATGATGAACATGATGTTCCCCGAGAAGGAGGCCGATTCCAAAACGATTGCAGCCAAGTGCAATCAGATAGCCAACGGAATCACCGACGAGTGAGTCAGGACATTGCATCCTCCCCCTCTCTCTCTCTCTCCCACTGGCTCTAATCTCTTCCTGCTTGCTTCCTGTCCAGGTGCGAGGTTTGCCACGCCATATCGATGTGCATGCTGCGGGAAATGCGCGCCGCCTCCTACAAGATACCCGAAGTCAAGGAGTAGAATGCCTCCACGTTCCATATGACCATTTGGCCGAAGTTTTTTTTTTTTTTTTTTGTGTAATTTGTATTTGTATATTTGTTTTAATTCCCTATATTCGTTTATAGAGCTGGCGATCCTGGTTCCTGGACATGCACAGACAAATAAAGCGAGCAGCCATTAGCAGCAGCAAACATTCTTTTTGGGATTTGGTTGGGTAGCCGGGGTTGAGCCCAACAGCTAAATGGGCTATGGTAGATCCCGTAGCCCAGCAGAGCTCAGCGCTCAGAGCTCACCAGTGCAGCTTGACCCGATTGCGCTCCATTTGGCGGCCAATGCACTGATTCAGCTGATGCGCCGCCTCGCAAGGCTTCTGAGTGCTGACAGATCGATTGCAGCTTTGGGCGAGGCTGGAGCTCAGTGCCATGGCCACCTTGTTGTCCTCGGTGACCAGGCTGGTCAGCTGCTCGACACGGCGCAGATTCAGCTTGTTGGTGCTGTCATCCATCTGGAGAAAGAGAGACGTAAATTAGACTGTTTCCATATGGTTAGCCATTCACTTACAATTTTGATGCCCTTCAGGACGCACTCGAGCAGGCATTTCTCCTGCTCGGTGGGATTCGGTTCACGGATTAACGAACGCTGCACAGCCGGCATTCGCAGCTGCTGCAGGCAGCTCTTCTTCGTGCGGTCAATCATCTGCTGCACCTCGGGCAGGTTGCGATCGAGCAGCGTCACCAGAGGCTCGCTGCTGCGGCCACCAAACAAACGCGTCAAGTCGAACTGCGGCAACTGCTGTCCCTTGATCTGCGGTTCCGCCATGCTGCACTGCATCCAAATGCAGCTGGCCAGCGCAAGCAGTGAGAGCAATGTACTATGCATGATCTTGCGATTCAATTTGTTGCTCGCCCATTTCTCAGCATTCGCTTTTATACTGTATTTACTCTTGGCAGACAACGTGACCTTAACATCATTTTCGACCTCGACTTGTGCGTGGCCATTTCGCTGACGCCGTCAAAGCTACGGCACGGTGAAGTTCAAGATTCATCATTTTCATTGTCATTGCTAATGCCACAAATCGCAGATCACACAATTCGCAAATAAACAATTTTTACAGCACGCAAATCAACAATAAATTCGTAAGCACACACACACACGCACACTCATGCAGTATTGCAAGTGTATTTGAAATCATTGCGACTGCAGTGCTAATGTCAGAATTACTATTCGGTCGAATTCTATTTTACATACAGGCATATTCATATGCATATGTATTTATACATACATCAGTATAATTATGTATGTATGTATGTGTATACTCATTCCTTTTTCCTACTTATTCCTTCCACTTTCACTTCCTGCTTCTGCATTGCGCAGTCAAATGACCATGTACATGTGTATGCGTAAAGCAACAGTTGGCAGGCAACAGAGATGCAAAATTATAACGGTAGCTGCTTATTCTTTCTTTGCCTATTTTATGCTCACACATTCACACATAAATACATATGTACATAAATGCCTAACACACCACACAGCATTACAATGGTGAAATTATGCTGGCTTAGCGAGCTAACAGATTGCAGTTTTATGTATGTATGTATGCACGGGGTGGAAAAGGACAGGCTGAGTAATGGAATACAATGGAAGTGCGAATAAAGAGAAAGAGCATAACTGCGTCTATTGCTGCGTGTATATATGTATGTATGTATGTATGCTGTATATATGTACGCATATGCGTATGAGTATTATGCGAAGCTTCTGTTGCAAATATGCATACATACATATGTATGTATAGAATTACATAAATATATATACGTATGTATGTATGTATGTACGTAATTTAGTTCAATTAAATTTAAGAGCCTACTAGATGACAGCGTTTTAATAACGCTTTAATTTTCTATGAATAATTTTGCTACAATTAACTAGTCTTTATATCAAGATAAGTTATAATTAAGATTGAATTGACTCAATAAGCAGCCTATGCCAATTTTCAGAGAAAAAACTTTAGGGGGTACGAATAAATTCAGTGCGTACTGTATGTACATACATACATACATACATACGTATGCCGGCTGCGTGCATTTCCAATTCGTTCCAATTCAACAGCTTAGCTTTGACTTCTCCATTGCACTCTTTTTTGCTCACACTCATGCAAACGTTGTCTTTTGGGTGCACTGGAAAGAGATTTAAGCATTTGGCAATATATGTATGTATGTTTGTAAATATAATACCTAATTATTATTTCACTCATTATTTGCAGAGTATTCGACAGTCGACGCAGAAGAAGTTTTGATTGAACGTTGTGAAAAGTCGAATTGATGATCTAGCTCATGTCAACTTTCGCGGCCGCTATGGCTATCTCTGTCTATCATATTGTAGGTGTTGAGCGCCTTACACTGGGGAATATTTATTTGATTTGTTTTGCAAGTCGAATTCGCAGTCCGATTTGATTTCATGTCAGTTACCAATTAAACACTTAATTATATATTAATTAAAGGAGAGGGAGTGAGAGAGCAATAGATGACGATGGAGTGGAATGAGTCGTTGCTTCAGCGGATTTTCCCACGTCGCCCAGCGGAGGGCATCTCCGGCGTTTGCCCGTCCAGATTCGAGTGTCATGTGCTGCTCATGTAGTGCAACTGCATCCCACAGCAAATTGGCAATAATTGGTGTTTAATTGCTATTAGCTGACACCTGGCCGAGAGCTGGAGACGTCGCTTGTCTGACAATCAGCCAAGTCAAATCACAGATTCACAGAATCGCCTATAAAATGCAGCAGTCACTCGCAGTTCGTATCCAAGTTGTAATCGTGTAGAGCATTAAACATGACGCGTTTCGTTTGCCTTTCAGTGCTTGTGCTCCTGGCAGCTGTCGCCGTATCCTCCAAGCCGAATGAGGATTACGACAAGGAGCACATTGCCGAGGTGGCCGAGGAGTGCAAAACGGAGTCGGGCGCCACAGATGGTCTGTTCATAGTTCAACACACTGTCTATACATAGACTAAACCCTTCTATTGCAGAGGATGTGGAGCACATGATGCAGCACGAACCAGCCGATTCACATGAGAGCAAATGCCTGCGCGCCTGCATGCTGAAGAAGTTCGAGATTGTAAGTGGAAACGAAAACCAGCTGCCGAGGGTATTTAAAACATGATTCAAACTTCTTGCAGATGGACGACGAGGGCAAGTTGAACAAGGAGAATGCTCTGGAGATGGTCAAGGTGAAGAGCAAGGCTGATGCTGAAATGGAAGCCGCTGCCACTGAGATTGTGGACAAGTGTGAGGGCATTGAAGTGCCCGAGGATCAGTGAGTTGCCTAGATATATCTGACGAAGCTCCAAGTTACTTTTTGTCCCTATCTCCATTTCAGCTGCGACGCTGCCGCTGCCTACGAAGAGTGCATCATGGATCACATTCACGAGCATGGCTTGTCCCTGGAGTAACCCGAACACTAGTTGGACATATGGAATGGAATAATGCAAGCGCCTCCTATGCTATATGATACACGACTCTATTTTTTTTTTATAAATATATACATATATATACTACTCTATATATACCTCTAGTTCCTAAGTGCATGTAAATAAATTGCGCCAACTGCAGTTCAATTTATAATTGTTTTGTGAGGTAAATGATCCGATAGTGCTTATAGCTCACCATTCGTAATACCTACAAATCCTGAGAATAATGAGCTCTATAGTTAGACTTAGCTTCTATACTGCTGGTATAGAATGTCAAGACCTTACGTAAGATTCTTAGAAATACACACTGGTACAGCTAGTGTTATTGTTACAAATTTCCCTATGTTTATATATAATACCAGTCTTTAGACTTAGAAGTTCTAGGGAAAAACTCTATATAAGGTAACCACTTACAATCGATGGCTTTTATGAGAAATACTAATAGAGCTTTCGAGTCTTCGAGTTAAGAACTGTTAAAGGAATATGAGCTAATACAATGTATTTTTCATTTAAAGGTATATATATATATAGAGGATAACAATTTTTCAACAGCAATACCACCTCGTCATATCCTAGTCGGGCTCTTCCGACTTTTGTTTTTTATTTGCTATCGCAATTTTTCGAACCCTTTTAGGCCCCAAGAAAAGAAATGCATTTGATTTGTTTTTAAATACAATCTTTCTTACATCTTCTATTTATTATAATTGTTTGCTTATTTAATATATGTCGTTTGTGTTATGAAAAAAAAACGTAAGTAAACGTACAAATTAGTTTACTCGTTTTTAGGATTTTATGCTTATATTCTAAAAATTTGTAATACAATGCACTTTCTTGCTGTTGTTGCGATTTCGATTGGATGCAGCGCTCTTGCCTGACTCACGGGCCACACTTATGCATCGTTTATATGTATATATGTATGTAGATGTATGTCTATGTACCTATAAAACTAAATGTTAGTAAGATAGATTTGATTCGGCATAGGAAGGAAAAGGGTGGGGGATGGGGGCATGCGGACAGTGCTCAAGATTTCAATAATATATGAGCTAATTCATAACAAATAGAGAATAGAAGTAGAGAATAGCACGCGAGATAGAAAATGATATATATAGTATATAGATGTATACATAAACAGGCTTAGAAAATTCTATTTCCTGTATATACATATACACATAAATATTTATATATATATATATATATGGACATAGAAAGGGTTTGTTCATAGTCTAGTAGATGGAAAATGGAAAATATGTTTCGGAATATTTATGTTAAATGATTCAGTTTTTAAAAATGATTAGCTACAATCCATTAATTTCTTTATTTTTTTCCTTTGACTTTTCCTTCTCAAGTTTGTTTTTTCTTTTCCATCGAAGTGGGCAGTTTTGAATTCTTTCTTTGTCAGTTTGCAACTCATGCGAGGAGCTTACCTTAGTTTCTATATTTAATAGTTTAAAGAAAGTAGTCAGCCTGAGGCTTTTTGGATGGTATGCCGCGGCTCTCCTGCGGTGCCGCCTCAAAGATAACAAAGTCACGATGCAGGTACTCGTTTAATTCCAATATGGCTGCCACATTCCCGCAGCTAATGGGCAATGAATAAAATGAAAGAGTGGATGAAGATACATATAAGGAACTGTAGGTTAAAGAGCGACAGATAATGGCTTACCGATAGCAATAGTTTGGTGCTGACCAGACCGTGAGTACCGTTTCATTGAAGTGCCACTTGAAGCCTTCCATGACCAGCTGATGTGCGCGACAGATCATGTCGATTTCATTGGTGCGGTTGAATTGTGAGACGACATCGGAGCCAAAGAGATAGCCGGCGCCGCGAGGCGATACACCCCATCCGGTCTGATCCTCGGGATCGCTCCACAGCAGATCGCACATGGGGCCATCGTGCGGCACCTCCTGTTTGCGATCGATGCTTCGTATCTGGTCTAAATACTGAATAGAGGGTGAGAGGCCGCCATGTACGCAAAAGATTTTTCCATCAATGATTGCGGAGAGGCTGAGGTAGTCAAATATCTCTGTGCAATATCGCCAAACAGCTGTCGATCCATATTTACGCAGGCACTCATCGTAGAATCCATACACCTGGGTTATCTGTCGAGATTCGTGATTGCCCCGTATTAGCGTGATTCGATCCGGGTACCGAACCTTCAATGCCAACAGCAGCAGGAATGTCTCAACACTGTAATAACCTCGATCCACAAAGTCGCCCATGAACAGATAGTTCTTCTCGGGCACATCGCCGCCCACTTTGAAGAGCTCCTTCAGGTCGTAGAACTGCCCGTGTATGTCACCACACACGGTTACCGGGGAATCGACGCGTTGTACGTTTCCCTCCTCGACAAGGATTTCCCGCGCCTTAGCGCACAATCCTTTCACCTCGTTCTCTTTAATGATCTCACAGCGTTTAAGCTGTTCGATCTGGCGATCTAAGTCGCTGTATTCCGACATAACAACCGGGGCAGGAAAGTGGGAAACGACGAAAGCAGCAGTAGCAGCGGCGACAACAACGGCAACAACAGCAACACGAACAACGAGAACCAGAGCAACTGAAGTCAACAGCAATCGTCGCGGTTGCCAGGCTGCCAGAATAGAATCAATACAAGTATTTACCAATTAAATAAATAAAATATGTGCATTGATGGTTTCACATGCAATTCCGCATAAAAAATAATGGTTTCGACCATTGTTTGTGTTTTTGCATCATCTGCATTCGTCTCGCTGTGTCTGTGTGTGTGTGAGCGTGTGTTTGTTTGCGGTTGTAGTAAACTGTGTGTTTTTTGCCGCGCGCGCGTCGCTTGCTAGCATTCTAGATTTGCCGCTGTCACCGGTGATATACACTCCACAAACTAATACGCACGAATTGCGCGACTTACCTCATATAAATCCGGTAATTTCTTAATTTTTTTTTTGTTTTTAGAAACCACTTGCAAGCACGGACACGACAATGAAATGAACCCCGATATTACGCTCGTTGTTTTCACGATAGTTAGTTGTGGCAGTTCGATTAATAATCGATTATTCATAGCGCAATTTGTCAGTTGGATATGTCAAATTCGTAGAGCTGCCAGACTGTTGAAAACGACAATATACTCAAAGGATAGAAATTTTAAATGTTTTAATAGAAATTATATTATTTGTTACGCAACAAAATAAACTCACATTATGACTGATCCGGAACCAACCATGGAAGCCAAATCAACAATGCAGCCGCTCGACGAGAAACTGGAAGAGCAGGTGCACAAACAACTACACACAAAAGAAGTGGATATTTATCGTGATACCTTCTTACGTTATATGGGTAAGAGTTGCCCGCCACATATACAACTGCATATATGTATCTTTATTCATTCCACTCATGTAGGCTACAGCAACGAGGTGGGCGAGGCATTTCGTCCGCTATTGCCCAAATCAATAGTTGCCGCCTCCTATGGCATGGCCATTGGCTATGTTTGCACCGATACCTTTGACAAGGCGTTGCGCCATCAAATGGCCGGCGGTACCGATCGCCAGGTGGCGCTAGTAGGCGCCGATGTGTTCACTTGGCAAATGTTTGCATCAGTTATAATACCTGGATTGACCATCAATCGGTAATAGACATACTCCCTTATCTGTACACTATGTATGCGACACTAATGAGCCTTATCTAATCTCCACACTCCGTATAGCATCACTGCAGTCAGCAAAACGCTGTTGAAGAAGTCACCCAGTTTCGTGGTGAAGACATTGCCTACACTAATCGGGTTGATCAGCATCCCATTGATAGTGCATCCCATCGATAGCCTGGTGGATCGACTAATGGACGCCACCTACAGAAAGATGGTGCGATAACAAACTAAATGGCCGGACTGCTCATCCACGATTGGTGCTACTTGTATTGTTCATTCAGGCATTCCGAAAATTCAAATTTATAGACTAGTGAAATTGAATAACATTTTGATAAATGACTTTTCGACTCTCTTATTTACAGTGGAATTTATTGCACCAATTGCAACTCTACGCGCATTACAAAAATAGTTTATGGGGGGAAGATGGAGAATATCATTTATACAATTGTTAAGTACTTGGAGCAAATAGGCAATGTGGCGGGCAGGTAGAGTTTAGTTAGCATTAGTTCTCATCGTCGGAATCTATCAAGTATGGACTGTCGAGCGCGCCCAGGCCAGCGGCCACGCCTCCCTCATTGGCAGTGGATAGCTTCGTGCGCAGCATGTGACCCGCCTGGTAGTTGTGGACAATGTGATCCGCATCGCCAATGATGACACCGAAGATGCCCAGCTCGGAGACCATGTCCACAATCTGGGGCGGCACATCGCTGCCAGGTCGTATCATGTATCCCTGTGACAGCGGCGGATGTATCAAGTCCATCAAGATCCAAGCAGAACGCTCCACTCGCGACATGCGCTGTGATTAGAGGAATATATAGTTTATGGTATATCTAGCTGCGCAGTTCGCATTCTCAGCTCACCTTCAGAGCATCGGGAATGTCCAAGCCGTAAACATTGTTGCCGCCACCTTCGCGTTGTGGCTTCAGCACAAACTTCTCTGGCGTCCGCATGGCCATCTCATAGTTGGCATTGCCCACCTCGTTGTCGTCCATCGAATAGAGGCCGGTAAAGATCTTGCCGACAGCCTTCATCTCCTCCGGATCGTTGATGAAACGCTCCAGCACCGCTGGCTGTGCCAGTGCCTGCTGCACCTTCTTAGTTCCGGCCAAATGATATTGAATCGATGGACATTTAATAGCCAATGAGGTCTCCATCAGGTACCTAGCATCCCATTCACCCTGCGTGGGATAGTGACCCGGCTCGTAGCCGGCACGGAAATAGATGACGGCCACCTCAGTGTTGCCGCTGATAATAAAAGAGAGATAGAGTTAGTTAGATTGAAGCATGTTATCATGAAGAGTTTATACGCACAGCAGCAGCTCCTTGTTCTGGCCCAATTTGCCCTCCTTGTGCACCTCGGTGAGGGTGCGACGCAGCACTTTGATGTGTGGATAGGTCTCACGGATGTAGAACTCGTGGAAACGCTGATCGCAAATGTTATACGAGATGTCCTCGATGATGAACAGAATGACTGACTTGGGCTTGTTATAGATATTCCAGGCTTTGACCATACCATCGCAGAGACCTGCCAAGGCTTCGTTCTTCGGCATCTAAAGTGAGCGAGAGAGAGAGAATATGTGTGTGTGTATAAGAGATAGTTGAGAGAGCATAAGATTTATAAGATACTCACTTGCTTCAATTTCTCAGCATGTCCAAGTTCTCGCAGGACGAAGCTGTTGGCAGTTTGAGGGAGGGTGGGTGCGGCATTCAAAGAGAAAACGCAAAATTAGCAAAACTTACACAGTTAGCAACAAAAATAAAAAAAATATATAATATAACAAGAATTATCCAAATCTAATTCAAAACAGGGAGAGTACAATAACAAACAAACGAGAAAAAAATTATTTGTTAGTAGTTAGATTAGTTAGAGGGGGTAGGTGGGTGGGGGTGGGAATTATTTACAATACGAGTAGTAGGTTAGAGCAGGCAAAAACAATATATGTATATATATAGAGCGGATATTACGGTTCGGGGTGTGGGGGGGTTTAGTTAAGGAAACGGAAATGGAATTGGAATTGGAATAGCAATTCAAAGCTCTAGTTAAAGCCATAACCAAAAGCCAAACATTGTTTGTGCGTGTGTGTGTGTGTGTGTGTGCGAGTGTGAAAAAGAGACAACAGCAGTGCATTTGTGTGGAAGATCGTGTTAAGAGTGGGAGGGAGAGTACAAGGAGTAAGTTCAGCGAATGAGCGAGAGCAACAGAGAGAGAGAGAGAGAGAAAGAGAGCGAGAGGGGAGAGGGAGAGTGCAAGTGCATGCCATTTATAGTTGTTTTGATGAGTGGTCGCGACCTTCAAGTGGTTTGTAATTACAGATGAGTGGACGGTTGGAGTTGGTACTGAAGTGCGTGCAACTTAGTATATATAAACATGTGTGTGTGTGTGTGTGTGTGTGTGCGTGTGGGTGTGTAAATACACTCAAACCCGTCTCAAATTCTGCAGTTGGTAATTTGAAACAAGCTCTCAATTTGGACTATACTATAAAAAAGGTGTAAGTTTAATATTTAAAAGAATGTGAATTGTACATGAGAAAGAAAATTGAGAAAGAGTGTTTATGTGTAAGTGTGTTGGTGTGTGTGAGAAAGAGAGAGAGTGAGAGAGAGAGAGAGAGAGAAGAGCGCATAATACTTTTGCAGAGGCACCAAGTGTGTAGCAATGCCACCGAAACTGGAGGCAATCGTGTTGATTTCAACCTGCTTTATTGCACAGCCCTCGTACACGTGAGCCAAATAGTCAGAACGTAATAGACCGACGCTATAAGCCTGCAATTATGATCGTTATATATTATATATATATATTTAGAAAGAGATGTTTGTAAATTACAGTAACTGCTTAATCAACATATAGCAGTAGCCCTTAGCCTAAGCTAAAATTAGCTAAATACGTAGTCTGTTAACAGTAAGCAAAAAAAAAAAAAAAACAAGAGAAAATTATAATAAATATATGTTTATGTTAAGTCTAAAAGGAAAAAAAAAAAAACAACAGAAAAAATATTTAAAAATACTGAGATTTTAAGAGTGGGCAACGCTCAACACAGGCGTCGAGTGTGTATGTGTGTGCGAGAGACAGAGAAAGAGAGAGAGAGAAAAAAATGAAAGCGAAAGCATGGATATCGATGCAATTTATCGGGTTCCGATTGTTGACTTTTTAAATGTCTGGCAAAGCGCAAAACGCCAGCTTCAAGCGGATGAATTGTGTTCATTATCAATGCAATTCTCATGTGTGTGAAAGGACCGCTTGATGATCGCAGGCCATACGCACACAGCACATGTATATGTATGTATGTAAAAATACACACATACACAATAAATTTAAACGTTTTTAATCTTAGAGAATTCTCACTACGTAAATGTCGTCTGTTGTCGCTATTGTTAAATATTCTTGGATATTATATTTCACTTACAGCGAAATTAACGGGATATTAACAGAAACCTGAGCGCGACTTATTGCATGATAAATGACCACACATACATACATGCATATATGCATACATACATATGTATGTGTGCGTGACAATGTATGATTGTAGTCGTGTATCACTCATTTGGGTTCTATGGTTTTTGTGTTTGTTATTAAGTACATATGTATGTAGCTGACACATTGCGATAAGACGCAGCTGATTGAATGACACATCAAATTTTAATATCTGTATTAATAGTTTCGCATATTTGTAACTGTAAAAAATAAAAACCATTCGAGTGACAACGCGAAGGGGGAAAAGGACAGACAAAAGTGGAAAGAAATAAATTATACATACATAAGTAATAGAAAAAGTAGCACAACTATTAAGCTGCACATACAGTACCGAGCAAAAATGAGTGAATGTTTCACAACTTTGACTTTCATCACGCATAAAAATTAAACCATACAAGCAAATCAAGATATTTTTTTTTTTTGGTTGTTTATTAGTTTGTTCTTAACACATAACAAAAACTGCAAGGCTGAATATGCCAAATTCAAAGAGTTAAAAATCAAAAACCAAAAAAATCCACATAAACTCAATTTTGCACGTTTAAAAAAAATTAATTAACTAACAAATTTTAATATTTGGTCCAAACCCTAATTAGCAATAACTTTGTTGATTCTGTTCGGCATGCTCTCAACCAAACTGTGAATCATTTCGCTTGGAATTCGCCTCCACTCCGCTTCTACGCGCTCCCATAAGTTGTCTATGCTCGTTGGGGCTGCATCACACTACCCTAGCCATTTTTTCACTATTGACCACAGATTTTCAATAGGATTGAGGTCGGGACTCTGTGCTGGCCAATGCATTAGGCTAAATATTTGGTTTCCAATCCATTCCTTCACAATTTTGGCTGTATGTTTTGGATCCCCATCTTGTTGAAAAACCATTTCATTTTCGAGATAAGCACATTTATCAATAAAATTGGGAAGATGGGTTTGAAGGATATTCATGTAATCTTCTTTGTGCATTATGCCTTCTACTCTATGTAGAGGACCAACGTTCCACCAAGTAAAGCATCCCCAAACCATAATGCTGCCGCCGCCATGTTTGACCGTTTGCTTCACATGGTGTGCTTGAATGCGTTCCCCAGGTCTGCGCCAGCAATATTGCTTTCCATCTGATTGGAAACGGTTAAATTTTGATTCATCCGACCAAATAACTCGTTTCCAATCATCGATGCTCCAGTTTTTGTGATCCCTTGCAAATTTCAAACGCGCCTTCACATTCTTTTCTGACAATGCAGGTTTGTTTTTCTTAACGAATGGGACATAATCGATGCCACGAAGTGCTCTTCTAGCAGTCCATTCGCTAAAATTTTTATTAATTGCTAGAGAAGCACCCTTTGGTGCTAGCAGCTTATTCTTCCTCATTTCCGACAGCATTATAAGAGCATCAGAGTCCGACAACAGTTTTTTGCGACCTTTGACTTGAGTTTTCGGAGTCAAATTTCGTCTCTTTTGAGCTGCGATCACTGCAGAAACCAAATATTTAGCCTAATGCATTGGCCAGCACAGAGTCCCGACCTCAATCCTATTGAAAATCTGTGGTCAATAGTGAAAAAATGGCTAGGGTAGTGTGATGCAGCCCCAACGAGCATAGACAACTTATGGGAGCGCGTAGAAGCGGAGTGGAGGCGAATTCCAAGCGAAATGATTCACAGTTTGGTTGAGAGCATGCCGAACAGAATCAACAAAGTTATTGCTAATTAGGGTTTGGACCAAATATTAAAATTTGTTAGTTAATTAATTTTTTTTTTAAACGTGCAAAATTGAGTTTATGTGGATTTTTTTGGTTTTTGATTTTTAACTCTTTGAATTTGGCATATTCAGCCTTGCAGTTTTTGTTATGTGTTAAGAACAAACTAATAAACAACCAAAAAAAAAAATATCTTGATTTGCTTGTATGGTTTAATTTTTATGCGTGATGAAAGTCAAAGTTGTGAAACATTCACTCATTTTTGCTCGGTACTGTACGTACTTAAAACGTATGCACATATATGTATGCGTGTGTGTGTGTGTAGAAGAGCTGTTAGGTTAAGTATAAGAGAAAAGCATTGCAAGCTCAACAGGCAAAGCAAGGCAAGGCAAGGCGAGACGAGGATGTACAGGGCTGAGGCGGAGTGAACGAGTGAGCGGACAGCTGTGAGCACTGGACGCCGGTCGATTTAAAGGGGGGACAGAGCGGGTCAGGGCAGGGCAGAGCATATTTAATATCTTTTTCAAAAACCAAGCTAACAACTACAGATAACATTTCAAGGACTCGAAAATAAACATTTAAATATATAGATATACATGTATATATACATACACATATATTTGTATATATGTAGATAAGGCATAAATATAAATTGATCAAATAAAGCAAATATTAAATAAGAAAATAATAATTAGCTGTACATGAATCAAATGGACATAATATTGAAAATAGCCAGGATAAAACATTACACACATACGCACACACATACAATTCAAAACAACGACAACACACACACACATACATACATACATGCTGTTTGCATTACATGCATGTACATACATATATAAATAAAGTAACTGTAAGCATGCAGAGTTATTGTTTTTTTTTATTGTAACCTAAACCATACCCTTATAATACCCAATTCTGATTCAGCTGTCGGTTTTACTAAGTATTCAATTAAAAAAAAAAACAAGTACAGCATTTAAAATACTGTTGCTGGTTAAATAATCAGCAATTTGGCTATTTGTAGACCTTCTAGTTTCTACTATCTCGCGATTAAAAGCCTAACGGCAATAAATATTAAAATGTAACGTTCTAGAACGGACCAAGGGCTCTACATACGCACATATGTATTTATGGTAGAGTATATGTAATTCAAAATATCGGACAAAATATATTACGACTTTCATGACATTTGCAATACTTCCTGACAACTTATATTTTCCTACAGGGTATTTTACAGGTACGGCCTGCATAGAAGTTCGACTCTCATAATAAGCTTTTTTCCTACAGGGTATTCAGTAACGATTTGTATAAGAGTTTAACTTAGTCAATGCAAACTGTTTTAGGTTACTTTGTCGTCTGTGTGTGTGTGTTTGTGCGTGTAAGATTATATGTGTGTGTGTATATATATTTGTGTGTGTGTGGATGGCTTTGGTTAGGCTTCGGCATATACAAGGCAATGCAAGTGTATATATGATAGAGAGAGAGAGAGAGAGAGAGAGATTTATATAGGTAGAGAGCAAAGATCATGAGAGAGAGACAGAGAGAGAGAGAGAGAGAGAGACAGACAGCACCTTTGTATGGTTTTACTTGCTGGTCCCAAATGGCCAAAACCCGATGCTATCGTATTGATCTCAACTTGTTTCCAGCAGCAATAGGCCGATGAGGAGCTAGCGCTGCGCTGAATGCCCGGCTTGGCAGTTGGATTTGCCTTTCCCGCCTTCGTGCTCGCCTTCGCGTCCGCCATTCGCTTCTCCTGCTCCTGCCCCTCCTTCGCATCATTGCCAGCGCCAGCGCCGACGCTTGCGCTCCTCTCCAACAGGGGCGACAACTCCGGACAGCGGGACTCCAGCATCAGATCGCTGCGCAGCATGCCCAATGAAATGCGCTTTGGTGGCGAATGGAAATGCGCGCATGTGAGTGTGTGTGCGTATGCGTGTGGGTGTGCGTGTGCGTGTGTGCGTGTGTGAGTATAAGTGTTTCAAATGTGTGTAGATCGGTATACGAAATACGATAATGATTACGATCAAAACGAGCAACACACACCATTCGTTTGTGATATTTCGGTTGGATTTTCGGATTTGCGGAATCGGTTGTTCGGAGCGATTCGAGTTTTGATTTATGCGCAATTTGTTAGATTTCATTGGGTTTTGATATTCATTGGTTTTCATTTTCATTTTTTTGTTTTTTTTTTTTTTCGGAAAGGAAAGCAGAAAATTTCAAATCAATGCGTGAGTAAATTTTTTGTTTTTTTTTTTTTTTTTGTGGATAGATAGATAAACGTAAAGCTGGGCATATCAACAGCGACAACAACAATAACAACAACAACGCAAACATTAGGAGCAGCACCACAAAAAAAAAGAAAAAGAGAGAGACACATAGAGAGGGGGGAGAGAAAACGAAAAGAAAGTAAAGAAGGATCTAATCAATTTTAGAAGAAATTATAATCGTATTCTTTTCTTTTTATGAGCAGTTATCAATGTTGATAAACAGCAATAGTAGTAGTAGCAGCGGCAGCAACAGCAGCAACAGCAGCAGCAGCGATGCCATGTACTCAAGTTGTCCAGGATGTGCGCATAAATCATGTGGCAACGCTTGAGATTAGCTGTTGAGCCGATTTGGCTACATTGGCTATGGGATTTATGATATGGCGATAAGATAATGGAATACACATGAGGTAAAGAGCAACAGAAACAGACATTTACATATATAGAAAGAGTGCTGGGTGGAGTGGTAGGTTGTTGGGGGTGTGGAGCGTTAGAGTAAGCGACAGATATCACGTCAGCTGTTCACCCAGAATACCTGCACTAGCAGCCTAGTCCCTAAAGCTCAATGGATATATGCTTGGATAAATGGGGTGCTAACCATGGGATTGGAGCTAGGTGTGTAGGGGTATACGTGTGTGAGTGAGTCGGTGTGATGGGTGTGAGTGTGAGTGAGCGGGGTGTGGGTGTGCCTGATGACGAACAAGATGTCTCACCTGGGTAAAGCCAAGGGCTAACACCTTGCGATAGATATTAAATAGATTTGCTGTAAACTCATCCACTTTGATTGTCTCCGCCAGTGTCGTCGTAATAAACTCTTCATCGTGCGCAACATTGTGCATTAATCTATTGATTATCGGCTGCAATGCGATTGCCTTCTCAAATTCCTTGCGCGGAAAGGACGACGGCACCAGCACAAAGGGCGCAAACTAAAAGGACATCAAGAGAGAGAGAGAGGATTCCTTAAGCTGTAGTGAGTGTTATAGACATTGTATAGAGACACTCACGTTTAGGGAGTCTGGACTGAAACTAGTTTTGGAACGCATTGCGGCGCCGTGCATGATCGCATAATCCTTGGCCTTGGCTATCACCTCGATCAGCTCCTCCTTTTTCAGCGGCAATTTGATGCAGCTGCGCAACACGGGCGTGTTTTCGTCCACCGACATATTTTCGTTTGTTGATTGTTTGCGAAACACTTCTGGAGCTAATTAAATTGCGTTGCGTTCCGCTGGTGCGGCTTCTATTGTTGCTGGGTTCTTTAATTGTCTGCGTCAGCTGTTGATGCAAATATCACGATGTGCGATCGTCGTTTTGGCTACCTGTTGCATGCGTGTCTCTGTGTATACTGTACGTGGAATTTGTGATGGATTGTCAGAGGTGCGTCCTCAATGCACCAAATGTTATGGAAATTGAATTTCACAATATAATTCTGCACCACGGCACAGTCGATTTACGATAGTTTTTTTTTTCTTCTCTTTATTCAGAATGGCGAGTCGGCTCTGTTAAAAGCGTGGAGTGCTCCTCTGTTAACGTGCGCCGCCTTACTATTAACATGACCATCGAATATCATTCGGCTAGTCGGTGCTGTTAACCGTTACCGGCTTCTGTTAACATCAATTGACCCGCGATATATCGCCACACTTCGATAATGGGCTGTTGCTAAAAAGAAGAACAATACTTTACTGTTTTTTTTTTTTTTTGTAATAAATTGAAATTTAGCCAAAATATGATTTGTTTTATTTATTTGTCACTTTTGAAAGATAAAGACATATTCATATTTACATACATACATGTATGTATGTTTTTATACAAAGGTGGTCATTTAAGAATTCAATTACGTATAGCCACTGGTCTCTGGTCAGTGGCATATTTAAATATTGAAATAGACTATTTTCTTAAAATGTTTGCAAAAAAAAAAAAAAATAATAATAATAATAATACCTGTTTGGCCAGCAGTTATTAAATTGATAGCATAACAGCTGATGCTGTTAAAGTTAAAATCGGATACCTATCGATAATTGATAGTCGTCAGATTGTATATTATCGAATTTAAATAATAATAAATACGTTGCAAAGTTCTTCCAAATTCTGAACTGGCTTTGAAATGAACATCACCTTGCTTGACAGGTCGATTTATTCCATTTGTTTTCACTTGTAATGGATTTCGCCTTGTAACGTGTCGATCAAATTTTAATTTTTCAAAAAACTAAAATTTTGCAAATAATTTAAAAATAAAAAATTTCTTTTCCTTTTCTTTTTTTCTATTACGTTTTTATACGAGCAACAAAGAAACGCGAAAAGTAAGCTAATTCAATCGACAGCTATAAGATGCCACGCGGAAAGTACCAAAATCATAAAGGCCGCAGCCGTCAATTTACACCAGTCGAGGAGCTTCAGCGTGAACATGAGCTGGAGGTATGCATAATGTCATCTCAGCTCAAGATGTTAAACACTAGCGTTAGCAGCATTGATTCCATCCAGGAGGTAGACAGCAGCAGCGATAAAAGCTCCGAATTTGGAAGTCTGGCTGGCCGTTCTAATGGGAACAGTAATAATAGTGGCGCCAGTGGCAAAGCCACCACCAAGGGTCGCAAGCTGGGCGGAGCTGTTGAGGGGTTGATTGAGATATCGAACCCGAATCGCCCGATTAAGAAGTCCCAAAAATTGGCCCTCCTCAATGGCGATGACAAGGGCAAACCCACTGAAGATCCATTGCTAGAGAAGCGTCGTCGTGAGCGTGCTCGTGAGAAGCCACGCTCCAATTCAAATCAGAAAACAGCCAGCGAGGCCAGTGCCGATCTTGCTCGTCTAGCTATCGTACGCAAGAAACGCGAAGCGGCTGCCGAGCAACGTTTGGCTGCTAAAAGGGAGAGTAACAATCCTGCTGGTGATGGGACAGCACCATACACATCCAAATCGGACATATTCATAAAGAAGAAGAACAACAAACACAAGTCAGTGACCATGGTTGAGGGAACCAATGAGTTCCTCAAGAAACCCAACACCGAAGTGAATGTTGCCAAATTTGTAAAAGGCGGCCGCAATGGCAACAAACGAAATGTCACTGGACAGGTCTAAACGGATCCCCAACTGAAAGAGGGAACCCAAAAGCAACAAAAAAAAAAAAAAAAGAAAAAACAAACAAAAACCCAAAAAAAAAAAAAAAAGAATTTGGAAATCACACAAAAACACAATGAGGTAAATTAACTCAAATCATAGTAGGCTAGCTTATAATTGTTTATATTCATGTATATGAATATAGTATATATATATTTATATATATATATAGCTTAGCCTTCAGTCATTTCGATTTTTTTCACATTTATTTAGATTTGTAAATTTTGAGTTACCCACACGAATAAAACAAAACAAATAAAAACTACAGCAAAATTATATTGTATTCAAACCGATGCCAATCCAGCCTAACCGATTTACTGTGGATATAATCAAGTGCGTGTATAAATATAAATATCATTTGACCTATATATGTACACGTATGTATAATCAATAATTTCTAATCGAATTAATCAGATTGTGTGGGTGTGCGTGCGCTTGCGCTGACCAAAGTGAATAAACACACTTTCAAAAATAATCAAAATAGCGCAGAAAGCGCGCGCACGCAACACGTCGATAGGCAGGCATGTACGCTTGCGCGTTAGCCAACACTTATTTTGTCTTTCATCTGGTCGAGTGCATAATGCAGCACTGGCATCACAGCTGCCCGCTGACCACTTCTCAATAACTTGTCTTTCGAGTTGCAGTAGCTCTGAAGGAAAGAAGCATCCGGCTGAACAAAAGAATAACCGAAAACTTTTCTAGAATATAAAGAAAAATAAAGTACAAAATGGAAGGCAAACCATTGAAACGTATGCGCTCTGAGGACGATGAGAGCAACAATAATGTAACTCAAACCAAAGTTTGGGTAAATGAGAAAATAAGCGACTTGAGCGATCCGGAAAAAATGAAGGCAGTTCATGGTAAGTACACAAAATGTTTACTTAAAGAGTAGACGCACAGTCACAGACATACACGGGGGGAGCAGATATCAACAGATGTTAACAGGCATTCACATGCATAAATATGTTTTGTAGACAAAACTACGAAAATGCTTTTCAATGGAGCCGCTAACATCGATGCGAAGAAAGATGAGACAAAGGAAGAGACTACAACGCCGGCATCGATTCCCGTTAGGCCGGCAAATTTGTGCGAGCAATATCAGCTGATTGGCGATGGCAACATAATACTGCGTGACATGAATCCCGATGCTGTCAATCCGACTCTGGAGCGACGTCTATCGACATGCTGCCGTCGGCCGACCCTAATTCGCGGCACTTGCGCCAATTGTACATTTGATTTGTGCGAGGAATGCGGTTATTCGTGCGTCGAATGCAGCCAGTTCATATGCCACACCTGTGTCACACTGTTGTAAGCATCCCATTAGTTTTCTTATTGGATAGAAAACAATTTTCACTTACATCCATCTCTCGTATAATCCATTTTATTATGCAGCGGCAATCGACCCGAAGAAGCCGAGCATCCTCTGTGCGAAGTCTGCCAAATGTTCGTGGCCTAAGTAAAGTGTACCAATACACACACACACACAAGCCCTCACTCACACAGTCGCTGGTGCAATTTAACAGAAATCTGAATGTATACCAAATAGCATTATAAATGAGAATTAAGTACAAATCAAAATAACTCACCAACGTCTGTGTTATGAGAAGAAACTTTAAAGGTGCCTTAAGCTAAAAATGAAAAAATATTAATTCTGGCAGGTTCTAGCTAAACACACACATGCCCATTAACACACTAACACATATGTACTTATGCGCTAGCGCACACACCTACGCTTATACTCTTAGCATAAATAATTTAATTAAACTACCACAAACTACAAACAAGGAAAACTGATTGATTGATTTAAATTAATACGATTAATTTATATGATGCTGACTGTCAATGCATCCATACATCAATACAATCTGTTGCAAATTCTATTTGTCTCTCGCTCTCACTTGCGAAGAATGCATGAAGCTGAAGATAGCGAGAGAGAGAGAGAGAGAGGGAGATATAAACATTAATGCACACACTTTTACACGCACTCATATAATCAAATTAAGTTGTTAAAGTAATGTTGTAAAATATTTGAGGTTAAGCACATTTATTCATGTAAGAACAAAAAAATTAAAAATAAAAACGAGAAAGCAAATAGAAGTATAATACACATATCATTTGTCTCTTTCTTTGAGCCGGGAAATGCTAGTCTCTCCTTGCATCAACTCTCTGTGGGAGCACTCTCCAGCTTAAACCTTGCCACGGAACTTGTGGTATTTGTCATGCTCCTTGATGAGGCTCTGATACATGCGTGCGCCCGCCTCGCTGCTGGAGCGCAGTATAAAGTGACCCGAGCGATGGTCACAGATGGAGATTAGCTCGTGACAAAATCGATCCACTTGCAATTTGATCTGTTCAGGAATAGAGGAAGAGATTAAACCGCATTCGAAACAAACTGTCGCCCGCCTACCTTCTCGAAGAGCGTCGTGGGACGTTCGGTGCCAATAATTTGCTTGATGGTGAAGATGAGCAGAAACGGTGCCACACGTTTCATGGCCAGGGCCAGCGGCCCGGCTGCGATGCCCGCCATGAGCGTCGACAGCTTCAGCCCCAGCTCGGCCAGCCCGTCCAGTTCGTCGTCCGTCAGGCTCTGCGCCTGCTGGCGTTCGCTGCGATAGCAGATAATCGACTGCACCAGATCCTGGCAGATGGCGCTCAGCTGTGCGGCCCGATCCGACATGAGTGTGGCATGCTGGCGCAGCAGAAGCAAACAGTTCTCCGACAGCGTTGCATGCAGACGCCGAAAGTCCAGCCAGCTGCCGCCGTCTAGAATGAAACGTTTGATATTCAGGTCCAGCATGCTGGCCAATATCGAGTCCAGAGTCTCGCCAGTCAGCGGCACGGTGCGATTGTTGGCCAAGGCGCTCTGTGCCTCCAGCAGGCGCAGCACATGGTTGCAATAGGCGGCATCACTGGGCGCTGGCAGACGCAGCGAAACATTGCCGTTGATCAGCTCAAACTGCTCATTGAGCATCTAAACGGTGCAAGGCAGAGGGAGGGGGAGATTAACCAAGATCTAGCCGAAGAGGCAGGCATTTTCTTACCGCTCCCTTGATGCTGCTCAGCGAGCACTTGGCAAAGAGCGTCATCAGTACGAGCACGTTTTGCAGGCTGGTATGCTGTGCCGGCGTCTCTGGTCGCTGCATCTCGTCCAGCTGCTGGCTGAGTCCTCGCAGCAACAGCAGAAAATCCTCGTTCGTCTTGTAGCCAATGATGAGCTTAACGGCGGGCTCAATGCTGGCCATGTCCAGCGCTGAGCTGGCGGCAATATCCTTATTCAATTGCCGCCAATAGCTATCCAGCACAAACTCAATCTCGTCCTGGTCCAAATGCAGCAGCTGCCGGTGCGTCAAGGCCACATTCAGCAAGCGTATGGCATGGGCATTGCGATAATTCAGCTAAAACAAGGGATGAGGGATGGAGGTTAAGACAAAGAAGTTTCTTGTGGCTATTACAGTGGATGCTATCAAATCTTGGTCATAATTCGGACACATATTCCTTTGGAATATAATTTCCCATTGGGCATATGCGAACCTAACCTAACTAAGGCCAACTAACGGCAATTATTCGAATGCTTAGGACTTTCGGATTGAAATGTTGAGAGCATAATTAGATTGCATAGATATATGTATTTACTAGCGTAACACTCTACTTTTATAAAAGAATTGTGGGAGATATCTCCGAAATTGGATTGTGTTTATGCATTAGTAAAACGTATATAGTAAATCTGAAGCCTCTAGAATTGGCAATACTAAACTTAAACTCAAACTCAAATAACCAACTTAAATAATCGATTATTATCGATGAGACAAATGGAATCGATTAACGAAGAAGTCAGACTCGGACTGCATTTGGCATATATGCATGAATAAATAAACAGACTTCCATATAGGGTCAAGTTGTTGAGTTAATCTCTCCTTCAGCTTACCGAATGTCCTATGTAGATTTTGCAAATGCGCCTAAAGTTCTCATCGATGGCTGGCAGAGTAGCCGGCTGCTGCGGCTCCTGCTTGGGCTCCTTGACGTTCTCCTTCTGCTGCTTGGTCTCCTTGACGTTCTCCTTCTGCTGCTTGGCCTCCTTGACGTTCTCCTTCTGTTGCTCGGCCGCGTCGACGTTCTCCTTTTGCTGCTTGGCCGCACGATTGATGCAGCTGCTCAGGTAGATGGCATAGCCACTGAGTGTCTGCTGCACGAACTCCTTGTAGATGGCGGGTGACTTTTTCTGCGAGCGAAACTTGTGACTGACCAACTGGCCATAGATCTCGAGCAGCGGCTGCAGGTGACGCTGCATGCGTCGCGCCTGCATGCCTGTGCCGCTGGCCAGGGTCTCGATGGCGAGCAGCAGGAGGCGGCAGTGCGACGCTGACAGCTGTGGCAGCTGCTCGCGGAAGACCGCTGCGCTGCTGGCCAAGAAGATATCACTGCCAGGCGTCAGGCGACGTATGCAGCGAGCAAAGAACATCTCATAGAAGCGCCAGGCGGTGGCATTGGCCTCAGCCTCAGCCTCAGTCCCAGTGCCATTCCCAGCCGCAGCCGCAGCGTCATCCGCTTCCATGTTGAGCGGCACCAGCTGCAGGAGCTGCGCCAGCTGCGGAAAATGGCTACACAGAGGCAAAGGTTGACCAAAGTGCAAAAGATCTAGAAGAACATGGAGTTGGCTTGTCAGAATATATGAATCAGGACTATCTGGTAGATTTACCTATGAGCTGTTCGAGCAGCTGGTTGGACAGCTGCAGTAGTTGGGCGCGTCGCACGTCTTGGTAGAGCGTGAAGAGCAGCAGCCAGAGCCGGAGCTTGAGGCTGCTTTGCAGCTGGGCCAGTGGCAATTGCTGCAGTGCATCAATTAATTCCTGTGTGGATTCAGCGGGCAGCGCTGGCTGCTTTGTGCTCTCACAGCTATCGCGCAGCGTTGTGGCCAGGGCTGCTTCATCTGTCGCTTGGGGCATCTGTTTGGCCAGCAGACAGCCCTTGATCTTGGCCAGCTTCAAGCTGTCCACGAACTGCTGCAGCAGCTGCATGGTCAACAGCTCCACGCACTCGGCATCCTCCAGAAGATTGGGCAACTGTTGCTTCTGCTGCTGGTGCTGCACTCGCATTTCCTTCTGGGCACGTGTCAAGTGGCCAAAGAGCTGCTGTGGGAGCAGCTCCACTAGCGCATCCGGACACGGCGCCAGCCGCTGATCGGGCAGAAGCAGCCAGCCGGACAGTGTGAGCTGCAGTTCGAGCCGCTGCAAGCGCTGGCGGCACAGAGATTTGCCAAAGTTGTGCACGCGCTGATGGATCAGCTCCCACTCGTCGCTGGAGAGAAAGCGCTGCAGTTGTGGCAGCGCCGGAGTCGACTGCGGCCGCTCCAAGCCATCCGGCCAGTAGTAGGCCAAGAGCAGATCGAAGTTATTCGCCCGCTCCACGCACTCCAGGAAGACATTCATGGTGCGCCGGTTGTGCTCCAGCGAGAGCAAGTACTGCCCGAACCGCTGCAGCACCTGCATCGTGTGCTTGCGCTGCTGCTCCAGCTCGACATGATGCTGCTGTAAGTGCTCCGCCAGCCGTGTGCCGAGCAAATATTGCGAGAGCAGCGTCGCCTGCAGCTCGATGGCAAAGTTGAGATTGCACGGCAGGACGGCCGACGAGTCGGGCTCCAGCAGCTCGGCAAAGCTGTGCAGCAGACTCTTCCAGATGACGATCGAGGGCTTGGACATCAGCTGGCTGACCAGCCGGATGAAGGCGGCGCCAGCCGTTGATCCCGGCCAGGTCTGGGCCAAGGCATCCGTGCTATAGCTAATTGCATTTGATTGGCAACTGGAAGTGGAATTCAATTTCAGTAATAGCTGCACATAGCCATTCATTAGCTGTTCCACTTCCTCCTCGGTTATCTGCTTCGGCTCAGAGTCCGGGTCCTGCTCCGACTCCTGCTCTGGCTCTGCCTTCTGCTCCGACTCCTGCTCTGGCTCCGGCTTCTGCTCCGACTCCAGGCGAATGCGCTTGCCAGTCTCAAAGTTGGGCAGCTCGTATTTGTGCAGCCATTCGCGCAGTGACTTCAGCAGGAGCATAATGAAGCGTTCAGTGCGACTCAGGCGCCGGCACATGTCCAACAACAGGACGAGATACTCGGAGTACAGCTGCAGTTCCACTTCGTTACGCTTGACGGCGCACATCATCCAAATGGTCAACTGATAGACATGCGGCTCCACCAGCATCGGATTGAGCCGCAGCGCTGCACAGAGCATCTGCAGCACTCTGCCCAGATGCCGCTCCCGGTTGATGCGTACAATGCCACACAGCACATTGGCCATGTAGGCGATGCCCGTTTTCTTCAGCTTGTCGGGAAAGTTGAGCTGAATGTTGTGGCGACGCAGTGCCTCCAGTGCATGAGTGGTCAGCACTAAGCCTATGAAGCGATCCTTGGGCGTGGCCTTGGCCAAGGGTTTACTCCTATCGCGCTTACCACGTTCCGTCTTTTGTGGTATTTTATATACCAAGGCGTGATTTATCACCTTGAATAGGCTGTCCGTGTCGTAGCGGTGGTTCACCAGTGCACACTCCAATGTTAACAGTTGGACATGCAACGGCTGCTTGGCCATCAGCCTTATTGCAACACTTATACGCAGATGTTGCGTCATATGCATCTCCAGTGCGGCCAGCTGCTCGAAGCAGCAGAATCCGTGCTTTCGCAGCTCCAGCAGGAGCTGGCAAAGAGGATGCTGTGCGCCATTCATGTAGGCCTTCAGCAGACGAGTGTTGTTCTGGGCACGCTGCGCATAGTCACGTAGCTGCTGCAGTAGAGGCAGCATGAAGTCCGCATGTCGTGGCTTTGGCTCATCTTCGTTCTCAATCAGCAGCAGTCGTTCGTAGCAGCTAAAGAGTATGCCATAGCTTCGCATGACCAGATTATAGTCGGCACGCAGTGCATCCTGTACCAGCTCGAAATTGATTAGGTATTGCAGCAACTGTGGATACCCCTTTGCCTGGGCTGGAGGTGCCTCATCGACGCGTTTCAGCACTGCCTCAATGAGCGCCGATTTTGTGGCAACGGTCACCAGGCCTGGCTGAGCACGCAGGCGGAACAGTTGCTGCAGCTGCTCCACGGGCATTTCCACCTCCTCGACGAGTGTATCCGCGAGCCATTTGCAAACGACTTCGTGTTTGTTTATATACACAAAATCCAGGGATTGCCAAACTTTAATAGCGAATTCCAAGCGCGCTGCATACGTTTTGCTCTTGTCGTCGAGCCATATTCGTAGCTCTGCGATGATTTATTTAATCATTATAAGTTTTTATTCAAAACGTGCACCTTACCTTCGCCTATCTCCATGTTGCAAATACAAATTACGATAACAAAAAGCAACCAGCACGTGTACCACTTGTTGGTTGTTATCGATTAGCACTGTGCAAAAGTGTTGGATAACTATGTAAAATAATATAAATAAGAAGGTAATGCAAATAAGGCAATTAGTGTACATGTTGATCGCTTTATATAATATATAAATAATTAGCATATATATATTACATATATGTGATGTTATTGTAATGGAAAATATATAAGAAGTACATCTGTTTGAAAACATTCTGCTTGAGCTTTCCACTTAGTGTGACGTCACAAACTTCCATCGATATCATCGATAGCTATGTGTTACCTTTCAGCTGTTATTATGCATTCCATCAGCTGTTTTAGTTGTGTTTGCGGACCATTTGTGTGGGGGTCAAAATTTCTCATTATATTTTTATACATAATATGATAGCATATAAATGAATGGTGGTGTAATATCAAAGTCATAGCTTATTATATGAATGCCTGTTCTATAAAATAGAAAAATATTGCATAAAATCACAATGTTGCTGAATTGCACAAGGGTGAAGCACATGTGCTCAACATTACGAATTACCCAAATACCCTCGGCCGTCCCTAGATTTCCAATTAATTCGTCTAGCATACATAACTATCTACTGAGGCGACAGCATCATCATCACCATCATCTGTATAATATTCGACCGCCTGCTGGGCGACAGCTGCTTGGCTCCCCCTCCTCGCCCTTATCGACAGGTGCCTGTGGTGGTGCAGGTGCTCGCGCATCCAGATGGACGGCACGTCTGCTCAACGTACGTCGATGCATGAGCAGCAAAGAAGTCAAGCTGGCCGTGCCGAAAGTGGGCAGCTTCCTTAAGACCACCAAATTCGACCTCTCACGTCTCCTCCATATGATGAAGGAAGAGAAGTGGGTGCTCCTAAGTATGACTTGCCACCAATCGATCAATGCCAATATGTCTTGCTCATACAATTAGGCTTCTTTCGTTGCAGTGGGTCTTGGCTGTTTGGTCATCTCCTCAGCCATCACCATGAGCGTACCCTACTTCCTGGGCAAGGTCATTGACATAGTGTTCAACAAGGATGGCATGGATGAATCGGCCGTAACCAGTTTGCGAGACTACTCCAAGATGCTGCTGGTCGTCTTCATCATTGGCGGCCTGGCCAACTTCTCGCGCGTCTATTTGTTTGGCACCGCAAGTGAGCCCGCAGCACAATTCGATTTGCTCTCTCTGTCTCACACTCTCTATTCAAACTTTCTCCGCTTTACTCCGCACAGCATTGCGTATTGTGCGCAGACTGCGCTCCAATCTATATCGATCGGTGCTCATGCAGGAGGTATCCTGGTTCGATACGCGCGGCTCCGGCGAGCTTATCAACCGCTTGAGCAACGACACATACTTTGTGGGCACCTCGCTCAGTCAGAACATATCCGATGGCGTGCGCTCGCTGGCCATGATTGGTGTAGGCACCGCCATGATGGTGCGTCCAATGCGTTCATCAATCTCGTAACTCTAGTGTAATCGACATACTATCTCTCTCTCTCTCGCTCACTCTTAGGTCTATACGTCGGCCAAGCTGGCGCTTGTCAGCGCATTGGTTGTGCCCGCTCTGGCTGGGATTGCCATCATCTATGGACGCTATGTGCGACGCATAACCAAAACCGAGATGGACAAATTCGCGGAGGTGATGAAGCATGCCGAGGAGCGGTTCGGCAACGTGCGCACTGTCAAGATCTTCGGTCGCGAGCACAACGAGTGCGAGGAGTACGACAAGAAGCTGGACGAAGCCATCGAAATTGGCTACAAGGAGACTAAGGCTAGATCCATTTTTTTTGGCCTGGTGAGCTAGCTGAGAGGCAACTCTAATGGAACTTAAATCACAGTTTTCCTCCATATATTCAGACCGGCTTCTCGGGCAATGCGGTCATCATATCGGTGCTCTACTATGGCGGCACTTTGGTGCTCAACGAGGAACTCACCATTGGCGCCATGACCTCGTTCATGCTGTATGCCGGCTACACAGCTATCGCCATGAACGGCCTGTCCAACTTTTACAGCCAACTGAACAAGGGGATTGGCGCCTCGCAGCGCCTTTGGGAGATCATGGACAGGAAGTTTGCCATGCCCATCGACAAGGGCATTATCCCAACGAGCAAGATAATTGGCGAAGTTGATTTTAACAATATTACCTTTGCCTATCCGTCGCGCAAAGAGTGCGCAGTGCTATCGAACTTCTCGCTCAAACTAGAGCCAAACCAGACGACCGCCCTGGTGGGGCGATCTGGGTCGGGTAAATCAACGTTGGCCATGCTCCTGTTGCGTCTTTATGATCCGCAGCAGGGCGCCGTCTACTTAGATGGTGTCGACTTGCGAAAATTGAATCCACATTGGTTGCGCCAGCATGTGAGCGCTGTTAGCCAGGAGCCGGTGCTCTTCTCTGGCTCCATACGCTCGAACATTCTGTACGGACTGCAGCCGGGCAAGGTACCCGATGAGCAAGAACTCCAGCAGGTGGTCAACGACTCAAATGTGTCCGAATTTGTCAACCAGCTACCCGATGGCCTTGAAACCATTGTGGGTCAAAGGGGAATCCTTTTGAGTGGCGGACAAAAGCAACGTGTGGCCATAGCCAGGGCGCTGATTAAGGTAGATCTAGATATTTCTACATATTTATATTCTAATCATGCTCTTTGTTACAGAATCCCACCTTACTCATCCTGGATGAGGCGACAAGTGCACTGGATGCCGTGTCGGAGCAGCTAGTGCAGACGGCGCTGGAAAAACTTATCCGTGGACGCACTGTGATCACCATAGCCCATCGTCTAAGCACAATACATCAAGCGCACAAAATAGCTGTCATTGATGAAGGGCGCATTGTGGAGGAGGGCACCTTTCACGAGCTGATGGGCAGGACAAATGGCGTGTTCAGGGAGCTGGTATCCAAGCAAGCGTTTGGTGGCAAGTAGTTGATATTGGAGCGCGAAAGCTACATCAGGTGTTCATAGACATATATACACAAAGAGTTGTATATATCTTAGACAAGACAAATTTACAAAGCATTGTTATTATTTTTACAAAGAGCGTGAACTATATTAATTGATAGGTGTTATTAAAGGTAGACTCGGTTCAAACTATGGTTAATAATTCTAGACGAATGTTGTAACGAGCAAATTCTAAATGTTATAGTTAATTTATATTAAGTAAATAAATGGACAATGTATACATTGAATAAAACGTATGCCGTAAACATTCTGAGTATTTCAAATTACGCGGCAAGATGAAGCGTTGCCAACTCTCTTAAAATTGAATCTGCTAACAGAGAATTGCATCACAATCTATTTAAAGTTGGCAATAAAACTATAAGTTGATATTTATGTTTGGCAAACAATTGGGAAGTGTATTTTTTACACAACCAGACATACGTTGATATTTGATTTTTTAATTATCCCACCATTAAGAAGCACTCCTATCTTTTTCGATGCTTCGACTGTAAATAAAATGCGGCGTTGCCACTATGTTTGCACGTTTGATCAAAAGAGTTTGTGGTGTTATTTTTGTTTTTAAACATTTTATTTAGTTTTTACAAATCTTGTTTTTACAATTTTACATTTAGCTTAACTCTAATTAACAGGCACAGAAAATAAATGCAGCAATTCCTTTCCACAGCTCACGCCACACGAGTGCATGTGTGTGGGTGTCTGTGTGGTTTTTGTATGTGTGGGGGTGTGTGGGTGTCTACTTCATGGTGGGCATGGCCACGGCCGCCTGGGTGTGGTTGACATCTGTCTCGCGCCACAGCTGGGTAACTGTCTTTGTCTGTGTGTAGAACTTGATACCCTGCTTGCCATAGAAGTGATGATCGCCGCGGAAGGAGCCGCGTGTGCCGGTGAAGGAGAACATGGGCAAGGGCACGGGGATGGGCACATTGACGCCCACCTGGCCGGCATCGATCTCGTTGACGAACTTGCGTGCAGCAGCACCGTTGGTGGTGAAGACGGCGGTGCCATTGCCGTAGGGATTGGCATTCACAATTGAGATGGCTTCGTCCAGGGTGTCGGCATTGAGGATAACCAGGACGGGGCCAAAGATCTCCTCGGTGTAGCACTGCATGTTTGGCTTGACATCGGTCAAAATGGTGGGGCCTACGAAGTAGCCCTTCTCATAGCCGGGCACGGTGATCTTCCTGCCGTCAAGGATCAGCTTGGCGCCCTCCTTCACGCCCGATTCGATCAGATCGTTGATGCGCTTGCGAGAAGCCTCACTGATGACGGGTCCCACATCGGTGCCGGGAACATGGCCAGCGTTAACCTTCAGTTTCTTTGCGCGCTCAACCAGGTCGGGGATCCATTTCTGGGCTTCGCCCACAAACACGGCCGTCGACAGGGCCATGCAACGCTGTCCGGCAGCGCCAAAGGCGGCACCAGCCAGCTGGTTGAGAGTGTTCTCCTTGTTAGCATCGCTCAGCACAACGCCGTGGTTCTTGGCGCCCATGTTGCTCTGGACACGCTTGCCATTCCTGCCGGCGCGCTCGTAGATGTACTTGCCGGCCGTGTCGGAGCCAACAAAGGAGACGGCCTTAATCTCGGGTGCGTCGCAAATGAAGTTGACTGCGTCGTGCTGGCCGTGGATGACGTTGACCACACCGGGTGGGCAGCCGGCTTCGTTGAGCAGTTCCATCAGCAACATGGTGGCACCGGGCACACGCTCGGAGGGCTTCAACAGCATGGTGTTGCCGGTGGTAATGGCCACGGGGAACATCCACAAGGGGATCATAGCTGGGAAATTGAACGGGGCAATGCCGGCGGTGACGCCGAGTGGCATGACCAGCGAATAGGTGTCCATGTCGCGAGCAACATTCGCCACCGTCTCACCCATCTGCAGCGAGGGAATGCTGCAGCAGTGCTCCACGACCTGGAGACCACGGAGCACATCACCCTCGGCATCGACCAGAGTCTTGCCCTGCTCCTTGGTGATGTTCTTTGCCAGCTCACCCATATTGGCCTTGATCAAAGCCTGCAGCTTGAACATGACCTGCTGACGTGACACAACAGACGTGTTGCTCCACGACTTGAAGGCGCGCTTGTTGGATTCCAGAGCGGTCTTCATTTCCTCAGCCGTCGCCTTGGGCACACGGGTCACCACCTGGTCGGTGGCCGGATCTTTCACATCGATCCAATCATTGGTCTTTGACTCCACAAACTTGCCATCGATGAACAGCTTGGTTGTGGGGGCAGACGACGAGTAGCTACGCCTGGCGATCAAACGTGCCTGCAAAAGTACAATTTAATTTAATTTAGCATTTTAATGTTATCGATAAGTCGATTGAAGTGATATTTGAATCTCTTTGCTAAAGGTTGCCACATCTACCAAATGGAAAAGTACCTCAATGGTACACTTCCTGCACAAGAGCAGTCCACATGTGCAACAAGTGTGTCCATTCAATATCCCTTTTAACGGTACAATTTAACGTTACATGTGGGCCGCATGTTCAAAGGACATTAAGGATTGACATTCCTTAGTATTTTTGTCATTAGATATGCACTTGTTTAGGAAAAATCTTTTACTTACATATATACAAATAATTTTTTAATTGCTAGGCGCTACGTGCCACGTCTCCCACATGCTTAACGACTGTACTTAAAATTTATCTCATGGTTAATTCTTTATACAAATAAATTCGTATTTGTTCTCTGCATTATATAAAAATTTGCCTACAAAATTCTCAGTGTACTTGAATGAATATGCAAATTGGAATGCCCACAAGAAACTTTTGCCCTATGGAGAAAGCAAATTGACTTTGGTTTTTTTCCAAATTGATTTTGGATGACATAATAATTTAATTATGTTTCCCAACAATTTCAAGGACATCATATACCAAATTGTAAATTATAAATATCAATAACAATAATTTGGTACTTTTCGTTGCAAATGTAGGTACAATATTATTTTGACATGTGGCATCCTTTTTTCCATTCGAAAAAAAGCTCCATTGACAACTTTTCCACAATTGCATCAAAACAGTAAAGTTGCGTAAAAGGCAAACGCGCCTGCGCTCGTTGGCCAACTTGGGCCAGGCTTCACTGTGTATATGTGTATATATACATATGTATGTATATATGTATGTGCATATCTTGCAAGTGTTTTACTGCAATACTTTAAATTCAACAGGTGAGAATGGCTTTGCCTGGCAACATGATAATACAAATACACGGACAGACACACACACACACACACACACACACACATATACACATACAAACATACATACATATGTATATGTATATGTACATACATAAGGGATAAAAGCCACGCCTTTGCTTATCAGTGGCAGCAGCCGCCCGTTTGATAGGCATTTATTTATATGGCTTAACGTCTAATTAAAATACAATTCTATTACGCACATACATACATACGAAAAATGTGTGTGTGTGTGTGTGTGTATGCGCGTTTGTGTCCGTTCTGGCGTTATTGTGATCGTCGCATTATCTGAATCGCAGCAAACTAAAATTACGTAACATGTGTTTGCGCTATCAAATAGTCTGTTCTTTTTTTCACGTTTTACCGTTTAATGTGGACAAATTTATGAGCGCACACACATTTACACAGGCAAGTACGCGTGCTTTAATTTGCATGCACATGCAAGGCACTGAACACACATGCACACATATACACGCCCACTTGCCAGTGCACTTGCAAGTGCTCAACGCCCCCTCCCGTCCCAGGCTACCCAACACTGCGCACTTGTTATCGATAGTTGTTGGTAGCATATGCAAATAGAATTACTTACCTCAGCACCAATTAGACGCACAAAGGACATCTTGCCACAGGTGATGGAAATGTTAGGTCAGGGATTCTGGATAATGGAAGCTCCGGCTGGAAACGCGTGTGTTGCTGCTGCTGCTGCGGTTGCTACTGCGGCTGGCCCAACCAATGGTCTCACTAGAACTGAACTGAAAGCAAAAGCAAAACCAAAAGCTGAGGCTGTGCCAAGTTGCGGCCCCATCGCGCGCGTGTGTGGTGTGATTGTTGATATACGACGCGACGCGACGCGACGGCAGCGGACGAAGCCGGCGAACGGTCGGTTGGTCGAACCACTTTATTAGACGAGCACACGTACACTCTGCTGTGTGCTAATATGTGGGGGTGTGTGTGTGTGCGTGTGTAGCCAAGAACTTGAAAGAGCTGTTGTTGTTATTATTGTTTTTATTCTAGTTCGTTGGGGGCTCGATAGTATTTGTATGTGTATGTGTTTGTAAGTTTGTTTTGCGTTTTTTTTGCGACGTTTGAGACACACGCACAGGCGCTTAACCAGCACATATGTATGTATGTATATACATATACACATATGTACATGTAAATTTATATATTAATAATTCTTTGCGTGTAAAATATATACATACATACACATACGTATATGTACATATGTATGTATAGATTTATTTATGATTGCTCGCACGTGCAGAAAAATTACCTACGTACGCAAGTCTTCAATTGCTTGCATGTGTATGTGCACAATTAGTTGCATGTGTATGTGCACATACTGTTGGTCACACATACACGCCATACAAAATGCACTTATAAAACCTGACACCTTTTATAATAAGTTAATAAGTAAACATGCTTAGGTGTGATTAATATGTATGTACTTGAGTTAAGCAAACCTGAATTAATACATTGGCATATTTTTGGGCTGCACTAATAAGGAAGCTGCTTTATTAATGTGAATTAACGAAGTATACTTTTGAGCGCACGTTTATTTATAAAGTCTCAAATCCGATTCGAATTCGCTCCTAAAGTAGGAGTCTGCTTGTTTGAGTCTTTGCTGCAGCTTAAAACTAAATTGATCATCTAATAAAGTTTCAATTCCAGGGCGAGTCTATGCATTGGTCATTTGGTACGAAAACGTGCTTATTTACTTTGGTTCAATCTTTGGCTCAAAACTTGTTTGTTCAGTTAACAAAGTTTCAAACCCAGACCAAATCAATGCCCCTATAAGCATTCGATTGAAAATGACTACATTCTGAAGCTGGTTCAAGTCATGGCTTGGTCTGATCATTTATCAAAGTCGAACGCCCAATTCGAATGTACTGTGTGAAACCAAGCATTTGGTTTGAGCATATGAATGTCTGTGTCTATGTTTTCTTTTTGAAACTGGTGTAAGTCTTGACTGCGGCTCAAACTGGTTTGTATGGCTGTGTCTATGTTTTCCTTTTGAAACTGGTGTAAGTCTTGACTGCGGCTCAAACTGGTTTGTATGGCTGTGTCTATGTTTTCCTTTTGAAACTGGTGTAAGTCTTGACTGCGGCTCAAACTGGTTTGTATATTGGCTATTTATGATTTAGCTTATAAAACTTTGTCTTCGAGCAGGTCCTCAGCTATATTTGTTTTTTAATTTCTTCCTAAACTTAATAGTTGAAAATGAATTAAAAAATAGGTGTTTTTATTTTTGTTCGCAACTTTTATTTGTTTTTGCATTGTCATATCAATTAAGACGTAAATAGTTAATTAATTTAGTTAAGTACGCTAACCGCTAAGTACATAATTTAATTTGTTCAATAATTTGTTGTTGTTGTTATTATTGTTGTTTTTGTTTTGTTGTTTCTCCTTCATAAAATAGTTAGAAAACTCGTGTTGAAATGCTTTGGTTATTGCTGTAAAATGTTTCGACTACTTCATATAAATATATTTAAATATATCTGTATATATGTATATCTGCTATATATAGCACATTATTTATTTATTTTATTTACTTTTTATGCATACAAATTTTTTTAATTAGCTCCAAAAAAATTGTTTTCAATATATTTCGTTTCTTTGCTGAGTTCATCTTTGTATAGTAAAATATGTATATGTTAAATATTTTTATATAATAATAATAATGATAATAAAAAAAAAATAGCTCTTAAGACTAGAATTGTAATAGTTAATATAGAATGCTTTGAAGAGCATTTTGTTTTGTTTATTTTAAATATTTAATTTAAGCCACGCTGCGGTTGAAGGCCTCAGAAATGTACATGATAAATCTGTTGTATAATATTAGGTATGTGTATGTATATAGCTATAGCTATATTTAAGTAGAAGAAGAGCACTACGTAGGCAAATTTCATATACAGCTAAATATATTTTTTTTTTAATTTTTTTTCGAATTTTTTTCTCATTTTTTTAGGAATTTTTTATAGGTTTTTTTCAAGTCTTTTTTAAGCACTGTGTTCTAAGTTTAAATATATTACGAATATGTATATGTAAAAAAAAAATTGTTTTATTTTTGCATTAACTTTTTGATTAATTGTGGCGCTAGCTTGACCCTGCGCAGTGTTGCCAGACGTTACGCTCAACGGTTGTACCGTTAGACAACTTAGAGACTATGAAAAAAAAGTGTTCTTTAGCTGATAAGAATAAGACAAAAAAAAAAACGAACTATTTAGGCTTTGGTATATGTAGGGCGAGAGGTGCATAACTCTCTCTCTCTTTCTCTCTCTCTCTCTCGCTTACAGTTCAAAATTCGCTGTATTTTTAAATACATAAATATATATATTATATATGTGTATGTGTGTGTGCATATATATGTGAGTTTGATTTGAAATATTTATGCAATTTTTTTATTGTTTTTGAATAGAAATTTAAAAAAAATTTAATTTTGAATTTTTCAAAATTAAATCTTTTTTTTTTTTGCAAATTTTTTCATATCAAACTCAGATATATATAGATAAACACATATGTATGTATAGATGTGAATATCTTGTCTAAGTTAGTGTTGCTTATATCAGGTTTAGTTTTTTTTTTTGTTTTTTTTTTGTTGTTTTTTTTTTTTTGTTACTAGACTAGGACTACTGAGCTGGCTTAGAGGCTTTTTTTTTGCCCTAACTCCCTTTCAACTTGTTTGTGTTTTTTTTTTTGTTTGTTGTTGTGAACTTCACTTTTGGTCTATGCGATCCTTACGTCTTTGTTGGCCTTGTTGGTCCTCGTGGACCTTTTGCCTTTATCGAGCTTCGAGCTTCGCCCCTCACTTCTCGACGCCCAGCAGTTTGGCCGCCTCGTCGGGCGAGCTGAGCAGCTTGTTGAGTATGCCCTGGTCGGTGATGCCCAGCAGATTGCCGAGGAAATCACCGCTGGCCACGCCCACAGCGGCTGCTGTTGTGGCCGCTGAGGATTCGGCAATGTTCTCCTTGTGCTCGCCCAGGCGACTGACGCGCCATTCGTTCGCCTTGTCCAGCAGCTCGTGCAGCTTGGGTAGACGTACGCCCTTGTTGTTGTTGTTGTTGTTGTTGTTATTGTTGGTGTTGTTGTTGTTGTGGCAAGTGTTGTTATTGTTGTTGTTGCTGGGCATTGGCATGGGCATGACCGTGGGCGTTGGTGTTGTGGGCGGCGTGGCCATTTGCTCATCGTCGGAGCAATCGGAGGCGCCCGTCTCGCCATTGTGGCTATGTCCACTGTGCTTCTTCATGTGCCGCAGCATGCTGTGCTTCAGCGTGAACTTGCGCATGCAGATGTCGCACTGGAACGGACGCTCGCCGGAGTGGGTGCGCATGTGACGGCGCAGATCCTCCGTGGACCAGAAGCGGCGCACGCAGAAGGCGCAGATCACCTTGCGGTTGCTGTAGTCCGGATATTTGCCAGCGCTACGGCCGGTGCTGGACTCGTCCTCCGAGACGGCGGCAGAGGCAGCAGTCGCTGCTGTAGCCACAGCCGCTGCTGCCACCTCCTGCTCCGTCTCGATGGCGCCCTTGGCCAGGAGCAGAGCAAACTCCTGGGCGTGCTGCTGCTTGATGTGGTCCAGGCACTGCATCCGCTCGCCGAACGAATACTCGCACAGGTGGCACTTGTACGGCAGCTCGCTGCCATTGCCCTCGGCGGCGGCAGCGCCGCTGCTGGCGCCGCTGGTGGCTGCGGCGGCGGCAGCGACCTGAGCGGCCTGAGCCGCGGCCACCATCTGCTGGCTGAGCTGGGCCGCCGCTGTCAGCTGCTGGATGAGCTGCTGCTGCTTGCGCTCGCGCTCCAGCTCACGCTCCCGCTCCAGTTCGCGTTCGCGCTCCCGCTCGCGCTCCAGCTCCAGCTGGCGCTCCTGCTCGGCGGCCTTGCGACGGCGCTGCTCCTCCAGCTCGATCTCCTCGACGGACTTGGGCACCGGTATCGGCTCGCTGACGTCCTCGGTGGGCACGTAGACGGACATGGCGGACTCGACGTTGCCGTGCTTGCGCAGCAGATGCCGGTCGCAGTTGCTCTTGGTGGTGAACAGCAGCGGGCAGTGGGAGCACTTGAACGGCTTCTGGCCCGTGTGGGTGAGAATGTGGCGGCGCAGCGAGCTGCTCCAGGGGAACATGCGCTGGCAGTACGGGCAGCTGACGCGATTGGGGGCCAGGCTGTAGGCGGACTTCTTCTTCGGCTCGCTGCAGCTGCTGCTGCTGGTGACGTCCTCGGTGCCGGAGTTGTTGCTCTCGCTGGCGCTGCCGGAGGCGACCAGGCCCTCCTCGTCGCTCTGCTCCATGTGGTTGGCCACGTCGCTGGGCCGGAAGTAGCTGTTGAACGACACCTGATTGCTGGTGGCATTGTCCACCAGCTTCGCTACCGGCACCAGATCCTGAGATTCATCCTTGAACGGCGAGCTGGCCACCTCCTTCAGGGACTTGGCCACCGACTCGGCCTGGGCGATCATTGTCTTCATTGTGCTCGGCTCGCCACTGGGCTTCGACGCGGTCGACGCGGCCGACGCGGCCGACTCGGCGTGCGGCTCTGGCTCCTCTTTGGCATCAATTTCGATTGGCTGCACTTGCTCCACACGCTGCTGCTGCTGCTGCTCGTGTTGCTGCTCCTCCTGCAGCGGCTGCTGCTGCTGTTCGTCTTGGTCTAGCTCTTCGTCTTCCTCCTCCTCCTCCTCCTCGTCGATGTCCTCGAAATCATCATCATCGTCCTCGTCTATGATCAGCTTGGGCGGCTCATCATCGTCCACGGGCAACTGTTGCTGCTGCTGCGTCTGATTGCTGCCGTTGGCATTGCTGCTGCTGCTGCCGCCGTTGCCGTTGCTGCTGCTGCTGCTGTTGTTGTTGTAGCCAAAGTGCAGCAAGGGATTGACGGCGACGCTGCTGGAGCCATGGGCCAGCGCCTGCTGCAGCAAGTCCGTATCCTTGCGCGCCAGCTGCTGCGCCAGGATCGCGTATTTCACCTGCTCCGATATGGGCGGATGTTGCTGCTGCTGTTGCTGCTGCTGCTGCTGCTGCTGCTGGTGCAGATTTGTCATGGCTGCGGCGGCTGCTGCTGCCGCTGCCGCCGCTGCTGCTGCGGCTGCTGCTGCCTGCGCCGCGCCCGAGTTGGCCGCCCGACCGCGCATCACGTGGTGCCCGCTGCGCTGTCGCTGCGCATAGAACTGCGGATGCTGCTGCTTGACATGGCGCTCCATGTTCGAGCGCAGCGTGAACCTGGCCGAGCAGTGCTCGCAGGCGAAGGGGCGCTCGGTGCGGTAGCGGCGCTGCTTCTGCTTGGGCATCAGCACGCCGTTCTTGATGACCATCTTGACAGGCCCGGCCGCTGGCACCGGCACACCCATGCCGGGCAGGGGCAGCCCCAAGGGCTGCGGCACGGCAGCAACTGTTGCCGGCGCCGCTGGCACTGCCATCGCTGGCGCTGACTTCTCCAGCGCAGCAGCTGGCGGTGGCGCCATCAGCCCGAAGAACGGAAAGCCGGGCGACTGCTGCAGCATCAGATTGCGCAGCAGCTGCATATACTGCGTCGCCGCATCGCCCGGATTGAAGAGCAACTGTTGCTGCTGCTGCTGCTGTTGCTGCTGTTGTTGCTGCTGCTGCTGCTGCTGTTGCACGAGCAAGTCATGTTCGCGTTGCGGCTTCTTGCTGAGATCCAGCACATCCATGCTGAGATCCATGGCAGGTGCCAGCGGCTTCTCCACCAGCTGATCCAAGCTCTTCACTTGAATCTTTAACGGAGGCTGCGACGGTTGCTGCTGCTGCTGCTGCTGTTGTTGCTGCTGCTGTTGCTGCTGCTGCTTGGTGGGCTGCTCTGCCAGCAACATGTGCTTCAGCTGGGAGCTGGCCTCCACATTGGTCGTCGACGGCGACGGACTGAGCGAGCGAAAGCTGAGCTCCGACAGATCGGGATCCATCTTGGGCTTGATGTCCTCGCAGCTGGCATCCTCGGCCGGGTGATAGACGATCGCGCGCTTCACCTCGTCGCGGCTGGTCTTGCCGTGCCGATTGCGCAGGTGGCGCTCGCAGTTGGCCTTCGTGGTGAAGGCGTAGTTGCAGACGGCGCACTCGTACGGCCGGTCGCCGTTGTGGGTGCGCATGTGCCGCACCAGAGCCGCCTTGTCGCAGACGGCGTAGGGGCACATGTTGCAGCGGAAGGGGCCGGCGGCGCCGACGGCCGCCAGATGGACGCGATTGTGGCCCTTGAGGGCGCGCAGATTGGGAAAGACGGCGGTGCAGAGTTTGCAGGGGAATTCGCCGCGCAGCTTCATCCGCCGGAATTCGCTGGTGAAGGCGTCCTGGGCCTCCTCCTCGCCGTCGCGCCCATCCACGCTGTACTGGCTGGAGCAGGGCGTGTTCACGTTCTGCTCGAAGTTGCGCAGGAAACTGGACGTGCAGCTGGAGCTGGTCATGTGCAGGATGCTCTGTATGTCGGCCAGATCCTGGCGCTGCTCCGACGGCTCGTGCTTGATGGGTGACGGCAGCGAGGAGCCGCTCGACTTGCCCTTGAGGTACAGCTGCTGAAAGAACTCGTCCCGCTCGCTGTTCGCCTGCAGTCGCATCTCCTCCTCCTCCTCCTCGGCCGTTGGCTCACCCTCGCGCTGCTGATGCTGGTGGTGCAGGCGCACCTGCTGCTGGTGCTGCTGCTGCTGCTGCTCTTCATCATACTCGTTCTCCTCCTCCAGCTCAGCCGGCTCCTGCTTGTGCAGCGGCGACGAGCTGGCGCCCAGCAGCGGCGGCAACTGCAATCCCCGACAGCTGTGCGCCTGCAGCTGACGCTGCGTGGCAAAGATCACCTCGCACTCGCGACACTTGGCGGGTATATCGGCGTGCTCCGCCTCCAAGTGGGCGTACAGTGCGCCTCGCGTCTCAAACTCGCCGGCATCGCAGGCGGGGCAGCTGTGCAGCGTCTCCAGCTCGTGCTCCAGCGTCTGGGGGCTGCTGTTGCCCGACGACGTTGCCAGCAATGTGGCCACATCGGGCGTGCTCGTTATCATCTGTGTCACATCCACGCTCTCCCCATCGGCCCCGGCCTCCTCTCCATGCCCAGACCCATCGCCATCGGCGTCTGCCTCCAGCGCTCGCTCGTCGCTCACAATGATGTTGTTGTTGTTGATGTTTGTCTTTAGCTTCAGTCGCTGTTCCTCAATGTTGTTGTTGTTGTTCGCTTGGCTACTGTTGTTGTTGTTGTTATTGTTGTTGCTGGCTGCACTGCTGCTGCTGCTGGATATATCCGTGGAGCAACTGGCATCGCTTTCATAGCTCTCGGCACGCTGATTGGCTGCCGCATGTTGCTGATGTCGCTGCAACTGTTGCTGCTGTGCCTGCTGCTGCTGTTGCTGTTGCTGCTGCTGTGGCTGCTGTTGCTGTTGTTGCTGCTGCTGTTGCTGCTGCTGCTGCTGCTGATGTTGCTGATGTTGCTTGTGTGTTCGCATGTGCCGATGCATGTTGCCATTTGTCGTGAAGGTCAACTGGCAGTAGCGACAGTTGAAGGGCCGCTCCCCGGTGTGCACCAGGACGTGTCTGTCCAGCGAGGAGGCTGACGAGAGTACCTATAACAGAGGGGAAAGACAGAGAGAGAGAGAGAGAGAGTGAAGAAGGGAGAGAAAAGGGGTTGAAAATAGGGTTAGTCAAGAGAACAATTAGCCAAAAGTCAAGCAAACAAATTTGATTGGGGACTGAAGCTAGTCTTCTAGCTTAGTCGACGCACGAAATACCCTGTAATGCTAACTATGTGACATACCCTGCAATTGACTTGCAACATTTCGTATATAGTTTGTATGCAGTTTATTGTTACGTATGTAGATCCCCCATAGGCGATATACGACTCGTAGATACCCTATAATATGCAAGATTCCCTATTGAGCCATTTGCTGGCAGTATAACTAGCATAGAGTGTATAGTAGCTCAAAAAGTCAGATTAAATTCGAGTTTTTGGTTAGCCTGTCGTACGGTATACCCTGTAATTGGCTAATATTTATGGTTTACAGTTCCTTAACACATGTTAATTGCCAAGTTAACTTATATTATAAGCAGGGTATGGTGTAGCATGCCCTGTAATTCGCTAAATACTCAAATAACTGTACTCAGAATAACTGTAATTTGTTATTGATAACTTTAGTTTGCATATAATCTATATTTATATATGCCCTATAATTGTTTAAATATGGTTTTCAGATACCCTGTAATGTAGTATACCCTTTAATTGACCGAGAATTAAGAATATATATTGCAAGTTGATAATAATTTATATACCCCTTAATATGGTTTAACGTGTAATTTGCATTATAGTTGTTTTCTGTTATTTAGATACCCTGTATTTGCATATTTTTTATATAGAACTAACTCAACATTATATATCGTATAATTAAATTCCTTCTACTTTCGCTGATACCCTGTAACTAACTGACTTTCAAGCAGGGGTAGTCAATGGAATACCCTGTACTGCTCTCTGTTTTATACGACTCATAGAATATGTATGTATACCCTGTAAACTGCACTTACCTTGGAGCAGATGCGGCAGGTGAAGTTCTCGGTGTCGCCGTTGGCATAGTTGTGGCATCGAATGTGATTGGTGAACTCGTGGGGCGTGGCCGAGACGACCTCGCAGATGGGGCAGACATATTTCATGTGCTCGTCGCCGGCGCTGATGCCGGACTCGGCGCTCGAATGGCACAGGCCCTGCGGCGAGGAGCCGCCCGAGCTGCTGCCCGAGCCCGGCTGCTGCTGCTGCTGTTGCTGCTGCTGCTGCGCGCCCGTCGCCGACTGCGCTGCGGCGCTGGCGCTAAGCAAATAGCCGCTGTGCGCGCTGCCATCGACGAAGCCCGACTCGGATAGGTCGCCGTTGTGGGCGCTGATGCTGCTGCGATTCAGTCGAAACTTTTTGCGCAGCGAACTGGCATCGCTGCCGACGCTGTAGTCGACGACGATGCTGGCGCTGGCAGCGGCCGCGGCCGCGGCTGCATTGCCGCTGCGGCGCTGCTTGTGGCGAATGCGATGCACCGACTGCTCCAGCAACTGTTGCTGCTGCTGCTGTTGCTGCTGTTGCTGTTGCTGCTGCTGTTCGTCCTCCTCGTCAGAATACAAGAATGGCTGCTGCTGCTGCTGCTGCTGCTGTCGCATCTTGCGCTTCCGCGAGGACGCTTCAACGTTCGGCGTGGACGTCGGCTGCAGCGCGCCGCTGTTGCTGCTCAGCTTCTTTGGCGTGCGACCCAGATCCAGGTGCTCCAGCGATGACTCCGAGGTGCTGGAGTCGCGACGCTGTCGCTCCATAACCGCATCTTCAAGCGTCAATGCTGCTGCCGCTGCTGTTGCTGCTGCATGTTGCTGTTGTGGCTGTTGCTGCTGTTGCTGCTGTGTGGCCAGCATTTTCGCTGCTGCTGTCGTTGCAAAAGTTGGCTAATTGAGATCGTAAACGGCTGCTGCTTGTCTGCTGTGATTAGCTGCTGCAAAGAGAAAGACATTCGAGCGGGGTTAATCAACACTGGCCTTGACATTTGTTGCTTTCAACTGTAGCTTTCCCCTGTCTTTGACATAGCTGATAAAGCTGAGCAAATCAAGGCATTCACAAGAGCCTTGCCTTGAGGCCCATTCGAAGTTGCCATGGATAATAATGAGAGCCAATATGACTATAGAAATGCCTTGTTTACCTCTCTTACAGCTTATGCTTAACAGAAGGCTTAACAGAAGGCTTCACAGAAGGCTTAACAGAAGGCTTAACATGACAGCTCGACTAGAGTTACATCAATTCATTCAGAGTGCTCTGTTAAATCTTCTGTTAACGCATGCTGTAAGCTCGTACGCTTTTACATGAGGCTAATCTAGAAGATTCTCAACACATTAAGGGCGAACTGTTAACACTAGCTTTGTCCAGGGCCTCAATATGGAGATTGCCTTTAGCTTGCATCCAAGCCTAATCAATGCTTTATCATGAGCTTTGGCGTTAACATAAATGAGAGTTTATCCATGCTCCCCCAGGAAGGAACTGACACGAGCCCTAACATGATATAGATATAACTACAGTTATCAGCGCTATCTTGTTTTAGGAAATAAGTTCAGCTCTCATTTCAGCTTCTACATTCAGCTCAAGTCCAGCCCGTTGCTTTCTTCATTTGAATTTCCTGTAGGAACTGCGCTGAAATGTGTGCTTGGTTGGCCATTGCTCAAGATCTTATTGGATTCGTGGCAGTTGGAAAGTCAGAGTTAGACACAAGTGCACAAGGCATTGGATTGGATTACCCGTTCAATGCAGTTGGAAATCTGGGCACAGATTGTGTCTCAATTTCAGCCGAACAGCTGATTAAACGATTGATGGGGCTGGAGTGGGGTGGAGTTACGGTGAATTGGTTAACTGAGACGTTGGCAAAACAGTTTGCAATGCAATTTCAGTTTCATTTTCCTTAGCTGCTTGCAGCTGGCAAATGTAAACGGATGCATTTCGACAGAAAGTAGAGCGGGGGAGTGTGGGAGAGTGGGAGAGTGGGGAGAATGGGGCTGCTCTCATCTCTAATATGCACGCGCTCTCCCTCTCCCTCGCCCACTCACTCACTCTTTGTTTGTCTCGCTCACGCTGTGTATTGATTTGTTATCGGTTCGTGCGCTTTGCGTTTTGTATTTGTTGCATTTCCATTCGCTGTTCATATTTCCCCATTAACATTTACCGTTATCAATTGGCTTTGCTGCCCATGCTTAGGATTTCCAATGGGCGGCGAGCAACGATTCAACAACAGCAGCAGCAGCAACAGCAACAGCAACAGCAACAACAACAATTTGACAATTTTTTGAAAGAAAACTTTAAAGCGATAACGATTTGTTGTTTATTTGTTGTTGTTGTTGCTTCTGTTATTGTTGGTTATTTTTTGTTGTTAGGCTTTGGTCTTCGATTTTGGTTGGTCGATTTCGAATACGATTTCGCTTGTGACTCAGCGGCATGCTAAATCATTAGAGATAAAGGCACGCCCCTAGCCGCCCCCTCCCCTGCCAACACTCTTTCGCCCTCAATCAATCTCACTCTCTCTCTCTCTCTCTCTCTTTCCCTGTTTGTGTCGTTTGTGGCTCTCTCCGACAGTTGGAGCTGAAGAAATAATTTCATATTTTTTGGAGACTTCAGAGGCAAAGTGAATGAAATGGTGAAATTTGAATTACATGGAGACTTAACTAATCAAACAAGTATTCCAGTTAGATATGCAGAGATTTTGGAGACTTTGGCAGTAAGTGGATATTGATGAAATCTCTACAAATATAGTAGGAGACTTTAAGGACTAGTTTCAACTGAAAGCGGAGAGATTTGTGTGTAGAATTTAGAGACTTGGCCAATCAATTCAACGATTAAATCTAAAGATATATATATTAACTCAGCAACTAGATTAAATGGACTTCGAGGAGAAGATAATTAGCTTATATTTTGGAGACTTGATTACAAAATCGATAATTATCGATGGCAAACAATCCATTTTGTTACATTTTGGCTTAGCTCAAGCTGAATGAAGTTGTGCGTATATTTTGGAGAGGCTGTAATATTATGGAATTAGGAAAACTAATTCATATAGAACCTAGGCGCGACTCTGGAAACATTACTTTATTCCAATATTTATTTAAATATTTCCTGGTTTTTAGTCTTCAAAGTTTATCAATGAAATTTTCAACAGATTTTTGGAATAGTTCAAAAATACAAAAATGTATATTTAAATTAATAACTGAAGAAATCTGAATTCAATTCAAATTTTTTATAAATTCTATTGAAATCAGGATAAGCTATTTAGATGGGAAACCTATTAAAATATGAGACAGAACAAATACAAAATCAAATAAAATAAATATGAAAAATAACGAATAAGTCTGATGTCAAATCTAGGTAAAAATAATTTGTCTATAATCCAAGGTATATATATATGTATATAGTTTGTAATCCAGGATAAATGCTTTTCACACTTTTCACACTTGAAAATTGCCACAAGAAAAAAAAGTGTGCTTACAAAATTTCAGCAATTTTTATTTTATTTTTTTTTTAATTTTTGTAGTTAACAATTTGTTACCTTTGTTTTGTTTTGGTTTTTTGAACAATTTGGCGGCGGCATTCGAAATTTGTTTATTTTTGATTCATAAACTGTTTTCTTGTTAGTTTTTCGTTTGTTTTTGGTTTATGTTTTTCACTAGGTTTCACGTTTGCTTATTTGTTTTTATTTTTTATGTTGAATTCTTTTTTTTTTTTTTTCGTTGCACTCAATAATTGTAATTAAAAATAATTCATTTGTAGCACGTTTCTTTGGTTTAATTTTAGTTAAAAAAAAAAAGTAAAATAAAATAAAATAATTTAATTTAATTGAATGAAATGTTTTCCTTCTTATTTTTGTCGTTTTGTATCACTGCTCTTTATTTAGTTAATGCTTTGCTATATCCCGTTATGTTGTCGTAGCGCGCCGGCAGATGCTTTCACGTTGACGCGCACACGAGTTCTGACCACATCCGCGGCGCAACCGTTCAGCAGAGCCTCGCTGGCAGCTTTATCTAATGTCTGTGCGTGTCTGTGCTGCTCTCTCTCGCTCGCTCACGCTCTCTGTCTGTCTCTGTGTGTGTGTGTGTCTGCACTGAGAAGAATGCAGACGAGTTACTCGAAGAAGTGTATGAAGAAGCAGTAACAGTAGAAAAAAAAATGTATGTATGTGTATATAAAATTAAATAACAAATTCAAGACGTCTTTTCGGTTCGACTTCTGAATTGTATTTGAACGCATCTATAAAATTGTATTTATAAAAGCGCAGAGCAGCGCAAAGAGCCAGCGTCAGAGCAGCGACAGAGGCAGCAGCGCAGCAGCAGCTGACTCCGACGATGGCAGTGAGAGAGAACGCAATGGCTGCCTCTGCCTCTGTTCAGAGTTGCGTACATGTGTGTGTGTGTGTGTGTGAGTGTGAGAGCTGTGCTCGCTGCGGGCTGCGGCTGCGGCTGAAACTGTGGCTGCTGCTGCTGTGTGTTGGTGGATGAACTGGCATTGGTATTGGTTAGATAAAACTGCAGAGTTGCTCAGTTGGCGCTGACGGCGCTGTCGTCGTAGTCGTCGTCGTCGTCGTTGTCGTCGTCGATTTAACGAGCAGCTAAATCTTTAGCGCAAAGGAAGCAGAAGCAGCAGCACAACATGAATAGCAGCAGCAGCAGTGGCGGCAGCGGCGTCAGCAGCAGCAGCTTTGCCGCTTCTTTGTTGGATTTTTCTTTCATTCCATTTTATTTTTGGACGCAAATAGGATTACACTTGGTTTATTAGTGTGTGTGTGTGTGTGTGTGTGCACGCATGCTGTTTGCGTGTGCTGTGGGTGCGTGTGTGCTAGAGCGAGCGCGCACTATATAACACACATGTAAGCATGCACATATGTACGCGCATATATACATACATATATGCATATGTACTGCCCAGCCACCAGGAGCTAACGTGCACTGCTTTCTACGTGCTTGTAAGTGACTGTGTCTGTGTATTAGTACACTTATGTAAATGTGTAATGTGTGCTTTATATGTAGAACTTGGTACAGTGTATCTCCTTCTGGAGTATATACACACATACACAGATACATATGTACATACAGAAGATATTTGCTGCTGCTATGTGTCGTGTGTATATAGCGTGTGTATTTGGAAATTCAGTAAATCTTGTTGCCATTGGCTACTTCACTGTTATGTATCTATGTATGTATGTATGTATATACAGTTAAGGCCCCCCTTAAGGAGACAGTTTCTTAATATATTATTAATTATACATACAATAAAATTTAGTTTTGAACAAAACTTGAGTAATCTTATACTGTTATTTAAGTTCTTTGATTAGCTGCTTATATTACTGGCTCAAAATATATACATAACTCTTATACACTTGTGTTTATATTTTTTGTAAATACACCGATCTTCAATCGATTAGTCAGCTTTAATTAAATAATATGGTATATACATACATATGTACATATATCTTCTTAGTTTATCTGAAGCTCATCAATCAGTTATATACTCACATACATACACATATGCATATTAAGTTATACATCTGATATGCTGTGAAGTAAACCCATTTCGGTCGAATGCTCCACACAATGGCAACTCCCAATGATGGTTTCAATCCTCGATACTATCGATAATGCCATCGTTGGCTTTAACAGCTCCATCGCACACACGTGCGTGATCAATCATAAGACGAATGCACTCTGACCCACCCTCCTTCCTACCCTTCTGTCCATTCCCCGAACCCGACCCCGACCCCGACCCTGTGCCTGCTGCCCGTTGGCCACAATGCGATTCCCTCAACCTTCACCTCAAACTTGAAAAAAAAAAAAAACTCATCAAAAACGGAAGTAAAAGACGTTTTGAGCTGACTTTTTGTCGTCACAGTTGACCGCCTCGAAAAGGTGTGCAGCAAGCACACATACAGACATCCCTACAAACACACACACACACACGGAGAGATATAGGGTGAAGATGAGTGTCAGCTGCCAAGAAATGCAAATGAATTAAAAGGCGATTCTCACTTTAAATAATTAATTTGTACCCAAAAAGAAAATTAACAACATTCGAAAAATGTTAGATAAGAATATAAATATATGATTACAAAATTAAATATGTATATTCATTTCTTGTTTAAAATATATTCTAATTCAATATTACAAACTTTAAAATAATCATTTTTGTTACACCTCTTGCAAATCTTCTGGCCCATCTCTAATGCAAGCTATCTCTATTGCACATCTCCTTTGCACAGCTTCCAAAAGCTGCATTTGCATATCGATAGAGGAGATTAGCAACGGCGTTTGGCTATCGATTGCAAGTTGACCGATAAATTGCAGCTACTGTGTGCGGCGACAAGAACTGATTAGGACGGCGTAAAAAATATAATAAACAAAATAAGAAAACAAAACAAAACACTAAGAAAACAAGAAAAACACAATTGCAAAAACAAAAGAAGCAGCAGCCAGCAGAAAAGTCGAACATTCATATTTGTAATAAATACATACATGCACACACTCACCTATGCTTGTGTGTGTGTGTATGTACATCATACACATGCAGACACTTGCATATGAGTAAAAAAAGATATTGTGCAAAAAATGCAGCAAGAGTTCAATACACTCGGCCCACACACATACGCACACGCATGCGACACGCGCGCTTTAACGCATACACACACACACATACATTCACACAATCACGCACTCACCCACACATATCGGGAATGAAAAAAGCAGACAGCGAAATACACGTGCAACAACTACAACAACAGCAGCCGACTGCTTGTATAAATTTAATAATATTGACGTTTTATTTATAATGAACTTGAAATACAGGTAAGTGTGTGTGCATTTGCACCGTGGTGCACAGTGGCTAGAAATGTTGAGCAATTTGTTAAGCGGCCGTCGCAACACCTTAAGCAGCGCACGCAGCACTGTGCAAGACGCACGCCTCCACAACAACAACAACAACAACGACAACGAGAACAGCAACAATAGCAGCAGCAGCAGCAACAACAACAACAACAATAGTAACGGCCACAGCGCGTGTGGCAATGCGTGTTAAATAAACATTAAAAGCAGTAACAGAAACAGCATATTGCAATTTTTGTTGTTGCATTTTATTTTTCGTATTTATTTATTTTTTTTTTTTTGTTTATGCGAACAGCTGAGAAACGGTTTCCATTTCGTTTTTCAATTGTGGCGGCGGCGGCATTCAATGAGACCGAAAGTGATAATGAGCAGGCAACAATAACAGTAAACAATCCACACATGCATACATACATATATACAATGAGAGAAAGAGCACATGCATACGTATACAATTATAAAAGTAACAGAAGCGCGCGACATTAACATTTAATTGCCAGCATTTAGTCAGCATTTAACTTTGCATAAAACAAATGGCAGCAGCAGCACCAGCAGAGCTCTCTCACTCTCACTCTCTCTCTTAAACTCCCACACACAAACACAAACACAATCACAGGCATGCATGCTTGCACTGCACTCCTACACGATCTGTTGCTCTCGCTCTGGCACGAGCATTTCAACTTTGACTGAACTGAACATAAGCTTAAGCATTGCTCATAACATTTACATTTACATTGTGTTTGTTTCGCTCGCACTCGTTGGACTAACTGCGGCGTTTACCCTTTTTGCAATGCTTGAAATTCACTTTCGTTTTGCATTGCTGTTGTTGTTCTTGTATTTTTAATAACAAATATAAATAATTGTTATAATTTGCGTGTTTGCTATTAGCTACTTATTTGTTATTGTTATTGTTATGTAGTGTTAATGGATTTAATAAGCCCACCGCTATGACATGTCAAGGTGAATAGGCGCCGCACACACACACACACACACACACGCACATAGTCGCTTTTACTACTGGCAGCATAACGTTTCGTCCGTCATTGTTGCTGATAAACAACAATTATTGTATTTAGTATCGTAAAACAATTGAAAAATGCGAGCGTGCCTTATTCAAAAATACCCTCTTTCGAGGGGTACATCAATTATTTAAAACATTATATAACAGTATATGCATATGTGTGTATAAATAAACTAGTAATATTTGAACGAATTCATATCTATCGAGCTGTAACAATATATATTTATCTTTATCAATGGAGATATATTAGTACATGCATATATACACAAATATATCCATCTATATCTTTGATCTACGAATATATATATCTGTATTTCACTATTTCATTTCTCTTAACTTAATCAAACTAAATAACTTCTATATCTCCCTACCCCTATATACCATTATATACCTTTCTCTCTGTCTATTAGGGTGTTTCAAAGTCAGTCTTATCGGCTTTTACTATTTTCAATTACCTCCCCGTTTTTGCCTCCTGCATTCACCTTCCATTGTTTATACCTAAGCGTTATTTTCAGTTTTGTTTAAACTTTGCACCTCCCGCTACAACAAGCGTAATATTTAGCCGTGTTAAATAAATACCGTTAGTATGATTCAGCCTACAGGTTTTGGGCAACGTTTTGCTGTTCGATATGGCACGACATAGGCCAGGGGAGTTAAGCCGCACCGAGCCAAGCAAATAAAGTAATGGAAAAAGTGAAAAAAAACGTCATCGAGTCATTCAACAAGTGGAGTAATAGTCGCGCCTCCAATTTTCGAATATATGGGCTATACATGGACACCCATAGATGTATGTATATAGCTATACGTCTATGTATGTATATGGAGAGAGGTGTCAGACGGTCTTTAATATAGCGTGTCGAAATTCGTGTGAGCTAAACAGGAGTTTAGTGCTATAATTTGTATACTATATTATATATATATGTTTATAGAAATATGTATATACATGTGTGGGATATACAAAAAGTACATCGTTTGTCCTGTTATGTCTAGAATTTGACCAATTTTATTATACAGCTATAGTATATATACAATCTTGTAGTATTAGGTTATCTGAGTTTTAGTCTGCCTAGGGGCAGATTCTGTTCAAATTTGATATTTATTGTAACCTTAACAAGTTTGATAAATTCCATGTATGGTTTATTATCGATATACAATCAATCGACATCAGCACTTATGACTAAGGTCTTCTTTTTATAGCAATTTTCTTGCACGGTCACAATAAATTTCACATATCTCAGAATACAAACAAACGAAATAGATAAATTTTCTGCTACTATCGATGTGCAAGAATGATCGATAATAGAAGATTTATTAGATTCAATTATTACAAGACATAACTAAGTTGTCGCATTTATCATCCCCGCTCATTTCTATGGACAATCATGCTGTTTACATTTCAGATATCACACAAAATCGATCAGAGGACTGAGAGTGTATCGATAACACAAGATATATTAGACAAGACATGACTAAGTATCAGCTGTGCTCCACTCATTTCATAGTTATATCTTATGCAATTGGCCTAGGGAGCTAGAGACGCGACTCGACTCGACTACTCCGTCAATGTCCATGCCGCACGGTAGCTGAGCTCATTAGAAACCAATTGACTCGGTCGGATAAATGACAGCAGACCGTCGAACCTGTTCGGTCTTCGGGTCTGAGTGGACATCTATTGAGTCTGGCCATCGTTTGTGCATTGTTTGTAAACAATTGAGGACGATTAGGACACGAGTCGCGGCGCAGGTAGTGGCCTCTAGTCTGCTCACAATGTTTTTTATGACCTCTGCTGTCTGATGCAATTTTTGAGGTTAAGTGACGCACTGATAACAGAGAGGCAGAGAGAGAGAGAGAGAGAGAGAGTGAGAGAGAGAGAGGTAACGCCATTTCTAGTTAAACGCAATTTCGTCTTCTTGCTTTTTTGCCATTGCCATACCTTCACCTGATAAGCGACAGCTATATAAACCATAACTTAAGCTTCGACCTGCCTATCAGCTAATGTATCTTTATACCCTGTAAACTGAAGAGCGCGGATTGGATGTGTGCAGTATTAGATAAAAGAGAGGCCTATTGTTAAATATCAATAGGTAGAGTTTAACATAAAGCGAGCCTTTTTCAATTTCCAATCATATCTAACTGTAACTCAAGTCTTCTTCTTCACCTCTAAATCCCTTTATGCTGTCTTTCTTAAAGATTTTTGACCCGCTCTCGTGTGAAATGACGGTGGTGCAGACTTAGGATATGTTATAGTCGCAGCTCTACCAATTTGACAATTATTTTCGGTTAGGGCTTTCCCATTTCACCCAAAAGCTAATTTCATCAATCGCTCGCTGTTCCCCCATACATCATGCGCCGCCATGTTGTCGTTGCCTCGGCCCCAAACTAATATTCAATATTATGCATCATCAGCATGGTCAATGCGATTCGTATCCTTATCTGTATCTCGAGTTCTGTGTTGCTGTATCTGTATCTGCGTATGAATCAGACGCCAAGTACATTGCGCTCTCACTCTATCTCTCTCTCTCTTTCTCTCACTCTGTCTCTCTCTTCATTGGTTGCGACTCTATGAAGTCTTTTGGCGTCATCCTTTTCATCAGTAAGCGTTCATTGAATATCGAACGCCTCAACGCGCCCATAAACGATAAGCAGCTGAGTGTGTGTGTGTGTGTGTGTGTGTGTGTGTGTGGCAGATAGTAGCTATAGAGTGCTTTGCTAGAAATCATCGTCGCACTTAGTTTACAAGCCGTTTCTATTAACTCGATTGTGCTTTCGCACTATCTCAGATCTCTCCAGTTCTATACTAATATACAAATATACATATTTATATAGAATAGATGAGTTAGAGATCGCAAAACAGGAAGCTGAAAGACTTAACATATATATGTAGATAGTCCCATAGTTGGTTGATCTATTTATCATGTGTATTGTACGTTTTCTAGAGACCGTTTTTCTGCATGCTTGTTTGCTTAAAAATCTTTATAGAAAGATCATATATCACGTCTACACTATGAGGTATTTCTAAAATATTTCTAGATGATTGAAGATCGTTAGCCATGCAATCAGAATTCGCTTATAAAACTCTTCATGATCCTCGCATGGCTAACGACCTTCAATGATCTAGACGATCTTTCGGCAATTCTATAATATATTATATCCCTCTCTATCTTTGTTTCCCTCTCTCTTCCATCTCGCAGCTTTTGCTGTTGATGAATCACTTGAATCATTTTGGTTTTTTGCCTAATCGTAGAATCAAACGCTTGGCATAAATATTTACTCTTGCTAAGTTGAGAGAAATTTCGTTTGTCATTCGCTTTGCTTTTCCCACAGCTTCAAATGATGATACCGCTTGGCTCTGGCCATATCATATCATGGCGTATCGTATCGTATCGTATCATATCTCATTATCAGCCATAAAGCTGTAAGTGTTGTCGCTATGTCAATTGCCAGATTTATCACTTGAGACGTTGCGATCGCATAACCGAGACGACGACGAAGACGACGACGGAGACTGCGACAGCAGCAGCGTCTCTGTCTGGGAATGCCACCCCCTGACGGCCCCCCTCCCTTGGGACGACTCTATTAAGCGAGGCTGTGCCAAAAAAAAAAAAAAAGCAACTCGAAAAGAAAAACATTGCTCATTAGGTTTCGGGTTGTCGGCGAGAGTCGGCTTTCAGTCTCCAGTCTCCATCTTCTCGCCTCCATCTCCGTTGTCATTGCTGCTGCTCTCAGGTTGTCTTTTTGTTCTTGTTGATATTTACTCAAGTGTAATTGCAAATTGTAAATGCGACAACACAGATGCTCGTAATGATTGTGCCCGCGTTGATGTCTGTTCAAGCCCCGAGCGTGAGACCTCATCATCATCGACAACAACAAGAACTTGATCAGCACGAACAGAACGATCAGTCAGCTTTATATGCCCCGAAAAGGAAACAACAACTAAAGCAGCTCAACGGCAACGATTACCTGACTAGCAGATACTGCCCCTCCCAATCAAGATGCTCTCTAAAAAGACCTATTTCTAGCTAATATCTGTGGCACTCATAGCGCTCGAATTAGACTTAAACGTCGATGGACAAAATCGATATTTATTTCAATGAATTCGATTTATCAGCAATATGTGATATATTTTATTGTTAATATACATAGGTATATCCATGAAATATACCCTGCTTGGCCGCGTACGGGGTATGGCTGCAAAACAGCGGGTGCTACGTGAGGTTGTAGCTCTGACATTGTTTGATCCGTGCATTAATGCCACCGACTTCGATTCGCAGAGCAAAGGAATTTTCCAAGGTTTTACATAAAACGGTTATTTAGTCAATTATGCCCTATAAGGGTCGTAGGCACTCCTGCTTGGAGTCAGACTGAAACGATAATAGCTCACATAATGCAAAACAATATTACGTAGCATGAATATGACATCTGACAGATGTAAGAAAAAATACGATTAATCTATATCATATTCTAGCTAAGTAACAGACTTTCGTGTTGTTTTAACTGTAACTCAAGCTGTTTCTAGCATCTGGGCGAGTTGTGGATTCACTATTATTGTAAGGCTTTCATTTGCGTAGTTCGATCCGCAAGTGGTGCAAGAACAGGTGTTGTTTACCCAACCTGCGACTAACAGACTCTGAAGATCTATTGCAATATGACTGTTTAATGAATCAGTGAATATAACTAGCAAGTGTTAAATGTATCTGTATCTGTATCTGTATCTGTATCTGTATCTGTATCTGTATCTGTATCTGTATCTGTATCTGTATCTGTATCTGTATCTGTATCTGTATCTGTATCTGTATCTGTATCTGTATCTGTATCTGTATCTGTATCTGTATCTGTATCTGTATCTGTATCTGTATCTGTATCTGTATCTGTATCTGTATCTGTATCTGTATCTGTATCTGTATCTGTATCTGTATCTGTATCTGTATCTGTATCTGTATCTGTATCTGTATCTGTATCTGTATCTGTATCTGTATCTGTATCTGTATCTGTATCTGTATACTGTATCTGTATCTGTATCTGTATCTGTATCTGTATCTGTATCTGTATCTGTATCTGTATCTGTATCTGTATCTGTATCTGTATCTGTATCTGTATCTGTATCTGTATCTATCTGTATCTGTATCTGTATCTGTATCTGTATCTGTATCTGTATCTGTATCTGTATCTGTATCTGTATCTGTATCTGTATCTGTATCTGTATCTGTATCTGTATCTGTATCTGTATCTGTATCTGTATCTGTATCTGTATCTGTATCTGTATCGTAATCTGTATCTGTATCTGTATCTGTATCTGTATCTGTATCTGTATCGTATGTATCTGTTCTGATCGTATCTGTATCTGTATCTGTATCTGTATCTGTATCTGTATCTGTATCTGTATCTGTATCTGTATCTGTATCTGTATCTGTATCTGTATCTGTATCTGTATTCTGTATCTGTATCTGTATCTGTATCGTATCTGTATCTGTATCTGTATCTGTATCTGTATCTGTATCTGTTATCTGTATCGATTATCTGTATCTGTATCTGTATCTGTATCTGTATCTGTATCTGTATCTGTATCTGTATCTGTATCTGTATCTGTATCTGTATCTGTATCTGTATCTGTATCTGTATCTGTATCTGTATCTGTATCTGTATCTGTATCTGTATCTGTATCTTATCTGTATCTGTATCTGTATCTGTATCTGTATCTGTATCTGTATCTGTATCTGTATCTGTATCTGTATCTGTATCTGTATCTGTATCTGTATCTGTATCTGTATCTGTATCTGTATCTGTATCTGTATCTGTATCTGTATCTGTATCTGTATCTGTATCTGTATCTGTATCTGTATCTGTATCGTATCTGTATCTGTATCTGTATCTGTATCTGTATCTGTATCTGTATCTGTATCTGTATCTGTATCTGTATCTGTATCTGTATCTGTATCTGTATCTGTATCTGTATCTGTATCTGTATCTGTATCTGTATCTGTATCTGTATCTGTATCTGTATCTGTATCTGTATCTGTATCTGTATCTGTATCTGTATGTTGTTTGAACGTTGATTGTCAACTGATCGGTATTTACCGCCATCCAAACATCACAGCTCGTCTCGAGCTATTGTTCAGTTAGTCGGCCTGTCAATCTGTGAGTGGGTAAAACCAAAGGGGGCAGCGGGAGGCGTGGCAGTCACTGAAGTTTTCAATTTCAGTCGCACTGAGCTACACTTAAGCAAATAATCGTGGGTATGTTAGCTTCACATGTTGCACGTCTGTATCCGAATCTGTGGCTGTATCTGTATCCGTATCTTTGCTTTTGTATTTAATTTAATTTTGTTTTCCTTAGACGCATTGAATTTCTCTTTGGCTTTTGTTATTGTTTTGGTTTCTGTGCAGCAGTTTTTCCTTTCCTATTATCGATTATCGCATCTCTTGCTGTTGTACAAAATATTGTATATTGTATCGCTGTATACCCAGTGAAAATGTTAAGGCATAATAGGTAGCTGAACGTGGCGTAACATGATAAGAAATTCAGTTTTCATAAGGGTCTCATAGCTGTACAGAACTGGGTTGATATAATTTAAAACATGAAATGGTCTACTATGTAGGCTATATTTAAGCCGTTTGTTCACTTATCTTTAACATCGATATATATCGATAACTATATTTGTTAGCTAACACTGATATTGTTGTCTATGCATTATCACTTACTTCATTTAATTGTTCTGTATTGCCATTTATTGACCGTCTACAGGGTATTTGCTAGTTAATCAACATGTTCATCGATCGATTGTAGCACGCTTTGTTGTTTTCATTGAAGTTTTGTTTCTCTTCGCTCTTTCACTCTTGTTTTCTCAGCGCCAACACAGACTTGCACGACCCGGGTCCGACAGACCTGACGGACGGACTTCGATGGACAGACAAACGGACGGACACACTTGATAAGAATATTTGCTAATAAGCATGGCAAAGATTATATTGGTCCCAGTTTGGTCCCCGTTGCGGTGTCTGTGCGCTCTGTTTACCCACTCATCTGTTCGTCAAACACACACGCATCACAATCGCATAAGCACACACACATACACACACAGGCACAACACACATGCGCAACATCTTTATGAGTTCATTTGTTTGCCATGTCTCTGATCTGGCAAGAAACGCATCTATTTGACTTGTCATCAGAACTTGAACTGAATCGATTATCAATTGACATGCCACAAGGAAACCCATTAGCTGTAGCAATACTCTATTGAACCAGACGTGAGAGAACAAACACTTTGCACACAAATTTCCGAGTAAACATAATTTTAGATGTTTAAATTTGAATATTTTTAAGAATATAAAAGTTATCGATAAACGATAGCAGTTGAAAATGATTATATACTAGCAAACTGTTCATATATGACTCGATTAATCATCTATCGAGCTTTTTTCATATAGCTCGATATGATTAACTTGCTTTAGGCTTACGCAATTTGACACTGGTTCAGCTCGCAGCTCGTAGTGCCAGTTCCAGTTCCAGTTCCCGTTCCATATCAAAGGAGCCGCTGATAATGGATGTGAATGGATGTAGGGTAAGCACCCAAGGTATTTGCTCGAAACTGTTTGGTATCTTTTTTCACAACTTTGGGTGGGTGTTGGCTACAGATCGTGTGTCATCGCGGCACAACTCATCAGCAGATAAAGAGTTATAGCTGGCATGGCCAGAGCACCGACCGAGTCCCTTCACTCTCCTCCAATCGCCCTGATTCTCGTTTATCGTAAATTTTTGGTCTGCACTGACAATGCCAAACGAAAGCCTGGCATATCAATCAAATTGACCACTCACACATGCATAGATATACCTATATATATATATGGAGCAGAGTGGATGGCACCCATCCAGATAGAGTCACAGATTTCGAAAGTTCTGAAAATGTGTAAGAAATAGAGCAAAGGAAGAAGTTGAAATACCCTATGTTGATTAAATAGTATTATATATGATTAGAAAACATTTAGATAAGATGCTGTTTCTATCTTCTTTGGTTTATAAGATAAATCTGATGAGCATGTTTTGGGGTTTTCCATTGCCATTCGTATAGGTAATACAAATATGAGAAAAGTCTTCGAAGAATGCTTCGTATAAACAATAACTGATCAATCAATTACTGGCTCAACTTGCTATACTATCAAATCATATTTCCCAACAGTTTTGCTCTTCGAAGTAAGTTGGAGCCATAAAAGGTATTTCGTAGAATTCAATTATGGAACATATATAATTTATAGATATTGCATGCTGATAATGCTAAATGATTTAGCATGATCATGAAAGAGAAGCAAGCTCTTCAGTGTACGCCACTCTATCCACACACTCAGCCCTTACCCCACCTCTTTTCCACTCTCTTAGCTGATCGATTATACCCGTTGCTATTTCGGTCACAGGGCATGAGTAAAGATTTATAAATATAGAATCAAGTGAGTGCGGAATGCGCAGCAAATAATTATCAAGCGCTAAGTTGAGACCGTGCAGCCATCGATAACTGATATCGAAATTGGGCATCGACTGCGACAGCAACTGACGACTGCTGCTGGGCAGCTGCTGTCCGATAAGCGACATCCAAAACATCCGACCATGGCCGCTCCCTGCCCTGCCCCCTGCCACAGCTCTGCATTGGCTCTGCGTCACCATCCACCACAGAGGTGGTTACACGCTCCAATCGACCTAAATCGATTGATTAACGTCTTGTTTCAACTATTTTTATTGCACTCAAAATGTTCACGGAATTCTCATGAATTTCTGTTTGTTTTGATGCTAATACTGATTAGGTTTCTGCCAGATATTTCGAGAATGTAACTTGAAATCTAAATGAACTGATGAAAAACTCTACAAAATGGGGAAAGTAATTGAGTAGGTTTACAAGTTCAGTTTTAGAGAAGTTTCGGAACAAATTTGTTTTCTCTTACTTTACACAGTTTGAGAGCTTAAACTAAACTAAAAAAAACTACATTTTTTACGACTTCCAGCTACAGATATATTTGTAATGTTTAGAAGTCAGAAATTGATAGGTATTATCTTTGGTGAATTACCTGTGGGGAATGACTGTATATAGGCTAGCTAGCTGGCTGACTGTTTGGCGCCTCGGCAGAGACATTGATCGACTTTGACCCCGAGACGCTGATAGCGCTGAGCGCCAAAGAAAGAAAATCTTTGGCCACAGTTTTCGATCGTCAAGCTGTACGATATATAGATATATATACATATAGATATTTCTAGTTAAGTGCGACTTCACTCTCCCAATGTTGTCCAAAGTTTTGCTCATCGCTGTTTGTCGTTAAGTTCTTCAAACAAATTATCAACTTCTAAGGGTGGAGCCGACACTGACGCGCTGACAAGCTCACCAAGTACTCGTTGTTGTTGTTGATGTTGTATGGAAGTTGGCTGAAGTAGAAGCAGAGTGAATATAGAGCAAAACGCATTACAAATTATCGGGTCGCAAGTTACAAAAATAATAAAAAAAATATATAAAAAAAAAATCGTAGAAAAAACTCGCTCAAATATCTCGAGTCATCGTAAGTTATTGGCAAATAAACGAGCGAAACCAAAAACCCAAGCAAAGTGCGCTGAAAGTCCCCACTGACTATAGACATACATATACAAGCGAACAGACGTGCCTAGAGATACCTTTACACACACACAGACGTTGCTCTATCTGAGCGTTAAGCTACGCGCCTTTAGACACGATTTTCGCCATGATTTTTCCATGCACTTTTTTCAATACAATTCGATTCTCGCGCGCTCTCCTCTCCTCTGTCTCTTGGCCCGTCCCTGGCTCTCTATGCTTCTCTGATAAGATATTTTGAATGATGATGTGCTGTTGTCAAATGCCTACAGTTACACACCTCACCTCACCTCACCTCGCCGCCCCGCCCCGCCTCACCTGTGTCGCCAACACCACCTATGCCCCACATACACAGACACAGACATCGTACGTGAGCACAGTCCACATAAGCATGGGGGATTTGTCAAGGCATTAGATAATATCTCCCCACTGTGCGGGCCCGTCGCGTAACTTGGTTAGCGACATGGCCTCCGTTTTCAGAAACTGAAGCAGAAACAGAAATAGAAACAGAAATACCAACAACAACAACAACAAAATAAAGTTATAGAGACTGTGAGCTGTCAGCAGCAGAAGTCGTGAGCGCCGAGGGAAAGAGAGGAGACGAGCGAGAATAACCTTAATTAGGTTGCATATTTTAAATGGATGGTCGCATCGTTCATCAGCGAGTTGTCTGGTTTGCTTCTATTCAAAAAGTGTCAGGCTCTGCACTCCATAAGTCAAGTGTTGTAACTGATAGTTGAATTAGCTGGGATTGACAAAGCTCGCAGCGATTGTAAGAAACTGCATTTATATAACAGCTTCTGTTGCCAAGTTACATGAGGTTAGTTGATTAGTTATGATAGTCTAAATAGATGGGATGGCCAGATCTAAGCGCCACTAATGGATTGATCTATATATCAGTTATATAACATCTCTTGTTGCCAAGTTACATGCGGATATAATTATTAGGATGGTTAGTATAGTCAGGATAGCTGGGAGAGCTTCAGGCCGAAGTTCCACAATGGGTTTCATCTAAATACCATCTTCAGCAGCCGAGTTGCATGAGGTTAGAGCTACTTGAATAGTGGATAGTTGGGAAAAGGATAGCTGTAAGCCTGAAGCAGCTATAAATAAACAAATTTGTTTCTGCTACTATTCTTTATAGGCTCTACACTATCTCAATATGTTAACTATTTATTGTTCAAGCTATATATTTATATTATTTATACGGTTCCATTCCATATTCTCAGCTGCTTTCGATAGCTCCATGAACAACAAGTTAAGTGCATTAATAATACAGCCATAAAGTGATTCATAATACGACTAGAATTCCTCATGGATTAAGAACTATAAAAGTTACCCTCTCCAGCCGAATCCAGTAGTTTAGTTTAGAGTTAGACAGGCTAGCAGGAAGCAGCTGAGATACTTACGAAATATGAGCTATATGTACGTGACAATCAGATATGACTGACACTACGAATCAATTGATCTTTGTCAATAGCTCGGCTGCCTTTTGATAGAGGTGTCGTTTGTTTGGATCGTTACAAATTGTGCCAGCTCTATCAACATGAGCTACCTCTACATGGATGCAAAGCTCAAGACTTATCGGATTCAGATTTCGTAAGTGCGAAATCGAACGAACACGCCATCGCCGGATGATCGGTCTGGAGTGGGCCGTACCGAGAGGCACGGCGACTCTGCCTATCGCATCTACTTCTCGTTTATCTGTGCCAAAACACAATAAAAAAACAATTTCTATTTATTCAGGTGTCAATTCCGATCTCGGAAATATTCTATGCTGTCAGTGAATCTCTTTGTTTTCCATCCAGAAGCAGTGGCATCCACCTTTCTATTAAAATTTGTATAAATATTCTTCTCATAGCTTCTTCACGTCTCTGGTGGCTTTCAACCTCTTTTTATCTGGCCTCTCCCTCTATTTCTCTCTCCTTACATCCCTTTCTCTTTCTATATAGTAAATCAGACTCTTCATTCTTTATGGATCTACGATTATCTCCTGATCACTTTCTCTCCCTCTCTCGCTCTCTCTTGTTGGGACTATATCTTAATTTTATCTGCTTTGAACTTTGATCTAGTTGCTCTCTATAGTCCATTGAAGACTCGTAGTGCTTATACGGATACTTCTATTTTTCTCTCTCTCTCTCTCATTATTCATCTTCCTTCTTTCTTCTCTCTTCAAGGTCAATTAGCTGTGTTCTACAAGTTGCTCTCTCTCTCCCCCACTTTCAGTTTCCATAGAGATCTCTATCACGCTTATTCTATTTCTCTCTCTCTCTCTCTTCTCTCTCTTTCTCTGTCTTCATCTTTGTATGACCAAATCTGTATTGTTTTAATAATGTCTTCATTGAGTCTTCGTTATTCTCATTCTCTCACTCTCGTTTTCTGTCTCTCTCTCTCCCTTTTTCATTCTCTCTATCCGCCTGCTCTCTCTCTATACATATATTCGTTTTTTTACTTCCCACAAAAATTCATAAAGCGCAGCCCCCATTTATCAAATGTTGAAAATCTCACATTGCCTTTGGTAAAAATAAATAAAATAAGAAAATGGCCAGCAATGTGGGTCGTGTTTGTTCCAGTATTTGGTGTGTGCAAGTGTGTGTGTGTATAGATGGTGAACAATCGCTGCCATTGAGTTGCTGTCAAACAATTGCAGCTCGCTTCAGTCCACGTAGGTTATTAGGCGCCACATTAATGAATTCAATGAAAATCGGTTATCGAAATGCCAGGAACTTGTCGCAGAACAACCGAAATTCTTGAAACCTGGAGAGTATTTTATCAATCGACTTCGATTTGGCGGAGTCCACTGATAAATGCCTCGAGCATTTCGCATGTCATATATGAATCAGACTTGGGAATGAACGATCAATGTTTATCGATTTTTAAACGAGCTCGTTGTAGAGCAAACGAATCAAGTCGCCATGGCTATACAATTTCATATCGATTTAGGTCTATAATGAAGTGAATATGAGCTTGGAAATTTATGCGAAGAGCGATAGATTATCGATATATAGATAATAGACGCTTATCGATTGCTTTTGTTGAATATAAAAATGTGAATGAAATTAAATGAATATAGGCGAAAATGAGACAGATAAATAGAGAAGAAAGGGAGGGAGTTTTAAAATATTTGATAATGCTATCGAAAGAGCGCGCTCTCTCTCTCTGTCTCTTTCCAAGTTGAGTGAAATGTCTTTTAGACATACATAAGTCAGATGTCAGCTAAAAGTGCCTTTGCTTCAGATTTTGCTGCAAATGAATTTTTATTGAAACTCAACTGATATTACTTAAGATCCCCAAGATGGGAGCCATACCTAAAACCATATGTGTGTGTGTGTGTGTGTACGTACTTATGTATAAATATATGCGCAATTTTCTCGATTTGCACAGATTCAGCGAAATTTTGTTGCAGACGTAAAGAGTGTGCAGTCAACTCGAGCCACAGTCCCAGCCCCAGCCCCAGCCCCAGCCCCAGCCCCAGCCCCAACCCTAGCCCCATCCGCAGTCATCCACAGTGTAATATGAGACACCCATGCGATATGACGATACGGCTATATGGTATTTACTGCCACCGAAATCCGTACCGCTATATACATATATCTTCTGGGCAAAAAAAAAAAAACAAAATGAAGTAAAAATTGCACTCGCAAGATAAAATTCGGGCCAAAAACGAACGGAAAGAACAAAAAGCACAAAAAACAAAGAATTAAATTATGAAAAATAAAAAATGAAAAATTGTTATATGAAAAATTGAAATGCGGCAAGATCTCCAACTCTGTGTTCAATGACATCAGAATCAAAATATTGCGACATACATATATAAGAGCAGTCATGTGTGTATGTGTGTGTGTGTGTGTGTGTAATCGGATCGTAGATTGTGTGGTGCTGTACGGATGGATATGCTTATAGAGGGCATTTACAGGTGCATACAGAGTCCATGTGCCGGTCATTGTCGAAGCTCGTGAGCGCATGATTAATTATGCTGTCTGTCGACTGATAAATATGTGGTATTTTCGCAAGTGCAGAGCGAGAGAGAGGGATAGAGCGACAGAGAGAGAGAGAGAGAGATTATTGGAAGAGGGTGGAATATGGGGATATGTAGAGAGCAAGGTCGAAATAGAGTTAGTTATACAGGATGACAGAGATTGGAGGAGGATAGAGAGCCAATCAGTTAAGGGGAGAGGTAGAAAGAGATGTTATGTTAGAGACAGACGGGCAGAGAGAAAGAGAGAGAGAGAGAGAGAGTGAGTGATAGACATCATGAAAGAATGATAGACAGAGGGAGAGAGAGAGAGACATCATGAAATAATTACATACAGAGAGAGAGAGAGATACACAGTATGAAAGAATGATAATGATAAATATTAATAGATAGAGAGAGATAGAAAGAGAGAGAGAGATAGAGAAATTTACATCATGAAAGAATGATACACAGAGAGAGAGAGAGAGAGGGAAAAAGAGAGAGACATCATGAAAGAATTATAGACAGAGAGAGAGAAAGATAGAAATCATGAAAGAATGATAGACAGAGAGAGAGTAAAAGAGAGAGACAGAGAGAAGTGTATAACAACTTTACTCTGAGCTTGTATGGGATTGGTGATAGGTAGATCAACAGTGAGGGGGAGATAAACAAAGCGGTAGAGTCTGAGCTGGTGAGAGAGAAAGAGAGAGAGAGGAAGAGAGCGGGTCTGACACTTCAATTAGGTGCTCAACTCTGGAACGAGCAATGGATAGAAGAAGCTGGAGGAGGAAGAGCTCAACTGGGAGAAAATCAGGTCAACTAGCTGAGGGGGTGGGCAGATAGGGAATGGCATGAATAGCACGTAAGACATGAACATGTGTTAAAGCAATTCGCACATGACTCACTGACCCAGCTCTACTAGACGGACAGACATGCATACTTATATGAATGTTTCTCTGTTCATATATATGTATGTATGTAAATCGTTTATATCGGAAAGTGACAAAGTCAGATAAATTGAAAGAGATATATTGAATTAATGAGCAACGCTGCGGGTGAATGACACCTTACCAAAATTCTAGATATTGTCATCAGTTTACTCCCAACTATTTGCCTCTCTTACTCTCTCTCACTCTCTTCTCACTCACTCTCTCATTTTATTCTCGCCGTATGGGAGTTTGGCTGTAGCTCGTGCATTATTCCTCGGATTACAGCTGCCCGCAGGTAAAGTTTTCATATTGAGTCTTATTTCCAGTTTTTTGGTTTCTTTTGAGCGTTTTTCAATTTCGCTGATGTTTCGCATTTCTTATATAGATCAATGCTCACTGCTTTCGGCAATATTATCCGTATTTATGATTTGATTTTCATTTCGTTTTGATTTAACTGCGCGTTGACAGTTTTTGCGCCTTTCCCTATATGAATATGCTTATATATGTATGTATATAATTATTTCTGATTTTCTCATTCAGTTCTTTGGGCATATTTCTTGGAAACGGCCATCATAATCGCAATCCCAATCATCATCGCAATCACTTGTTTTGGGCTTGTTCCCAGGGTCTCCCATGTGACCGACCACTCAATGCTAACAAGATGACCGCAAATTTTCGGTCTTATCTTCACAATTTAGTTAAGTCCAAATGTTGAAATAATCATAATGTTTACTTTGCCTATACCACATACAGGCCTCTCAGAGCCCCTCTCTCTCTCACTCTCTCCCATCGTTCTCTCTCTCTCTCTTTTACTCTGATATTGTATATAGCTGTCTCTTACTGTTATACTCTGATATATTCCATGCAAATTGTCTGGTTAACCACAAACCTATGTGAGTTGAACTCAATTGCGCACGACTTACAGATACCCTTTAAGTACTCAACTTGTAGTTCCATATAGAGTCCTTCTTCATACAGCCAATACTCTATTTGGTATACTTTATGAACTTAACAATCTTCCAACTATTTCTTTCCAAGGAAGTTTTAGTTCATAAAGAGTCGGAGAACCTTTTCCTTTAATCAACTTCCGATTCAGTTAATCCATCAAATTTCCCGGAAACTACAGTACAAATTGCTTTTACTGAAACGTCTAGGTATAAATCGGACTTCGAATCAATATCGTATTAGACTGCCTAGCAAACCTATATACCCCATTTGCCTGCACTTATCTGCAACTGTATTTGGTTCAGTGGGAATATTTATTTATATATACGCATATATATATTTGTTTTTTATCACTTGTGGAGCGCCATGTGTTCCGGCTGCTATCAGGGGGCCCTGGTCAGCGTTTGGGTTGACCATCGACAAAGCGCTCGACCGCAAGTCTCAGTGCCTAAGTGTATGTATTAGGGTCTGGAATGCTGACTGTGGTTGGGATTCAATTGGAGCTGTGCTTGAGGCTGTAATGATTGGGCTGTCTTATTAGCCGCAGCACAGCTTCTGGGCTTGGTCAGGGCAGCTCAAGCAGATGTCACTTGACAGAGCCTGCAAGAGAGAGGGAGAGCGAGGTAGAGAGAGAGAGAGGGCTAGAGGATGACAGTAAGTGTGAGCGAGCCGAGTGTTGCGGCTTATCGATCTACAGATATATATTCAGCCAGACCTTCGATTCTCTCTCCCTCGCAACCTTCGATTCTCGTGCGAGGGGTTTTATTTGCGATGTTTACATAAACTCGGACAAAGTGCTTCCTTATGGCTGGCCATAATCTGCGCACTCAATAGAAACCGATTGCAGCCAATGGCAGATACTTTGGCTATGGCTGCGGCTTTGCCAGCGACAGCGACAGCGCCTGCTGCCAATTGCGACTTCGATTGCCCTACATATTCTGTTAGTGTGTGTGTGCATACCCTGTAATTGGTGTAGCAGTGTGCGCATATGCATTTATGAGCTGACAAAGCTTTTTGCTAGAGCTTATAAGCCTCTTCAGCATATCGATAACTCTGTTTATTGCGTTAGCTGCATAAATACAGGGTATCTATATAGCAGTTCAGCTTCAAAAATTTGCTTTACTTACATATCGATTTAAAATGTGGAACATTTTGTAAGTTCAACTCTAAATGTATCGACTTTGATTAAATTACAGGGTATTTAAAAACCTTATTGACCTAAGTTAACTCAATATACCGTTGGTTCATTATCAAAAGTATATTATAGGGTATCTATATAGCCATATATTGCAATGATTTCGACTGCTGTTCCTGTCTTAACGCATTCGATAAATTTATCGATGACAGCCGAATCGTTTTGATTTACAGGGTATCTGACAAATCAAATCAGCCTGATTGCGTATCACTAAAATCTTTGCGCGCATATTCTTTACAACTGTCGCCGTTGTCGTCGAAATGCAATTAGTTGCAGATTGCAGTCATCGTTATCGTTGTGCTCCCTGCCTCCTCTGCTGCGCCGTACCATAGCCCCTGGTCTCTAGCTCGTACCCCTTTATAACAGCACACTCAATGTCGCCAGAACAGACGGATGAGCTTAGCGACTTGGCATCAACATTGTTATCGATAATGTGTGTTATCGAAGTTTCATAAGCTAGCTCTCTTTCTCCGCTTATGTTTGTCCAAAGATAGATGTATTGTGAGCGGCATAGCTAACTGATCGACTGACTGGCTGACTGACGGCGTCGCCTTGCTTAACAGATGTTGCGCTTATCGGTTCTGTCGCATTCGCTTCGCCTCTTATCGACAGCGTTTCCCATGTATTCTCTGTTGTTCTTTTATTGGCTACACTTTACCCGCTAGTAAAATCCAATCTGCAATTCATTGGCAATTGCCATGCGCGATGCGTCATCGGGTCTCGTAGTGCCCATAGAGCTCCGAAACATTTCACAATTGATGTTACTCTCCGATTAGGCCGGCCTATCGGAGTCAGAAACTTGCCGTGGGGGGATTTTCGGGCAAATTCCCTATAAGTGTCAGCCATACGCGATATATCTATTGAACTGGATGAGGCATTGCGTGATTTTATGATGTCTTCGAAATGGGCGTTTAACTGTAAATAGGTATTTGATAGAAAAAGTGAGCACTATTTATAGAATGAGAGTTAAATGTAAATTCTATGATTCAGATTCTTTATATATGTATATATAGATTGGTTAGGTGTAATAGATGCGAATCAGTTAACTATATCTCTTGGTGAAATTCAAGTCAAGTCTATTTGATCTGATATATATGATTCTTAAATTCTTGAGGAACCTTAAACTGTGACAAGCCCCTATAGATATATATATCTGAAGGTATATACATATTGATCTATATGATTCTTAAATTTTTGAAGAATCTTAAATAGAGATAAATGTACGTCAGAATCTGAAGTATTTCAGAGCATTTCTAACATAATTTCAACTGTTGCTATTGCCTATTTCGATTTCAATGCGAATCAGCTAACTATATCTCTTAGTGGAACTCGTCAAACCTTAATTGAAGTCCTAACCAGTTCAATCTAACCTCACATATGACAAATGCCTGCATCCTAATGTGATGTGTCATGCTAGTGAATTGAGCTATGTGCATGTGTATGTATAAATCTTATACATACATATATATATTTAGTCTCTGTTCATCCGTATTGATTTTTGCTGCCACATCAGAAAATGCTGCAAAAGCTGGAGGCAAAAAGCGCTCGTTGTGTCTGTGTGTGTGTGTGCAGGTAGGAAACTTAACGCCCCAGGCACACACACACACATATGCATGTTTATATACGTGTATATACGTATATGTATGTATGTATATATATATATGGAGCACACTCCATGGCGCAGTAGAAAAGAATTTATCAGAATAACATCAGAAATTCAGAAGAACTTGCGATGAGGCCTCCCCCTCGCAGACAGGCTGGCCTGCACATGGCCATGATGGATACATATATACATATATATCTAGTATATAGAGAGAATCGGCCAAAGCAACAACAACAATGGAAACGTTGGCAATGTGTAAAAGAAACAACAACAACAGCAACAACGGAGCAGCAGAAGAGGAGGGAAACAAAACACGACGACGTCATCGTCGCTCATGATGTGAACCTAAGCTCAAGGGTGGTCGCAGGGTGCGCAAGGGGGAGGGCATGTGTGTGTGTGTGTGAGTCAGGTGGAAAAGGTGGGCAAGTAGAGGTCACATAGAGGGTAGTGGCTGAGAGCTGCTGCGACCTGCTGCTGCTGCTGCTGCTGCTGCTGCTGCTGGGGGTGGTTTGTGACGAGGGTAGTTGCTCTGCTCGAGAAACGAGAGAACCGAAAGCCGAGCCGCTGCCGAGCGTCAGGGAAGGTCGCAGAACAAAATTTCATAGATTTTTTCTTAGAACTTGGGAAAATCCAATTAGAAATGCGCACAGAGGGAAATAATTCACCTGTCAGCCCACACACACACACACACATAGAGTGAGAGAGAGAGCGAGTAAAAGAGAGAGAGAGATACACGATAGCTGTTGTGTATATAGCGAGTGCGAGCGAGAGCTTCGTGCGGGGGATGGAACTGAAACAGACGAGCTGACAAGGCAAACTGAAACTGACTGAAGGCTTCGCTGCCTGCGGAGGATGAGGCCCGTTGGAATGGGCGGCGGGCGAAGGGTGGAGGGATTTACGGCTGGCAGGTAAATTAATGACAGGCGAGGGTGGCTGCCCAGGCTGCAGCACAGGTAGGAGGAAGGGTGGGACGCAGGCTGGAAGAAGGGAGTGGGGGGGGCAACTTGAACGGGGAGACGCAGTTGGCGTCGACGCCACGCAGCCAGACGTTAAATGATGGCGCGTCGCATTTTCGAGACTTGCGTCTCACTCGCGCTCGCTCTCCCTCTCTCTCTTTCTCCCCCTCTCTCTATCCCTGTCTCTTTCTCTTCCACTGCCTCTGCCCCTGCCTTTGTATATGTGTGTGCAACGGAAATGAGCAAACAGAAATACACAAGAAATAACAAGAGCATGCGAGTGAACCTTGCATGACGAACAGATACCCTATAGATACCCTATAGATAATAATGTACTGTAGTATCTTTAGTATCATTAGCTCTTATAAACTAAATTTGAGAGAGAGTTTTTTTCTCTACTAGGAAATCTAGAGTGTATATACAAGAGTCTGTCTGACTGCTCCTAACTCATACACCCCAGTGGACTCATATACCCACGACAGGGTATTCTTTGCTCTACATAGATGATCCATATCAGGATACGTATTCTTCCATAGCATATCTCTCTAACTACGCACTTCTCCACTTGGTCTCTACGTTGGCATACCTCGCCTAATCATTTCTATTCCAGGGCATCAAAATACTCAAAGCAAAGCCATGAATCTGAAATTCTTGGGCCGCTTTTTGCCTCAAAATCGAATGACATGCGGCTGACGTGAACGCGGCCTGATGAAGTGGCCTCCACAGAGCCCCGCTCCCTACCCCTCCCAGCCGTGCCTTGTCACGCCCCTGTTTCGTACTCCGGTTTCTTTTTATTCTATTTACCCGAGGGCTGAGGAGCGTTTAAAGCTCGGCAGAGGAGAACTTGCAAATGGGCAGGACATTGTGTTGTAAGAATACCCTACAGGTGTAGCTGCTAGAAGTGTGGCATAATAAGGCCTACAGGCAGCGCTGGGCATTAATCGTGGTATAGCAAAAGCAATATAGGGTATTCTTAGGTCTAGCACATACTAGCTGAGGTATTTTAGTGATTGCGCATTGATTTGGCAGGTGGTTGAAATCGTTAAGTAACCTCCACCCAACCAAAGTGGTTAGTCATCAATACGGAAAGGGAAATTGTCATTTGGAGAGCTTCAAATTCAGATTCAGAAATGAGCATTCCCGCATTCCTCTTAGCTTGAGTTAAGGCCTAAGGATACGGATGAGAAAGCTGGGACATTAATATGAAAATTGCCTAAGGAAGAACCCGTCGAAACGTGCTCAAAAGAGCTCAAGTAGAGTAGAAAGCTGAAGCAAGACGGACCTAAAGGTTTCCGAAGGAAACTTCCTAGACATCAAATAGACATCTAGACTAGCAAAGTCTATAGACTAGACATTTCCTGCTGCAAATGGGAGGACCTCACATCAATTTCAATTGGCTGCTGTTTGGGCTGGCCAAACATCCCCAGAAAACATTAGGAAGCGAGAAAAGCTCTGGGGTAACGCCATTTTGTGCACAGGAAGCTGTCACAGAGCTCTCGGATTTTGCAACCCTCTGAACAGAGGAAAGCCATAAGAATGCAGAGTAGTGCACCCCCGCCCAGATCAACAAATCAAAGCCAGAGTGAGAGCAGGCGTTAGATATAGGGGGAGGGTGAGGGTGAGGGTAGGATTCAGATTTTTGGCTAGCCAATAAGACGAAGCTAAAGCCAACAACATATTCGCAAGAAGCCAAAAGCACTAAGCATTAATTACACACACAGGTGTAAAAACTAAAATGACAGCTGCTGTGGGTGTTGAGTGTGCGTGTGTGTGTGTGTGAGTGTGGAGGATACCTCGTTGAGCCGTGCGACACGCAAAAAAGGGCAAAGTCATCGCTGGGGCTGAGCTGCGGCGGATGCAGACACACAGCACACACGACCCGGATGATGAGTGCTGAGTGCTGGGGTCTGTGTGTGGGGCGCAAGGGGATAGCAACCCTCAACGTACACGTGTCCTTCGGCGTCCTCGTTCACGTTCAGTCCACGTCAACGTCTGTCGCTCGGCTCGGCTTGGCTTGGCTTGGCCTGGCTTGGCGTATCTGCAAAATACATTTCGAGCTGTAACGGAAAAATCTATTAAATCAACGTTGCTGCGGCAACCAATTGCGGGCAAACGAACGAAACCACCGAAAAACCATCGCGTACAAAGCTACAGAGAGAGACAGAGAGGGAGAGAGAGAGAGAGAGAGAAAGAGGGAGACAGTGAGAGAGTGGGAGAGTGACAGGGGCGAGGGACGCAGCGCTAGGGGTGGGTTGCCACCCCCATGTTCACTCGCATTGGTCTAAGTAGCGCACAGATACAATTTACAGCTCACATTTCGTATGCAAAAAACCGCCAGCAACAACAAAGAAGGTCCACAACTTTTCAATACCCTACACTGAATATGAAATATGTAAATGGGGTATATTGTGCGTAGCCTAGACGTTTTCCCCACATCGAGTCTTTCACTTAAGGCTCTTTATGGACTAGGCATAAGGCCTGTCGTCTAGGGTTCACTTGCTGCATACCAAATCGAGAACCTGCGAGATCTATGCTTATAAAATATGATGAGGAGGTATACACTGATTACGAAAGAGTTTACCTTATGACTTCTTGAAGTCATCATGCAGATATTGCCTTGATAAGGTCTGTGTAGATTTGAAACTGTTCATTTCTTGAATACATTTCCGCATCAGACTCGAGAGCTATAAGAGCTAAACCTATCTTATTTGATATGAAAGGGCAACCTATGTATCTCTCTCTCTCTCTCTCTTCCTTTCGTTCTTTCTACCTCTACCTCTTTCTCCCTAACTTCTTGAAGTCGTCGTGCAGATGTGACCTTTATATGCCGATACATCTAAGGTCTTGGCAGATGAAAAACTGTTCATTCTTTAAATAACTCTCATCATCAGACTCGAGAGCTAAAAGAGCTAAGTATATCACATTTAATATGAAAGACCCACCTCTGCATCTCTCTCTCCCTTTCGCTCTCTCTTTGCCTCTACCTCCTTCTTTCTAACTCTCCCTCTCGCTCCCTCATCGGCGGCCCTATCTTTTATGAATAGAGTCAATCTGGAAGCTTTACTCCAGGGTATCTGTTGGTCGTGCACTGCCTTCATTTTGTTTTCACGTTTTCACATTTGCAGCACGGCAACCGCTGGGGTGCACTGTGGTGCTGGCTGGAGCGGGCGGTGGGCGGGTTTAGCGAGCGCAACGGCAATCGTCAGATACATTTCGCTCGAATTTATCGCTGCTGTAACTTGGACCTCAATTTCACTCTGTGTGTCTGTGTGTGTGCGTGCGTTGGATAACTTTTGCAAAGCAGGAAATTGTCGCATAGGAACACCCCAACTGCACTGAGTGGAAGAGCAAGAGCAAGAGAGAGACAGAGAGAGAGAGAGAGAGCAGGAGAACGTGGTGCAGACAACACCCAATCACCCACTCAGCGGCCTCTGCACATCCCTGCAGCTAGACGGATATGTTCTTTAAGCATGTCAAGATGGTAGTCAGAGGATTTAAACCAGCTCAGAGAGAGGGAGACGGAGAGAGAGAGAGAGTCCTGTGATAGGCCATTCAAAAGTGCAAAGTTTCGCCTGCAAAACTTGTGCCGTATTTGGTTGCAATTGCGGGGCTCAGACTTGACAGAAGATGTTGCCCTTCCGCTAACTCCAATGATCCCCGTAGTCTAATGAAACCCTAAAAGAATATAGCTTATGAGCAAAGGAAAGCAATTGGGAAATTCGCTGCAGCTCCCTCTCGGTCAGAGACTGACAGACTAAGCTGTATATTCCTTAGGATCCAGACGTTCCCCAAATTTCAGTTTGGGTTACGACATAGCCGCTTGATGCAATCTAGTCTATGCGTCTAACCCTTGTCCGTGTCCACTCAGCTGCAGCGCCAACTGCAGTTTTGGCTAACGTTCACGATCCTTGAGGCAGCTGCCACAAATCCTTAAGAAAAACCCTAATGTGCGAATGTGGTTTGGGGCGGGGGGCGGTGGGCGCAGAACATTGACTGCATTGCTATGCAAATTTTTCGTGGCAAGACCACAAAATAGCTTAAGAGCTCGCTGGGGTGGCGTCGCAGCCCGCTGCAGTTACACATACTTTTTTTTGGGGTCATGTTTTGTGGACAGCAGCTGGGGGACGTAAATCATGTCGGAGGGGTCCTATTGGGCTTTTACTCTTAGTCATAGTGTGTGGTGTGTGTGTGTATTTGCTTTACATAACAGACAGATACATACACTTACATATATAGATGTAGTGCAGTTGAAAAGCCTTGAATTGCATGTCAACCAAATAAAGCCAAGCCAAGTCGTCGCCGTCGCCCCCAAACCCAACTGGTCAAAGGGCAGCGACAATCATCATTACTCATATGGCCCAAAAGTCCCATCATAAAGAAGTCATGAACTGTACGTCATTGTCAGAGCGGGTGTATGTATGCATGTGTGTGTGTGTGTGTTTGGTTAGCACTCTCCAAGGACTCGTCTAATGAGCATGTCCATGTCCATAGCCAGATAATCAGCGGTCACAGCGCTCTCGGGTGACCGGGACTTGGAAGTTTCAGCTGAACTAGAAGCGGCTGCTGATGTGGAGCCTCATTAGCTGCCAGCCAACTAAGTGCACTACCCATACAAACATGCATATGTGTATGCATGTATGTGTGTATGTCAGGCAGCCCTGGCGCCGAGCTTACATTAGGCCAGGTGGTTGGAATCGTGCGTCGTTTTTATGGCGCTTTGTGTGCTCAGGGACAGTGAGTGCAAATCGTCTTTCTCCCTCTCTCTCTCTCTCTCTCTCTCTCTCTCTGTCTGCTGCTGTGATGCACACTCTACACTCCAATTGTAACTCCAACGTTGACTCTGCTCTCACCCTCTATCACATTTTATTTTGAGGATTATTCATGGTCGCTGGTTCCGCGTTGTAAGCTTCAAAAGTTGCCAACTCGCTTCCTTGCCAACACCGTGCTCTCTCTCTCTTTCTTTCTTCCTCTTTCTCTCCTTTTGTGTATGTGTTTTAGTAAGGTGTGTCATTGACACTCGCCTGGCTGGCTGACTGTGCTCACTGCGCTGGGTGCGGCATGCAACCTCCCTCCGGACAGCATCTGCCTGGCTAAGCGCTCTTAACTTTTTATTTTTGGCTATTGATTTTCATTGCCCTGGACGCACGCGATCAAAAAGAAAACAAAAAAAACAAAAACATAAAGCCCAACACACGCATGGCTCGCACCCCAACTGGCTGGCCAACTAGCTAGCTAGCGTCTGCTGCCCCCTCTCGTTGCTCTGGACGTCATCAGCACCGTCTTGGCGTTGCTCTGGTCTCGCTGTGCACTCGAACGTAACGAACAAAGCCGGGCGAGCGGCTCGCTGGCTGTGCAGATGAATGTGCTCCTCGGACAGCTTTCGACTTAACTAACTCCAATGTCAGCTCTGACCCTGAGCTGGCCACAGGCATAGGATTATCATATTTTGATCTCCAAATTAGCTGGCAAGCTTTGTTATGGAGCCAAAGCTACGGCGTATCATACTGGAGTCGGAGTTATATTTAAGCTAAACTAAAGCTGGCTAGAATTTTTGAATGCTGAAGTAAGTTTTTCATCTAAGAGATACTTTTACCAAATGAAAGATACTTTTGGATTCTTAAATATATTAAAGATATATTCATAAAGATATAGATATGTTTGTTGCTAACAAAGTTATGTAAGCTAAATATACTTTTGAAAAGCCTGCTTAATATATTGTGGATCAAGATTGGATTAACTTCAAGCTCCACATAAAGTCTGAAGATACATATCTGTCATATCAATACATTGTATTCCGAAGATACTTTTGTACCTAAAGGCTACTTTTGTATCTAAGAGATACATTTGTAGCTAAAATATGCTTTTGTATCTAAAGGTTACTTTTGTGTCCGAAATATACTTTTCTATCTAAAAGATACTTTTGTATCTAATAGATACTTTTGTAACTGAAGGGTTTTTTTTTGTATCTAAGAGATACATTTGTAGCTAATATATAGTTTTGTAGATACTTAGGTATCTAAGAGATAACTTTGTATCTAAAAGATACATATTATTTTCTGTAGACACATATAGATAAATCGAATATCAGTCAATAAACTTATGAGTTGTTTAAGCTCATAGGCACCATTACATCTGGAAGATACTGTTGGATTGCATATCTTAGAGATATATGCCTAACTTTCCGATTACTGACAACTTGAACGAAACAAGTTAATCCCATAGACACATTTATATGATCTTTAACCATAATCTTACATTATTTGTCGCTGGATAAGCTACAGATGCATTTGTCGCTAAAAGATACTTTTGTATCTCAATGATACTCGTTGCCAAACAGAGCTGCAAACAACTCCCCAAACATGTCACAAAGTCACACAGATCGTGCGCTCAGCCAATCGCATCGAAGATGAAAGATGGAATCCAATAAAAGCAGACGCCAAAGATGAAGTCCACGATATGCCGAGCGGCTAATGGCTGCTGGCCCCCATCCCCCCACCTTCCAATTCCATTCAGCCTCCCCAACCAGAGACAGCATAAAATCAAAGCAGGCAGCAGATACATTCACATTCAGTCACAGATACAGATACAGATACAATGTCGTAGACAGATACAAAGCAAAAGAAACGAAAAACAGAACGAGGGAGCCGCAGAGGATGGTGGGAGCGGGAAGGAGGGGGGAGTGGGGGAATTGAGAGGCAGGCAGCCACGCTGACAGAGATTAATGAAGCACTTATGGGCGAACGAGACGCGCGCGCACACTCACACGCACACAAGAGCGCAGACAAACGGGCGTCGTCTGCTGCCGTCTGTATCTGTGTATGTGTCTATCTGTGTCTGTATTTGTATCTGTATCTGGTGGCTGCGCGCTGATCGCGTTGATCATCAGGCAGCAATTGCTGCTGCTACTGCTGTTGTTGTTGCTGTTGTTGTTTATTTGCTGTTGCTGAGATTTCGACGCCTACATCACACTCACACACACACACACACACACGAACAATTATCAGCATTGTATCTGTAGCTGCTGGCAATGGCTGCAGATACACGCAGTCTGAGCTAAGATCAAGGCAAGCTATTTATAGCAACAGCTCGCTCTGCCGCACTGCCTCGCTCTCCCTCTTACTCACTCCTACCCATCCATCTCTTTCTCGCTCTCTCCCTGTGTGTACGATGGCGTTTCGTAGGAGGAGCTGTCGCTCGCCCAGCCACTAAATATAAATATATGCATAGACATGTATATCTCTTGGCCATGCAGATGAGCTGCTAAATCTGTGCTGCAGACCAACTGCGCTCTCTTCTTCTTGTTATTTCACACGCCCCGACACACACACACACGTACACACACACACCTTGCCCGCTCTATCAATGAATGTCCAGTCGTGGGGGCTGCCTTGGACTCCGCTTGGCGGTCATCTTTGCATTTGCATTTTTCCAACGTATCCGCATCTGCAATTCGCAGTCGCAGTCGCATTTGTATCTGTATCTTTGTGTCTGCTTCTTTTTCCTCTTCTTTGATTTTTTGTGTGCCTCCATCTGCACCGTGTGTAGCTCTTAATTTGCCATTGTCTGGCCGCGAAATTCTGTGAAAAATTCCAGACAGCGATTTCAAGCAAGACAATCTGTGGCTACACTGAGAGAAACAGCTTTGTGCGAAGCTTAAGTATATCAGATTATTTGGATTATTAACAACATAATTATCCGCCCAAAATATGAAATATTTGCCTGCAGCACAAAACTTCCCCTGAGTTTCTTTAAGTGTATCATCGGGTGACTGAGTGTTTCACTAGCTCGTCGAGTATCTTTCTAAAATGTTCTAAGGTTATCAGATAATTTGAGCAAATTGCCAAAGAAGAGGAAGACCAATTTTGCCGGAACAGATATTAGATGAACTCTATCGACAACAGTTCTCAGAGCGTTTTTATGGCTTTTGAGCTACAGTTTGATGCGGTTCGCTGGGGTTTATGATATCCTCATTTGCCGATTGTATCTGTATCTGTATCTGTATCTGTATCTGTATCTGTATCTGTATCTGTATCTGTATCTGTATCTGTATCTGTATCTGTATCTGTATCTGTATCTGTATCTGTATCTGTATCTGTATCTGTATCTGTATCTGTATCTGTATCTGTATCTGTATCTGTATCTGTATCTGTATCTGTATCTGTATCTGTATCTGTATCTGTATCTGTATCTGTATCTGTATCTGTATCTGTATCTGTATCTGTATCTGTATCTGTATCTGTATCTGTATCTGTATCTGTATCTGTATCTGTATCTGTATCTGTATCTGTATCTGTATCTGTATCTGTATTGTATCTGTATCTGTATCTGTATCTGTATCTGTATCTGTATCTGTATCTGTATCTGTATCTGTATCTGTATCTGTATCTGTATCTGTATCTGTATCTGTATCTGTATCTGTATCTGTATCTGTATCTGTATCTGTATCTGTATCTGTATCTGTATCTGTATCTGTATCTGTATCTGTATCTGTATCTCTGTATCTGTATCTTATCTGTATCTGTATCTGTATCTGTATCTGTATCTGTATCTGTATCTGTATCTGTATCTGTATCTGTATCTGTATCTGTATCTGTATCTGTATCTGTATCTGTATCTGTATCTGTATCTGTATCTGCAGCTTTGCTGTACAGGGAAGCTTGGAGTCAGCGGACGCGACGCCATTTACAAAGCGACAGCGCAGCCAGCGGGAGGAGTAGCCAAGTTAATGTCTGTCAGCAATGAAATGCCTGGAAGATCATCATCATCATGATGACGAAGATGATGATGATGACGGTGGTGGTGGTGGTTGTGGTGGTGGCGGTGCTGCTGCTGCTGCTGCTGATGTTGATGGTGATGACGACGCAGATGTAGACGCACTGAAAGCAAACGTTACGCTTGGTTAAAGATCATTACCGGCAGCAACAACAGCGGCAGCAGCAACAGCAACAGCAACAGCAACAGCAACAATGTCAGCGACAGCGACAACAAACGACAACGGGGCGTCGTCAGCACTGCCAAGGGGCAATGAAAAGACCCAGACTAAGGCCCAGAGACCCAGACCGAGACCCAGAGACTGAGACTGAGACAGAGGCAAGCCAGCAGCGAGCCTAGGCCCAAACGATGACGGCCAACAGCAAATTTATAGATACCCAGTGCAGCTGCAGCCAAAGGGTATGCCCAAGCATGAAGCACTCCTCATCTAAATTCAGGTATATCCTTACAAATTGCCAGAGAGGCCTTGCACTTAAATATTAGGTAATGCTCTGTTGTAGGGTAACATGCAGTCCATCATCTTGATTCGCTGGCAGCTGCATCCCGAAAACCCAAACGGCGAAATATCAAAATTGAGGAGAATGGAGAGCCGAGAGCTGAGAGTCGACCACAATGGAATTGCAGCTAAGCAAAGCTGCACAGCTGACTGACGTTTACCAACACTGCAAATGGCTGTGAGTGGCGGTGGGAGAGGTCGGCGGGCGGTGTGCAAATGGTAAATGCTAACTGGTAAAAAAAAAAAAATATAAATAAAAATGGGCTGCTGTTGACTGCGTCTCTCAACGGCTCAACGATTTTTGACCAAGAGCAAGAGCAAGAGCCAGAGCCGGAGCCGGAGTCAGAGCAAAAGCAGCGCCGACTCGACCTCTTGGCGGGCGGCTGCGACGCAGTCAGGCAGATCAGCGCGCACGCCAGAGTCCACAGAGCAGACTTAACAAATATATACACATATATATATATAGTATATAGTCTGCATGTGTGTGTGTGGAGGCCCCGCATAGACCCCTATAGGTTTTATGGCCCCTGGCACAAGATGACGGATGTTCTCGCTCTCTGGCTGCCATCATTATCTGCAGCTTCTATATCTCCCTCTACCTCTACCTCTATCTCTACCTCTACCTCTATCTCTGTCTCTGTTTTGCTTTAGCTTTACATTCTGTTTCTCCCATTTCTGTTTTAGAGTCTGGCTCCGTTTTTGTTTTGTTGCTTTTGTTTTTGTTTTACATCAATGATCACTGAACCGTTTACGTTTTTGAACTGTTTCAAGGTCTGCTCCAGTCTGTTTTTTTTTTTATTCCAGCGTCTTGTGCTTCTTATTAGTCTCTCTCATGCTCTACTCAGAAGTTGAGGGCGAGCATATTCAGCTGAAGTATTTCACTTGATATTGTGTAGGGCCTTTCTAGCGGTCTTTATATACCATATAGATATTTGGGATGTCGGATCTCGGATCTTGGCTCAGGGATCTCCCACAGTCATTTCTATCTACCCTAAGCTCAAGTAGTGCACCTGTAACTGTTGCTCACCTCAAACAGAGTATGCTGCAGTCGTCGAGACCCGACTTCTTGTCTTCTTAAGTTGCTCTCCTCTGCCGCTCCGCTGCTCTGCTGCCCTGCTGTTCCGCTGTAGTTCTGTTGAGCGCACTCTTCTAATTTTCTGCTCATACACAGTTGCCGTTGCCGTTGCTGCCTCTCTATGCGCTTCTCAGCCGCTAAGCTGAAACTTTCTTTCGCAGTGGAAAGTGCCATTTGCTGAACCGTGTTAAACTGTGCTAAACGACGCTCCAAAGTTCAGTTGGGGCCGCCTCTTCTGATTGATTAGCGGTTCGATGGGTGGTGGGTGGCTCCATTGACCACTCGCTGCGGTGGGTGGTTGCTTGCGGCCGAGTGGCAAGTGCAGCAGCTGCCACTTGCAGCAGCAGCAGCAGCAGCAGCAACGGCAGCAGCTGCCACAGACGCAGCTAGCTAACCCCGCAACGTTGCTGTTACAATTGTTGTTGCGGCAGGTGTTGCAACATCGCTCTGCCCCTGTCTCAGCAGTTCCCTGCTCGGACTCGTGCTCATATTTGTTATAATAGCTCGTCTCCCCCCGCCGTCCGCTCCTCGGACTGCGACGTCTTCGTCTCACGTGCATTTCACATGGCATGCGATCACGAATTTAATGAGCGGCAACGTAATTGCTTCTTAATGGAAATTGGGCAGAAGGAAACTGGCCACAGAAATGAAAATGAAAACGAAAACGAAAATGTGTAGGAAAATGTGCAAGGCAGTTGCAATAGCCAGCTGGACAGCGACGATCTGACGACAATTTCACAAGGAACTTGCCCGCAAAACTGAAAGTGAACTGCAAACGCAGCCAGAAAAACCAACTCGACGCTTATTTTATATCTGCTGAGCATGGGATTGAGAAAATATTGTATGGGCACATCTATCTGCAGATGTGATCAGAGTCAAACAGTTTATACTCATGACAAGCTCACTGTAAAGCTCATTTAGCCTCATTGCAAGTCTCATGGTAAATTCTTTTTTATTTTTTCAAGAACTGAAACTTATTCAATAAATCTTTAAATCAATTGTCTTGGTAAATTTGATAGAAATCCTCATGCTAAAGCTCATGTTAAAGTTTCTCTTGCTCTGTTGCCTAGGTAAAGTAATGAAAATAATGATAGCTTTACTTTACTTTACGTAAAAAATTCTCATGTTAAACCTCATTGTAAGTAACTAGAGTATGTATTAGTACATTTATCAAAATTGACAATCTTCATGTTAAAATTCATGGTAAATTGAATGCTATAGCTGAAACCAAAAGAGTCTTCATGGTAAGCCTCCCGCTAAAACTGATGTCAAAACTAATCAAACGATTACAAAGAGAATTGATTAGGTAAAAGTGAATGCTTTTAGCCAAGTTCAGGGCAAGAATCAAAGAAAAGCTCATGTTAAATGATTGAACTTTGCAATTGGCACTGAGAACGTTTGCTGAAATATATCTGCCAGGCGAGCAGCGAATGCAATTGAAATACGAGTGCTTTGTGCCGTTTTGTTTTTGCACTTGAGCATTACGCAAGATGTGGTACATGGGGCATACAAGAGAATTGTATAATACTCAACTATATGTGTGTGTGCAAACAAAGACAAAGTTTGCTTGGAATTGAGGAACCGAGCGGATTCGGGTTGGCTGCCAGAGTCAGGTGTGTGGCACATAGAATGTGGCACGTAGCCGCAGATAAGTCCGAAAATTGGGTAACTATTCGAAATAGGTAGAGAGAACTAGAGTAACGCTTAGACGTTGGCTAGAATCAGTTTCGGTTTGGGGCGTGTGCTAATGAAATGGAGACATCAAACAGCAGCCAGTAGGGTGCGCATGGCAATAGGGGCACTCATAACAGCTATTTTATTACTCAATCTGAAATATATGCAACCAAAGCATGTTGTGAAACTTGAATGTGAAACATAGAACTACATAAATGCAAAATATACTATATATACTATACTATTTATGTTTGTTCACTTTGTAGAGCTTTGTCACTTATGCCTGTTGACCCCTTTTGCTGATCTCCCATTGACCTTCTCCAGTGGACTTGCTCATTTTGATCTCGTTCTCTAGAGCTACCCTGTTGATCTCTTCCATTTAACATTCTTCTCTTGACCTCCTGCCGTAGACATTCCTTCTGTAGACATTCTCCTGTTAACATCCTCCTGTTCAGCTCCTGCTGTAGACATTCTTTTGCTGACATCCTTCTGTAGACCTTCTGCTGAGGACATTCTCCTGTTAACATCCTCTTGCTAAGCTCCTGCTGTAGGCATTCTCCTGTTAACAACCGCCTGTTGAGCTACTGCTTTAGACGTTCTCCATTTAACATTCTTCTGTTGACCTCCTGCGGTAGACTTTCTCTTTATAACATCCCCCTGTTAACCTCCTGCTGTAAACATTCTCCTGTTAACAACGCCTGTGGACCTTCTGCTGTACACATTCTCCTGTTAACATCCCCTGTTAAACTTCTGCTGTAGACATTCTACTGTTAACAGACCCTTATTGACCTCCTGCTATAGACCTCTTCCTATTGATCTCGTCCTTATCAAACCTCTTCTAGTTATACACCACTTGACCTTCTCGTCAGTTAACAAATCTCATATTGGCTTAATGCTTTTCGGGCCTTGAACGAGTATCAAGCAATCGGTCATCCCAACTGTAACAATTTTATTAGATTTTTTTTCTAGCGCACGTACGCCAAAAACGAGCCTGGCCGATTACAATCAAGACTCGAGCTACATAAGTATAAATAAAATATATATATAGAGACAATCGATCGCTTATCGGCACTCAGATGGGATTACAAACTTCGAATGGCTAATATATGACATTTATAGGGTATGCATGTATATATGTATATATACTCTATATACATAATAGTTGGGCTCGTGCTTTTGCGATAAGCAGAGTGCAGCATGCCTCTAACGAGGGGCGAGGGCGGGCCGTTTGGGGCGGTGGACTCAATCGAAAAAAAGGGGGTTCGTTGCAATTGCGAAAAACATTGAAAATTGAATTTCAACACGTCTTCCTGTTTTGACCAATTACGTAATGCCTTAAACCTGACGTGCGGCAGCTGAGTTTCAGATAACTCGCAGCTGGAACAGCTTGGAGTGCGACAATGTGTGCTCTGTTGCCTGGAAGAGACTTTCAAATGAAATAAGTTGAGGCTACGGCAGATTTATTGAGAATGCATGCGCCAAGACGTTGGACTGAAGCATCGATTGTCGGTGAGCTATGCGGAAAATGAAAATCGATTTTTATCGGCTGAAAGACTTGAAAAGGTGAAGAGAAATTGAGTCGAGATTGCGACAGTTCTAGATCGACCTGATCGGGAGTCTTGGAACATATGTAGATATGTATATGGCTAATGCTATTTTCTGCATGTTACATACTTAGGCTTACAAGCAATATACCTTATATTGTAGTTTCAGTTAACACAACGGAATGAAACTATTTCGAATTGGATTCCAATTGGACATCGATTCGCTGGGATTGAGAAATGAAGCACGCTCTGTCTCGCTTACACGTTTTCCTTATAAACATACACACGCACACACACACACACGCACACCTTAAGTGGAACACAGCAGGCGAGCAGTCTGCCAGATTAGAGCGTTATGCTAATACATCTACATATACATGTATGTATGTATGTATGTACGTGTACATGTGCTCCACTGTAGGCGCTTTGGCTGAGTTAACGGTAATGCTATCAGCAAATAGTTTCATTGATTACTCGCACACACACATACACACACATGCACATGCACACGCACACGTATTCATTTGCTTTAGAATCTTGCGCAAGATGTGCGTCCAGCTGAAAAAGTACAGTTGCGTTTCGATTATCGTTTATACCCTAACCCCATCTGATCCACATCTGTAAACTGAAACCGAAAGCAATATGGACAAGAATGCGCTAATAAGAGGTATTTGAGCTATAGGAAGTGAGACGATTTATTGATTGATGATTGAGCCAATGAAAGTTTCAGTTTAAAAATGTGATTTCCAGCAAAATAAACAGCCTCTCTATGCGAATCTCATTATGCAATGATTGAGGTGTACTGTATGAGTCGCTGTTAGAAGCTCTACTGTAGTTGTCATTATCGACTGAAGCTGAATTAGCATACGTAAAACACTCTATTAGGCGCCTCTCTATGCAAATCTCATGGGATATATCAGAGAGCAATAGGACTGTTAGAGCATTTGTTGTGCGCATTGCGACTGAAGCTAAATTAGCATACGTAAAACACTCCATTAAGCGCCTCTCTATGCAAATCTCATGGGATATATCAGAGAGCAATAGGACTGTTAGAGCATTAGCTGTGCGCATTGCCTCAACGAGCGCGTATTCCTCTCGATGCCATAGACCCCCGTCTGTCTGATAAATAATCGCTCGCTTGCTTCTATAATTGTGTCTATCAAAAGTAACAAAAGAAGAAGAAGAAGAAGCAGAAGAAGCCCAAATATCAAAATATCAAATACCAGAAGTTAATCGAACAGCAGCTGAGAAATCACACCTCAGATCTCTCTCTCTCTCTCTCTCTCTCTCTCTCTCTCTCTCTCTCTCTCTCTCTGTCTATGTGTGTGCTCCCACGTGGGTTGCACTGCCACGCCCAGTGACAACAGCCACTGCGACAGCAGCAGTTGCTGCGCAGCTTCGATAATCTTGTGACTTGACGGAGGCGGAGGTGAAGGCGTGGCAGCGCCAGAGGCGCTGAGGGGGCCGGTGCCAGTCGTCAGGCATTCGACGGTCGATTAGATAAGCGCCGCACATCAAAGGCGCAAGAACGCCGGAGCAACTGCAATAGCTACAACAAGAGCGAATAGCAATTGAGCTAAAAGATACCCTGTTATGTGAGTTTTATAAGAGCTAGATTGGCTTGAGCCAATGGAATGTGCTTCAGTTGTTCAATAAGATATACACGCTGGGTGAAGTACGAGTTCAGCTGTTCGTCATGCAACCCATATAGCCTATATACCCTGTTTTCAACATCTACAGGGTATCAGGCGGCAGCAGCAGCAGCCGTTCAGTGATTTGCCTTAAGATAAGCGACAAAGGAGCTACACAAATTAACGCTGACCAAATGCGAGTAACGTCACAACACCACCCACATCCCCACCCCACCCCCACCCTTCCCCAGCCCCCCTTTGAGCCCGTCCTCTGCATTTTGGCAGTGAAACAGCAAGTGAAAAGTGAAGAGCAGCAACAATTGCTCGTGGCTGTTGCTGCTGTTGTTACGCGACAGCAGCAGCAGCAGCAGTTACACGTACTTGCAGATACAGATACACATACAGTCACACACACACACACACACACACACATTGACATTGAGAGTAAGGGGCAAACATATTTTTAACTATTTATGGTTATTGCGCGTCGTTAGCGTGCTTTATTTTTAAAGTAGACCAAAAAGAGCGACGCCAACGACGACGACGACGGCGACGACGGCGGCGACGGCGACGTATCGGGCAATGGAAATTGGGAAAATTTGTAAAAATGGCAAATGAAAGTCGAGGAAATTGTGTAGTGCAGCAATTAGGCAAGTCCTCTGGGTCAAGGACATAAGAGCGAAAGGCAACAAGAGAAAGAGAAGGAGAGAGAGCCAGAGAGAGAGAGAGAGGGAGAGAGATAGAGAAGAGGATAGAGCAAGTGACTCGAATGGCAATTGAGCTTATCGAAAAGGGGCATGGCATGGAAGATAGCGAAAATAGGCGAAGAGAGAGGTGGACACAGAAAAACGATGGGAAGAGAAAGTTAAAAGGCAAAGAGATAGATAGAGAGAGAGAGAGAGAGAGAGAGAGAGAGAGAGAGGGAGAGTAAGAGGTGAGAGAGAGAGAGAGAGGGGAAGAAAAAAACAAGGACACTGAGAGATAGTTAGGAGAGACAGTTAGAGAGAGAAAGAGGAAGAGAGAGATGGATCGAGGAATATTCTGAAAGATAAAGAAAGATGCGATATAAGATAATTGCATATCATGTGTATTATAATCGATAAATTATATAGGTATATGCTATATATTTTTCGATAAATTATATATATGCCATCGGCTATCGACTATAATCGATTAGTCCTATCGATATATAAAGCTAATTACAACAATGACATGAAAGCTCCGCTAGTTACTTGAACATAATTCACATTATTTTATATGCAATTATCGGTCATTGATGTCGCTATCGATAACTGCCAAATATATAAAAATGTCGATGAGACACCCTAATTTCAGATAAAAAGTATATGAATAACAGTAAAATAACTAATTTACCGCTAACGGCAAGGCTAAGCTATCGATAACTTCTATCTTCTACTTGCACTATCGATCAACTACTTTAAAGCAAATGCTCCACATATTTGACATCACTTAAGCATATTTATTTATTTTCTATTTTTGGAGTCGACAATTTCCCACTATAATCAACTTTCCCTACAGCTTCATTATGGCCCAGCCCCAAAAGCAACAACATTATCATCTCGCCGTGTTAGAACGAGCTCCAAAAGTACAAAAGTACAAGCGAAGAAGAAGCAGTCGAGAAAGGCGAGGCGGAAAAACAATGAAAAAGAAAATGTCACTGATAGTTAATTAAAAAACAATTTAAACAAATTAGAGTTGAAGATGGAGACAAACATAAACAGCATGAATAAAACAAGCGACAACAGTGACAGGGAGAGAGAGTGAGAGGGAGGGCACAAAAGATGACTCCGAAAATAATATGTAAAAGGTATTAACAAAACGTAAAACGCAAAAACCCGTAAAGCTGGCGACGAAAATTTTAACAAATTTTCCAAAAAGAAAAAAAAAAAGAGAAAAACACAAAAAAAAAAAGTAAAATAAAACAAAACAAGCAGCAGCAACAGCAGCGACAACAAAAAGCCGCCACACGCTCATTACAATTCAATTGAAGTAGCGACAGCGACAGCGACAGCGACGCTGCTGTTGACGTCGACGTCGGCAAACTGACGACGACAACGACGCGTCATGGGCGCAGACACGTTCAACGACTTTGCCGAAGAAAAACCAAACAGCAGCAACAACAACAACTACTACTCAGGTGTAATCAAAGCGCATAGTCAGCCGCCGCAGCAGCAGCAGCAGCAGCAGCAACAGCAGCAGCAACAGCAGCAGAGAGCTGAGAGCGCAAGAGAGCACACTTTGCACACTAACGCAAGCCGCACACAGATAAGCCACATAGATACGACGCTGAGAGCACGATTGAGAGCGAGCGCGAGCACTTCGTGCAAATGCATGAGAGCGACAGCGCTGCCGGCTTCGACGACTGCGTCGTCGCATCTTGCGCAGCAGGAATACTGGCAGGCAATTGGGTAAATCGTGCGACGCTGACGTCGTCGTCGCGGTTGCTGCTGCTGTCGTTGATTTTACTATTGCTGCTGTGCTGCTCTGTTCCCTTCTCATTTCGTTTTGTGTTTGCTTCCTTTGACCGTTGAGATTTGTTCTCTGGGCTAGGCGGCAGAGCAGTCTGCTGTGTGTGTCTCTCTCGCTGTGTGTGTGTGCGTGTGTGTGTGTACGTGTGTGAACCAACCACAGCAGCCTCTCGGCTGCTGCTATCTCTGTCTTGGCGGCTGCTGCTGCGCAGGACCGACCATTTACAGCGTTATATGTTATATGCGCGCGTATGTGTGTGTGTGTGTGCATGCGAGTATATATATATATAAATGTGTGTGTGTGTGTGTGTGTATACATCTCTGCCAGCGCCGCGTGACTTGCGTTTTTGTGATTCGTTTGCTCTTTGACGCTGCTCTTGGCCTCTGCTCAGCTCAGCTCTGCGCATTGATTTTTCTGCCCGGCCAGATACACAGCATAATGTGCGATTAGTCATTGCTCATGCTATGTGTACATAAGTCTCTCAGTCTCTGTGTGCGAGTGTGTATATACAGTTGTATTCATTTATGTTTGTTTGTATGCATTTGTGTATGTAACGCACACGCCCGCATTTAGTCAACGAACCACAAAACAGACGCAGACGCAGCCGCAGCCACAGCCGCAGCTGCAGATACATTTTATCGATTTCGTTGTTGTTGCTGCATCCAGCAGCAGGTTGTTGTTGCTGTTGTTGTCAGATGAAATCATGCGGGCAACCAACTGGCCAATGACAACAGCAGCAGCAGCAGCAACAGCAGCAGCAGCAGCAGCAGCAGCAACAACAACGCCCGCAGAGATGGGCTGCCTTTCTTTGCTGTGGAAGGGATTGGGGTTAGCTTTGGGTGCTGCCTCATCCACCCCTATGCCGGTTGGCCCCCTTCCCCCACCCCACCAACTGCCTACCGCCTACCGCCCAGCGTACACAGCTCGCTGTTTTGGTTTGTTATGTACAATTCTCATGGTTTTCGGTTGCCAGGCAACACTTGTGTATCTGTATCTGCAAGATACACACACACACATACAGACAGACGCACGCATTGATACGAAAGCAACCCCCAGACAAAACGATGTTATCCCCATATTTTTGTTGCACCCACCCACCGCCCACATTTGTCGCTGTTGCTACTCTTCTTCAGTTGGTCAGGCTGTGCGCGGCGGACGAAAGAGACGGAGCTAGACAGATTGGGATAGAGAGATAGAGATGAAGCTAGAGCAAGAGCACAAATGATACACTATGCAACATGGAGTGAACTCCATTTGCAGTTTAAGCAAATGAAGTCTATTTGTCTATAGATTTACTAGCATCATTTGATATATGATATCTATGTTTGTATGTATGTATGTATGCACATACCTATACAGTAGTTACTCGCTACAACTAAATACTTGGGGGGGAATGCAGCTTCCAGAGGTATGTACATATATAATAAGATTAGCATAGTTAAGAAGAAGTAGAATAAGCTCGGCTCCTTTCCTTTATATACCTATGTACAATGATATCGGAATACATCTAAGAACTTTCTCAATTTTGTCGGCTAGTGTATAAATCAATATGGCTACGGACCAAAGCAGTTATGATGGACAGTTGGGTCGTTCGGATGTCGAGGCTTCTTTGCTCTGGCTCCGTCCGTCCGTCCGTGCGTTCGTCTCCGTCCGTCTGTGGCGGCAATGCTTATAAATTATGCGTGAGTTTTTTATTGATTCAGGATATAGAAATATGCCACAGCGATGGCCAATGCACTGGGCTGGACAGTGAGTACTGGGTGCTGGGTGCTGGGCGTTGAGCGGTGGGTGTGGCAGGAATATGAAACATGGCCTAATGCGCCAACAATTGGACAATTACATAATGAGTTTAACTGGAAACAATTTACGAGCCAAACGCTCGGACGAGCAGCATGACCAAAGCACGCACACACACACACACATGCACAAGATAGCGTCATTTGGTCAAATGGATGAGACAAAAAGTGCAAAGAATGAGAGAATGAGAGAGAGAGAGTGAGAGAGAGAGAGAGAGAGAGAGAGAGGCCGATAGAAAGAGACATATGTATAGTATACTCTAGAGACAGAGATAGAGAGAGAAAGAGAGAGGGCGACAGAGACAAGGAGACAGAGAGAGAGGCGAATAGAAAGAGGTAAATATGCTTATAGATGCATATATAACTATAGAGACAAAAAGAGAGAGAGAGAGAGAGAGAGAGAGAGAGAGAGAGAGAGAGAGGGAGAGAGAGACAAAGAGAGAAAGCGACATAGAGAGGGAGACAGAGAGAGATGCCGATAGAAAGAGACATATATGTATGTTTATATATGCATATATAACTATAGAGACAGAGAGAGAAGGAGAGAGAGGAGCCTATCTACCTTAGATAGAGAGGCAAATAGTGGGCATTAGTTTGGCACTGATACCAGACGTAATACGTAAATACGTAAATACCTCGAGCTGTCCCCTGTATGTGAATCATGCGTTGAGTCACAGGAAGTATGATCCCCGAAATATGATCAGCACTCGACTCAGATACACACATACTTATAAATATATGTGTACATACATATGTATATGTATATACAATGACTTTGGGAGAGCTAGTTGGCGATATCACGCGCTACGGCTCGATGCCGCTCGATGGGCTTAAAAATCGTTTACAGCGTCTTTAGGGCTAAGGCCCGACACAGACAAACAGATACGAGATACTTTTGTTATATTTTCCTGTTTTTTAGGCTTTGCAAGGCTCAACTCTAGCTGGCGACACACACAAGCTGTGTGCGTGTGTGTCTGTGTGTGTTATGTAAGTGTATTACAAATAGTGAAATACTGAAACGCCTATCTTGGCCACAGCAATAATATCTGTTATCTGGCCGAGGCCAATAGATCGATAGATCGTGTTCGCTTTATGGCAGCAGCTGCCTCTTACAAACACACAGATAATCGTGGAATACACTGCGCCAAATCGAGCAAGACTTCTTGATTCGATTCCATGTGTGCTACGTAATTATCGATTTGATGATCATATAAAGAAATTGTACATAACTAGTTCGTATTTTATATATATAATATATGTATGTATATTGATATAAATAGGGGTCGATAGATATCGATAGTGCGTTGGCTGTGAGATCGATGTACAATATCTCGGTATATCAACATGATCGATGTAAATTAAAATTTAGCTTGTCACACATTAGTACAGCTAAGGGAAAATCGATATATATGGATATCGATATGCCGATTAATTTACCAAATAAATATATATACAACTCTAAGTCTGTTGCGATATAGAATTATGAATAAATCGATATTTATCGATATTCAATTGTCTATACTAAATAATGGAGCACTTCGTAGAAACATTGGGCACTATGGCGATGTTCCGATCATTGCATGCCATATTTCTTCCAGTGTACCGTTATAAACTCGTAGTATAAACAAGTGGAAAATAGTGCGGGCGTCATAAAATTGGCAAAAGGCGGGGAGCCCAGAACAGAGAGCAGAGAGCAGCGCGCAGCGAGGGAGCAGCAGATAGACGCAATGACAGAATGCATTAGAAATTGTTTATACAACGTCCCCCATATATCTTGGCCATATAATCGGGCACGTGACACGATTTTGCAGGCCAATCAATTGGGCGCTGCGCGTCTCAAAAGAGAACGCGAAGAGCCAAATAAAATGTGAGCCAATGTGGCAATGGGCAGTGGGCAAACAATAAAGATAAAACCCATGGAACGGATTCCGGAATCGGACCAAACGATACCGAAATGCGGACCACGCCAGCCACTTCTAAATGCAATTCCCAGATAGGAAATACACCTACACCCATATGTGTGTGTGTGTGTGTATCGATATGAGGGAGTCTAAAGTTCGATAGTCTAGTCAATAGATCATTTGTTCAGATCTGCACACACTGCCTCCGAAATGAACTTAGGGTGGGCGGGTCCAAGGCGGCAAAATTTTGGAACTTCAAGCGTATTTCGAGCAACAGCCCCAAAGACTTATCGCTAATGATGATGGATCGTGAATTTGAGATGATCGATGATTGCCAGGCGATAAGCGTAACGGAAACTCACTCGACGTGCACTCGAACCACCCGCTCGCCCAGACCCAAGAGGCGGTAGGTGAAGGTGTGTCGGGAGTCAAATAGAGCGGGGTTACGGGTGTGTGTGTGCTCTTGAGATTTAAGCCGACGAAGGCGACGAGAAGGAGGAGGTGGAGGAGCAGCAGAGCGGCGGAGTAGATGGCGGAGGCGTTAGGCGATGTTGATGATGGCTGCGCGTCGCCTGATATCAGGGGCCAGAAATGGAATTTGTTGTCATTGAGGTTTTTCGGTGTGTTTAACAATAATTTCATATAGATATATACACTTGGCTAAAGAGTCCTATGCATCTTCTATGAACTTTGACCATATATGCGCATATGATTAGTATTATTATAGTATTTATAGTATAGTATATATGGTATCCATAGTATCTATTGTATAAATAGTATCTATACCATCTATAGTATCTAGAGTATCTATAGTATCTATAGTATTTATAGTATCTATAGTATCTATGCTATCTATGGTATCTATAGTATCTATAGAATCTGTAGTATCTATATTATCCATAGTATCTATAGTATCTATGGTATCTATGGTATCTGTAGTATCTATACAGTACTATAGTATCTATAGTATCTATAGTATCTATGGTATCTATGGTATCTGTAGTATCTATAGTATCTATAGTATCTTTAGTATCCATAATATCTAAAGCATCTATAGCTTCTATTATCTGTACTATCTATAGTACTATATAATATATATATGATCTATAGTAACTATATTATCTATAGGAATCTCTACTATCCATAATATCTGTAGTATTTATCAATTTCAGCAATAGATTTCTTAAATATCATTTTTTATACATCTGTTAGAGTATTTCATTCTGACATTTGTGAATTCCATTTTTGTACATATATTTTTGTGTGGCTTTTTTTAAGAATCAAATCGAATCGCGTCAGCCAGAGACGTTTGCTCACCCGTTATCTATTTATTCTTGATAATGTTACCTACTTACATAAACATACACACGCTCACACACGAGCACCTATACATGTGTACATAGGTGTGTTTCGACTTTGGCTTATTGTCCGATGTTCGATACGATTTGACTTTTGGTTTGATTTTGTTATTGCCACAGTTCCCCCTATCGCTGCCTCCCTCGCTGGCTCACGCTCTTGTACTGCCTCGCTACGTCTAGTATTCTGGTTCTCTCTCTTTCTCTCACCCGTTCCCTCTATCTCATTCTCAATTTGTTTCTGTCTCTTATCTCTAGCTCTGTCTTTCATTGAATCTTTCTCTTTCTATCTCTCTATTCTTCTCTCGTTTTCTTAGATCACAGTTTCTATGTATCTTACTCTCTCATCGGTCCTTTCTCTGGTGCTATACTATATTTTGCTCGCTCTTAGGCTTCAACTTTCTTCTCAATTTGTCCTCTTTTTCCCAGCCTTCTTCTTCTTCTACAAATTCTTTCTTATGCTTGTCCTACACTCGTTTCTCCTATTCTCTGCTAGTCTCAGCCTTAAACGTGAGCTCGCCTGCCTCTTTTTACGCTTACCAAACAGTCTCCTCTTTAGACGCTGCCCCCGCCCCCTCCACACACATCTGCCCAGCGTTCCCCCTGCTCGCGCGCTTCATCCCCTCTGTAATTCTCTCATCAGCCTGTTTGCTTAGTCTACGTTTACGTTGCGCTCAATTTTGCGCCCCATGGCAAATCGTGTGAGCCAGCTCCTCCTCCAGCTCCAGGCCGCTTTTTCTAGCGAGCGCTCGTGCTGCGCTGCTGGCGGCTCTAACGGTTCGGCTCGGATCGAACCACCGAGCACCACCGGGAACCACCCTCGCACATAGCCACAAACTGATTGAATATTCATGTGTTTGTTGTGTGTGCACCAAATAGTCATGGCAACTATCTAGACTCTGTTTTTTTTTTCCATGTATCCGTATCTCTATCTGTATCTGTATCTACACACATGTCTCTATCTGTGTGTGTGGGTGTGGGTGTGCTAGGGACAACACATCAGGAAACAACAGCAAACACGCGCTCTTAAATGCATCTGCGTGCGTTTATTTTTTACCCGTCCGATTGCATTTCGAGCGCCCTTTTGCTTCGCGTTGATAGCATACGCATATACCCTGTAAATGGGAGAGTCTAAGGATATAGTAGTGCAAGCCTCTGCTTTGGTCTTTAAGAGCAAATGCAGCGTAAGCCACCTCAACTTTTATATATGATATGAATTTTAGATCTAGATATAAGCAGCTACAATTTTTCGCATACAGCTCTAGCTTAGGCAGAACAACTGCTAGTCGTGCATGCCCGCCTAGACCACGTAATTATTATTATTGCTTATTTTTTTGTTTTTTTTTTTTCTTTTTTATCAGGCAACTAAAATATTTGCTTACGGCCGAGGCTGAAGCTCGAGTCCCAGTTGCCTCAGAGGAAGTGGAAGTGCGCTAAAAAGGGCACATGCAGCCGGCTAAAAGGAGAAGGAGACGGAGAAAGAGATGGAGGAGGAGGAGGAGGAGGAGCAGGAGTAGGAGAAACAGTTGCCTGGTTATCTGAGTGGCTGCTGTTGGTGGTTGCCTCTGGCCTCCCTCCCTCGACATATTCAAATGTAACCGAAACTTGGCGCTCATAGCCGAGCTGAGGAATATCCGTTGTATCTTTTATTTGAACTGATTAAATTGTTGACACAGCGACGATTGGTGACGATGACGACGGCGATGATGACGCTGACGCTGACAACGACAGATATGCCCTTCGAGACTAGCACACGCACACACACACACACACACACATACAGAGGCGCACGCACACCTTGTTGTCTGCCAATCGTTGTTGTTGTTGTTGTTGTCACTTTGCCAGGTAATCGATACCCAAATGCCACGCAACCCACCTCTATTTGCTTTCAGATGAGTTTCAGTTTTTGTTTTTTGGGGTATTTTACTTTTTGGAAGAGTTTGGCAACTGGCAACAGTCTGACTCCTCCTCAAGCTAAGGCTATGCTAAGAGGGTTTCCCAATGCTACTATCTTTCTATCCTTCAGTTGATGTATCTATCTTTCATTATGCTTCCTCCCCTCATTCTTCTTTCATGTATACATTCATTCTTCTTCTCTATTCTGTTTCCCTTTTGCAGTTTCCCATTTCTGTAATCTCTCCGAATTCTTCCTTCTCTTTGATTTACTTTCTTGTAAATTTTCTCTTTCATGCTTTCATTTCACATTCATCAGTCATCACTCATCGTTCATCGCTCATCATTCAACATTCATCATTCATCATTCATCAATCTGCATTATGCATTATGCAGAATTCTTCATTCTTCATTTTTCATTCTGCATTCTTCATTCTTCATTCTTCATTCTGCATTCTTCATTCATCATTCTTCATTCTTCATTCTTCATTCTTCATTCTTCATTCTTCATTCTTCATTCTTCATTCTTCATTCTTCATTCTTCATTCTTCATTCTACATTCTTCATTCTTCATTCTGCATTCTGCATTCTGCATTCTTCATTCTTCATTCTTCATTCTTCATTCTTCATTCTTCATTCTTCATTCTTCATTCTTCATTCTTCATTCGTCATTCATCATTCATCATTCTTCATTCAACATTCTTCATTCTTCATTCTTCATTCTTCATTCTTCATTCTTCATTCTGCATTCTACATTCTTCATTCTTCATTCTTCATTCTGCATTCTGCATTCTTCATTCTGCATTCTTCATTCTTCATTCTTCATTCTTAATTTTTCAATCTGCATTCTTCATTCTTCTTTCATCATTCATCATTCATCATTCATCGTTCTTCATTCTTCATTCTTCAATCTTCATTCTTCATTCTTCAATCTTCATTCTTCATTCTTCATTCTTCATCCTTCATTCTTCATTCTTTATTCATCATTCATCGTTCATCTCTTTGTTCGTCCCTCCTCCCTTCAGTGTGCCACCTTCCCTTCTCCTGCCTTCTTCTGCTCTTCTCCCTGCAGATGCTCTGTACAAGTTTACTACATTTTACCCTATCCGCCCTCCATGATAACATTTACATCAGTAGTTCCACAAATGCTCTAGAAAGCTGTCTATTTATAGCCAAGTATGCATTTGCAGGCACTCTTTAGAGCCAGCTGAAGACTGACTGGAAGTCCTTATAATTATATAGGCAACTGCGTTTTATAGTTCAACAAACTGAGCAGCAGCAGCAGCAGGGATCATTGATCCTTTACCTAGCTATAAAGGCAGACAGACTGACTGACCGGCGGGTCCGGCGTCCTGTGGCAGCAGTTGAACGAACGCCGCCGCAACTGAAACAATGAGGGATGTGTGGATGATGGCAACAGCAGCTTCTTAGTCCCCCCCTGCTCCTACTTCAACTTTGTACCTGTTTCGCTGTCGCCTTCCTCTGCCGTCTACTTGTTTTTATGCCCTCGCTTCGCTTTCGGTTTTTATTCCATTTTTTGTTTTTTTTTTTCATTTTTTATGCTGTGACGTTCGACACACGTTTTGCATTACACTCGAGCGCACACAGAAGTCTGAAGAGCAACCCCTGACTAGAGACAATTGGCTGCAGTTGCAGCAAGGTGCATCCTTGCAGCATGATCGTCATGATGAGCATCGGGGCATCATCATTAGGCGCTGCACCTGTCATTGCGGTAGCCGCGACTCGGTTGCCAGCTCGCCAGCCTGGCCAGCAAAGATCAAGCGTCAACGGATCATTGTGTGGCATCAAATTACGTTGGCCCCGTCCCTGGACGCAGGACCTGGAGCCAGCCCCTGACACATTTCACAGAATCGTTGCTGTTCGAGAGCAGAGGGTAGGTAGGACGAGCTGATCAGGGGCCGTTGGATAAAAGTGTTTAATCAAGTGGAAGGCGGCAGTTAAACTGGGACAGCAGGAGAAACAGTTGCAGTCGCAGTCGCCGTCGACGTCGATGTCGACGGCAATGTAGCAACTCCTTCTGCGACAGTTTCAGTTCCAGTTGGAACTGTTTTGCCCCCGCTCGACGACGTCCTGTTCACATTTCGTAACATGAGACTCGCATCGGAAGTCGGAAACGTTGCGCTCTTGTAATGCTTGATTGGGCATTGCACTTGGATGCCAGCGGGCAGTGGCCAGCGGACAACGGACAACGGACATTGGGCAATGAGGAGTGGAGAAAGGACGACTGCTTCCTCTGTTGGGCCGGCCAGGGAAGCTTTACAAGGCGCATATCCCATGTCACACGCCAGCTGAGGCTGCTCTCCCGACACTGTCACAGCCTTTCAATGTGCTACAGCCAAGTGGAGGCCTAGCTGAATCGATGATTGTCTATCTAAATGTCAGTTGGATTGTTAAGAGTTGAGGCTTAGTCCAAATGCTAGGAGGTAGAGATTAAGTGAAACCCTCCTCGCCACTGTGGAAGCAGATTGTTGAAAACATTCCTGAGCTCTACATGAGTATCTATTCCTAGATATTCTAGGTGCTCCCTTCATTCCTTCTGTAAGCGATCAGCTTCGTAGCATCAGTTCTGAACTAGCCATATATGGGTACATAACTGTAGATGAATTCTTCGATTTGGCTCGCATTGTTGGGCCATCAATCATTGGCTAATTTCTACAATTATCATAATGAAACCACGTTGAATCGCTCATTTTTTTGTTCAGTCTTTTGTTTTTATTTTTTGGGTCAGAATCGTGTGCAGACAACTTTCACGGTCCACCAGTTCGTTGACCATAGTGTCCAACGTCCATGGGCCCATCCGCATACCCATACCCATAACTATGCACATGCCCCAGCCCCCACCCATACCCATACATATCTATGCATGCTTAATTTCTCCGACTTCGTCTCGCATAATGAATTTATTATTAAACAAATCTCAAACGCGCCACACACACCACAACAAGTACATATAATTTTTTAATAATGCATAGTTTGTCAATAAATTTCTTTTATGATGATGGGGCGTACGTCCAAAAAGTAACACGACTTTGTCGCGATGTTCGCTTGGGCATCTTTCAAAGCCAATACGCACATCGAACTGACGATGGAATCGCAAAAGGGGTCTGAAGTTTTCATACCATCGAAGTTCATTGATTCCTATAGTTAGTTGAGTGGGCAAATCGATTGATAGTCTGATCGATAAACACATCGATAATTCATCAACCAGCAACATTGATTATGATTCTGATCTACATCTAGAATCATATCCTAAGCGATTTGCCAACTATCGATAGTCTTACGAATCGATAAATCTAATTGCACACAAACACTCTAAACTGAGAGCCCTACCTCTAGCTCAAAGAATCAATAGATCTCTCAATTTTCAATTTCGAATACATAATCGCATTAATAGACATCATCTGCTCATCGATACTTATCGATGACAACGAGAGTTAGAGAATACGCCTCGTCGTTGTGCCGGGCAAATCGCTTTCCATTCTGGTTTTCTCGATGCGCTGCTGAGAGACGCGTCGGGCACGATTTCCAAATACATTAACATTGCGATGGGTGCACGATGGGCATGGGTCTGGGGTCTGGGGTCTGGGGTCTGTTGGTCTGTTGGTCTGCTGGTCTGCGAGTCTCGGGTCCGGGGTCTGCGGGTCGCGGGTCCGAGCTCTGTCGATCCGCAATTCACGATCGACAATGGCTGCTATGGCTATGGCTATGGCTGCTGGCCGCCGGTCTTCAAACGCCGCGCCAAATACGAAATCACATCCAAAAAGCAACAACAACAACAACAGCAACAGCAACAAACAAACAAACTCAGCTCGTTAAAGAGCAACAACAACAGCAACAATTCGAATCTTACGGCTCAATAAAAGAAAATGTGCGGCAACGTTTATGGTCGGCCCCCGGGGGCCCCATAAACTTGGGATTCTCAGTAAAGACTCCATGATGTGTCTGTTTTCTTTCCACGAACGACGCCCCTATGCCAAGGCGGCGCGGCGGGCCCCAAACGCTGGCCATTAACCAACAGCTCCAACAGCTCCAACTGCAACCACTTGACGGTCTCCAAGCCCGATTCGTTGGCTGCGCTGCTGTGCTGCTGCGCCGCCATCTTCAATGAGTGATGCCACTGAGGCAGCCAAAGCAACCAAATCAAAAGCCGAGGCCAAACGAGCGCATTCCTCCCTGCTGTCCGCATATCTGTCAATAGTATTATTGCCTTATCTGTGGTATCTGTAGCTGTACTGTAATGCGTATCTGTATCTTATCTGTATCAAAATCATAAATCTGTATCTGTATCTGTATCTGTATCTGTATCTGTATCTGTATCTGTATCTGTATCTGTATCTGTATCTGTATCTGTATCTGTATCTGTATCTGTATCTGTATCTGTATCTGTATCTGTATCTGTATCTGTATCTGTATCTGTATCTGTATCTGTATCTGTATCTGTATCTGTATCTGTATCTGTATCTGTATCTGTATCTGTATCTGTATCTGTATCTGTATCTGTATCTGTATCTGTATCTGTATCTGTATCTGTATCTGTATCTGTATCTGTATCTGTATCTGTATCTGTATCTGTATCTGTATCTGTATCTGTATCTGTATCTGTATCTGTATCTGTATCTGTATCTGTATCTGTATCTGTATCTGTATCTGTATCTGTATCTGTATCTGTATCTGTATCTGTATCTGTATCTGTATCTGTATCTGTATCTGTATCTGTATCTGTATCTGTATCTGTATCTGTATCTGTATCTGTATCTGTATCTGTATCTGTATCTGTATCTGTATCTGTATCTGTATCTGTATCTGTATCTGTATCTGTATCTGTATCTGTATCTGTATCTGTATCTGTATCTGTATCTGTATCTGTATCTGTATCTGTATCTGTATCTGTATCTGTATCTGTATCTGTATCTGTATCTGTATCTGTATCTGTATCTGTATCTGTATCTGTATCTGTATCTGTATCTGTATCTGTATCTGTATCTGTATCTGTATCTGTATCTGTATCTGTATCTGTATCTGTATCTGTATCTGTATCTGTATCTGTATCTGTATCTGTATCTGTATCTGTATCTGTATCTGTATCTGTATCTGTATCTGTATCTGTATCTGTATCTGTATCTGTATCTGTATCTGTATCTGTATCTGTATCTGTATCTGTATCTGTATCTGTATCTGTATCTGTATCTGTATCTGTATCTGTATCTGTATCTGTATCTGTATCTGTATCTGTATCTGTATCTGTATCTGTATCTGTATCTGTATCTGTATCTGTATCTGTATCTGTATCTGTATCTGTATCTGTATCTGTATCTGTATCTGTATCTGTATCTGTATCTGTATCTGTATCTGTATCTGTATCTGTATCTGTATCTGTATCTGTATCTGTATCTGTATCTGTATCTGTATCTGTATCTGTATCTGTATCTGTATCTGTATCTGTATCTGTATCTGTATCTGTATCTGTATCTGTATCTGTATCTGTATCTGTATCTGTATCTGTATCTGTATCTGTATCTGTATCTGTATCTGTATCTGTATCTGTATCTGTATCTGTATCTGTATCTGTATCTGTATCTGTATCTGTATCTGTATCTGTATCTGTATCTGTATCTGTATCTGTATCTGTATCTGTATCTGTATCTGTATCTGTATCTGTATCTGTATCTGTATCTGTATCTGTATCTGTATCTGTATCTGTATCTGTATCTGTATCTGTATCTGTATCTGTATCTGTATCTGTATCTGTATCTGTATCTGTATCTGTATCTGTATCTGTATCTGTATCTGTATCTGTATCTGTATCTGTATCTGTATCTGTATCTGTATCTGTATCTGTATCTGTATCTGTATCTGTATCTGTATCTGTATCTGTATCTGTATCTGTATCTGTATCTGTATCTGTATCTGTATCTGTATCTGTATCTGTATCTGTATCTGTATCTGTATCTGTATCTGTATCTGTATCTGTATCTGTATCTGTATCTGTATCTGTATCTGTATCTGTATCTGTATCTGTATCTGTATCTGTATCTGTATCTGTATCTGTATCTGTATCTGTATCTGTATCTGTATCTGTATCTGTATCTGTATCTGTATCTGTATCTGTATCTGTATCTGTATCTGTATCTGTATCTGTATCTGTATCTGTATCTGTATCTGTATCTGTATCTGTATCTGTATCTGTATCTGTATCTGTATCTGTATCTGTATCTGTATCTGTATCTGTATCTGTATCTGTATCTGTATCTGTATCTGTATCTGTATCTGTATCTGTATCTGTATCTGTATCTGTATCTGTATCTGTATCTGTATCTGTATCTGTATCTGTATCTGTATCTGTATCTGTATCTGTATCTGTATCTGTATCTGTATCTGTATCTGTATCTGTATCTGTATCTGTATCTGTATCTGTATCTGTATCTGTATCTGTATCTGTATCTGTATCTGTATCTGTATCTGTATCTGTATCTGTATCTGTATCTGTATCTGTATCTGTATCTGTATCTGTATCTGTATCTGTATCTGTATCTGTATCTGTATCTGTATCTGTATCTGTATCTGTATCTGTATCTGTATCTGTATCTGTATCTGTATCTGTATCTGTATCTGTATCTGTATCTGTATCTGTATCTGTATCTGTATCTGTATCTGTATCTGTATCTGTATCTGTATCTGTATCTGTATCTGTATCTGTATCTGTATCTGTATCTGTATCTGTATCTGTATCTGTATCTGTATCTGTATCTGTATCTGTATCTGTATCTGTATCTGTATCTGTATCTGTATCTGTATCTGTATCTGTATCTGTATCTGTATCTGTATCTGTATCTGTATCTGTATCTGTATCTGTATCTGTATCTGTATCTGTATCTGTATCTGTATCTGTATCTGTATCTGTATCTGTATCTGTATCTGTATCTGTATCTGTATCTGTATCTGTATCTGTATCTGTATCTGTATCTGTATCTGTATCTGTATCTGTATCTGTATCTGTATCTGTATCTGTATCTGTATCTGTATCTGTATCTGTATCTGTATCTGTATCTGTATCTGTATCTGTATCTGTATCTGTATCTGTATCTGTATCTGTATCTGTATCTGTATCTGTATCTGTATCTGTATCTGTATCTGTATCTGTATCTGTATCTGTATCTGTATCTGTATCTGTATCTGTATCTGTATCTGTATCTGTATCTGTATCTGTATCTGTATCTGTATCTGTATCTGTATCTGTATCTGTATCTGTATCTGTATCTGTATCTGTATCTGTATCTGTATCTGTATCTGTATCTGTATCTGTATCTGTATCTGTATCTGTATCTGTATCTGTATCTGTATCTGTATCTGTATCTGTATCTGTATCTGTATCTGTATCTGTATCTGTATCTGTATCTGTATCTGTATCTGTATCTGTATCTGTATCTGTATCTGTATCTGTATCTGTATCTGTATCTGTATCTGTATCTGTATCTGTATCTGTATCTGTATCTGTATCTGTATCTGTATCTGTATCTGTATCTGTATCTGTATCTGTATCTGTATCTGTATCTGTATCTGTATCTGTATCTGTATCTGTATCTGTATCTGTATCTGTATCTGTATCTGTATCTGTATCTGTATCTGTATCTGTATCTGTATCTGTATCTGTATCTGTATCTGTATCTGTATCTGTATCTGTATCTGTATCTGTATCTGTATCTGTATCTGTATCTGTATCTGTATCTGTATCTGTATCTATCATTCCCTATTCGATCCACAATGCAGGGTATTCTGAAGGCATTGACAACGACTTTCTTTTTGACCAAATTGTCGCCGCTGTCAAGATCCAACAATATTCATGCACAGGGGGCAGCCCTTCTATGGACTGGGCCTCTATCTCTGTCTCAGTCTTTCTCTCTGTCCCTCTTTCTCTCTGTGGCTGGGAGTGGGAGCGACAGACAGATAGACAGACAGACAAACTTATGGCCGATGGTCGATGCCTGTTCAATGGCTGTGCAGAGCTCTGCAGAGCGCGCTTTGGCTTTGTCTGATTGGCTTTGGCTGCGAGTTGGAATTGGAATTGGAATTGAAATTGGATGTTGGCACTTGACGCAATAGCCGTGAGGGTGTCAGGGAGAGGTGGTGGGGGGAGGGGAAGGGGCCACCGAGACTGAGACTGAGACTGTGACTGAGACTGAGACTGAGGCCTCGGGGCCGTTGTAGGCCGTTGGCCTAAAATAATAAGAAAATTTCTATATTAAAATGCTGTGCCATGCCTCAGCCTCGCACGCAGCAGCAACAGCAGCAACGGCTACTAGCAACAGTTGCTGCTGTTGTTGCTGTTGTTGTCCAAAGTGGTTGCTGTCTTTGGAAATCTCAAGTTGGCTGTGTCGAGATCTTACCTAATTGCCCGCACTGAATATATAATGGATATGATGATAGAGTCCACAGCCTATCAGCGCTCTGGTCAAACGGAAGTCGTTAGTGAGCGCGAGCGCAGGTAGGGCTTGAGTGGTGCTGATCCTGGGCTACGCAATGACATCTTTATCGAAGGTCATGGCCTGCATTTCCATGGATGGAACAGGAAGCACTTCCCATCTAACTATTTCGGCTGCACTTAAGCCCAATGCAAATGTCAGATAAATCGAACGAAACGGAACGGAAATTCGATTAGTTTCAGGCAATTGGCAATTTTGTAAATTTCTCGTTTCATTTGGGTTTCGGTTTTATTTTCTTGTTATTTTCATTTCAGCTCTGCATATTTTAAATGTTCATACAACCTTACAGGAGTCGAGAGCAGACCAGGTAGGGGGGACAGATGGCGGTATCACTGCGTATCTCCATAGGGCAAAGTGACATCGACAGCGACATCGAGGCATTTGCATAGATCAGCAGCAGGCAACACGCGATACAACTGACGAAATGATAAGCAGGCGCAGAGCCAAGCGACGGGCAGCTAGAGAGGAGCACGGTGTTGTAAGAGCTTCCATACTTGGGGATCCATATGCTTGGTTAAGTGAACGATCATACTGCTCATGCTGTGGACTTAGATGATCTGTATGTTATAAGATCGTCTTATCACAAATGATCGAGTGATATAACAGAGAGATATTTGATATTTTGATTCCACAAGAGCTTAACCGAGAGATATATAGAGGTTTTTCAATTTATTTGAAATTAATTATGAATTATTCAGATTTTTTGTTTAATTTTGAATGTGAAATTTTAATCGCTTGACAATTAAAGTGCTGGAAAATATTTGCAAATTTAATTAGGTGTTTATATTAACTTAAATAATAAATTTTATTTTAAATTGTGAAAGCTTTTTAAATAATTAAAACTCTATTTTTTATTTGAATTATTTTACTCTTAAATAATTTTTTTTCTTAATTTTTTTAGTAAATAAGTGATGTTAAAAATATTAATATTTTATTTGTAAAATTATTTTAGTATTAAAATAAAAGAAATAGGAATAAAATATGATATTAACAAATATTTATGTATTTTTTCAAGTTATATAAATTTGATAATTTATTATTAACATTAAAGACAAAGTGGAAAAATTTTAAGAAATATATTAATTATTAAATTAACTTTGTTAAATCACAAATTTCAATTTTTACCATTGCAATGGATTTTGGATTTATGCCAAAAAAACTAGACTTTTTACCCATAGTGCATTGTGAGCTGTTTCGTCTATATAATTTCGACACGCGCTCATCTCTAATTGTCGTAATTTAGCTACCTCTTGGTCTACGACTAGCTGTCTCCCCCCACTATCGCCCTCTCTTACACTGTCTCTCTCTCTCAGGCTTTAGGCCTGAAATCTTTTGTGAAATTTGCTCGAATACATTTTGATAGATTTGCTTTTGTTTTTAATTAGAATTTTATTTCAGAATTTCCTTGTACGGGTCCAAAATGTGAGCACTACGAAATGTATGCACATATGACATTGCTTGATAGCTGGCTGCTTAATATATGTATTGTTATTTAGTATCTGGTCTTGCCTCTTGCTCCAGCCCCCCTCGCTCAGTCCCGCTCTCTCCCTGCCTGCCTCTGTCTGTCTCTGTCTCTGTTTTTCTTTGTCTCTCTGTCTGCCGCTCTTAGTCCATTCGTCTATCTGCCTATCTTTAGACTCATCAATATTCAACGCATTACAATTGCAATAAGTTGCCACAATCCGATCCAATGCGATCCGTTGAAATCATCAGCCCATCACATACGGATTTTTATGCTGATTTTGACCCAATTGAACCCACCCGAGCCAGCCAGGCCCCATTAATACGCAGCGTAATGCGTCAGCTTAAGTACATTTCGTTGATGTTGTCGTCGATCGCGCTGATCGCCAACGACACGCGACATGTGATCGCACATAAGTGCGTGACAACATCTGTAGATAGCTTTTAGAAAATCTTCAAAATCTAATTAATCAATATCATTTATATACTGATCGTTGTCTAGGCTTCATTCAATGATATTCATGCTGCTGAATAACTAATGATCGCATTATCACTCTTCAGCTGTGAAGCAATTGCAGCTGAACTTGACATCGAAAGTGTGTTGGAAACTTGAACAGATCTTCAAACAGTCATCGAGTGATCTTCAGTTTCGATCCACTATCAACTAATTTAAAAGTGATCTATACTTGGTTAAGCGAAGGATCGCACTGATCTAATATGACTCAAGTAAACTTTACCTCATAAGACGATCACTGCAAAAGATCAAATAAGATTAATAATGGTATTTTAAATTTTGATCGTACTGCTATTAAGAAATCTTCATTTATGTTAACTCAAGAACTGATATTCATTAGAGTTAACATAATTTTAATGCAAGAAGACAAACTGTGCCAGCTTCAGAGTGATCTTCCAGCTCCCATTCTATTAGATTTCATTCTAAAATACCTTCAACAGATGACAAAGTAATGCCTGCTCCAGTAATCGCATCTATAGAGAGGTGAGGTGAGAGTGTGATTTTCATTTGTGCAGCATCATGACGATTTGCCCAAAACTCAATGTGGATCACTCTGTAACCCCTTCACACGAAAGCCGATCTGTGCATATATTTGATATTTGAGTGGGCTAAACAGGAACCAACAGGTCATAAAAGCTGTTATTTTGGCCACGCAATCGGCGCGACATGTGACAAGTTCCGGCCATAATGATGATCAACATCAGACTCAACATCTTTACGATCTTTATGAATATGGAGCATCGCACACAGTGAGCGAGAGTGAGAGAGCGAGAGGCGGGGATAGAGATAAAGCACAACAAAGCTGAAAATGCCGCCAAAGGCAAACAGAACCAAAGAGAGAGTGAGAGAGAGAGAGAGAGAGAGAGTGAGAGACGTAACGGCGTCAAAGCTGGCAGATGAGATATTTAATATTTGCTCAAAAGATGTTGATAGCGCAGTTGCCCAAGTTCTTAGCAAACGAGACCAAAAGGCAGCCGACGCGACGCTGATCCTCACAATCAGATATCAGTGCAACTCCAAATTAGTTGGCCCACCCGTTTGGGCCCAGTGCACGGCGCTGGCTTTGTAGAGCCGCCTTTCTTTTATGACTCAATCATCAACCAAATATAATGACTGAGTGAGGAAAATGTCACCAGCTACCGGACTCTTTGCCCCTTATTTTCCGTTCAGTTTATGATTTTTTTTTTTTTTTTTTGCTTTAGGTACTTGTTACAGCCTTTGACCCTTGTGATTTGGGTGGTCCAGGCACTCTCTTTGTCTCTGATTTTCATTCTCTCGCCCTCTCGTTCTCTCTCTCTCTCTCTGTGGCTCTGTCTTTCTCTTGAAACACTCTCGTTTTCGATTTCGCCCCCATTTCGAGCGAATCGCTGCGAATTGGTATGCAAAGTGTGCAGTCCGTCACAGCTACTTGGCTTAATTTGAAGCCGTTTCGTTTAATTGCTGGGCCACATTATGTGACAAGAAGCAGAGCACAAGCCCACTGCCACAGACACGCCCCCTGCCCTCCCAGCGCACACACACACCGCTGCCGCTGCCGTCGCCCATCCCCCTCACAGCCCACAAACCTTGATAATACACCGCGGGGTAAATAACTCATGTAATAAAATGCCAAGAAACATGAACAGCCAAAGGCAAATCACGCACGCCGAACACTAAAATACACTCTAAAGAAAACCCCCTTGATAGGGGAATTTAATTTTCTCTGAGGTCTGCTCAGAGAGATCTTTTGAAAATGTTCTTCAAAGACTTGAACAAGAAATAAAAATTTATTTATTTTAATATAAAAAAGAAATTTAATAGATTTGTGTACATGCATAAATTAAAAAAAATATAAATAAAATTTTGAAATGTGCATTATTTAAATAAAAAATTAAATATATTATTTGTTTTTTTTTTTTTTTTTTTTTTTTTTTTGTATTAAAATAAGCATTTAACTTTTTTTTATGTATTATAATAATTTTTAATAGTTCCTTATATTTTAAATTTTATATTATTTTTTTTTTTTGTGCTAATTTGACCCATAGAATAAATATAGACACATAAATATTAATAATATTATTTATTATTTTAATTTTATTTTAATTTTATTTTTTTTGTGTAATATAATGTTATACATTTTTTAAATTGAACATAAACTAAATATATATTCTTGTATATAGCTCTTTGCTTAAAATTTTGTTTTACTTAAAAATTTCGCTAATATTAAATTTTTAGTTTTAATTTTAATCTAGTTTTACTTTAATTTTTTTTTTTTTTAATATTTTTTTTATTAATTTGGTTTACTATTTTACTTTGAAATACTATTATGAAATTAATTGATAATCTAAAAACTTTCATCATCGTACAACAATATTAAGCCATAACAAGTTGATTCAATAGTCCCCCAAATCTAAGGTTACATTTCACATGGTGCAACGGGTAGTGCCCCTAATGAAAGTTAGTGTATGTCTGTCAAAGTCAGAGCCGCAAACGTTTTTGATAAAATAATTAAAATAAAATTAATCTCGTCGTTTCCCACGGTCTCGCAGCCCATTTGCTCCAGTTTTTCAAAAGCATTCAATGGAGACTGCATGGGGGGCGCACGGGCCGAGGCACAGGGCTTCGAGTTTCCAGATAGTTTTCGAGAGCTACGATAGACTTACAAGAGTTTTTTGTGTCGACTATGCGCCAACAATTGGCACAATGATTACAAATTTAATTTTATGCTAATTAGACAAAGCGCCCAGCGTTTACTTCACCTCATTTTCACCAACTCGAATTCAGTTTGGGCTGGTCCCCGGTCCGGGGTCTCGGGTCTCGAGTCTCGGGTCTGGCGTTTCGATAGCATTTTCCACTTTTCCAATTAGCATGCAGCGTATCGAGTCGTATCGGCCATTTCTACATGGCTAAATAGATACTCAACTGGGTCTATGGGTGGGTTTAGCATTTCGTTATTCGACTCGGCGGCTGGCAGCTGGCGTCTGGAGGGGGCTCGACTCTTATCGCCCAAGTCTTATGTACTCTTGTCACTTGGTTTTGCTCCAATTGCTCACAACATATTCTCATAGCACTTAGCGTATTAATTCCCATATTAGCTGGCAACAATACTCTCTCTTAATTGTCAAACACAAGCACACACACACATACACAGAAGTCCAGCTGTTTGTATGTGTAGACTTTCGATAAGTTTACGTAGAATCTGACGATAGAAACATAAATCTATCCAGTCATATTTGATAATCGATTTCAGTTTAAGAGACTGCGTGCCCTGTACCAATGGACGTAATGTTAGATATCGAAGTAGAGCCTAGATATAAGTGTATATAGATCTCATTCTAGATCGATAAAAATCGATACATCAAATATTAATATTTCTTAGATACTCAAAGATACTAGGCTGGGCATAGATATAAATTAAGCTCTCTCGCATCGCATATAAATCCTCTATGGAGGCTTGATCTCTAGATTCGATTAATTTCATATCGATTAGATACAAACGTATGTGAACTGTATGCACTTACGGGGTAGCTGCATCGTTGTCTTGGCGCTCTCATTGGCTCTCACTTGAGAACGTTTGACATCGCTGATCCCACACCTTTTTTTCCCGTGAGTGTTTGGAGAAAAACTATGGAAACCCTATGCTTGCAGATTCTCAGGCAGACTCAGGCGGGCTCCATGGCACAGAGAAGTGAAAGAGATGAGCACGACAAGAAATACAGCCAGGCTTATCACTGGAGATCAGGTGTCGCTAGCTAACCACCAAAAAAAAAACCAAAAAAAATTAAAAAAAATAAAAATCAATACGCAGAGACGACGACAAAAGGAGAAGGAAAAAAAAAGAAAGAACTGTGAAACTGGCGACAATAAACGGAAACAATTAGGCACCTGACTTCCTCAGGATGAGCCTCAATGAAACTGAGCACGTCTCAGGTGAAGGGATTCCGAATCGCTCTGGGATGGGGCAAGGGCAAAGGCAAGGGCAGGAGTAGGGCAAGCGATGTAGGGATGGTGTTTGATCAGTCAATGCAAACGATCCGGCCAGCCGATCTTCGTCGATCGGCCGACTGTTTGCGTACGATGTGTGGACATTGGACATTGGACACGAAGATGGCCAACATTGGAGCCGTTGATAAGAGCTGGAGTATGGCGGTTGACAAAATGCGGGCGGGGGTGGGGGACGATCATACGATCATGCATACACAATGTGTATCATATTTCAACGACGGCAACGGCAACGGCGACGACGGCGACGGCGACGCACCTGATGAGAAAACACAATGAGAGACGCGCTGAAGACCAAGGCAAGAGCAGCTCGTTGGGCAATCACTTGACCTCTTTCAGGATGTTGTTGTTGTTGCTGTTGCTGTTGTTGTTGTTGTTACTGTTGCAGCAGCAGCAGCAGCAGCAACGGTACTGGTAAGGTTCAAGTGCGTATCCAAGTGTTGGCATTGCTTGTTGTGCATTCAGATACCCTGTACTCAAGCAGAGTGTATAACAGTGTAGATGTGTTCAATTAGTAGTCAATATTAGACTCTTAATACTAGATACCTAGTCTTAAGTTAATTAGTAAATATCCTTATTTTTATTTTGATAGCACGTTGTATACCCTGTAAATTATGAAATTCTTTGATATGTACATTTGATTTGATTTGATTATATCCCTCCTGTCTATATATAAACATTTTTTGATGCATTTATCTATACAATCTCATCAATAGCTACCCTGTAAATAGTAAAAACAGTTATTTAATAGGCATATACGTATCGCAAGGGCAATAGTCAAATCTGTGATGTGCCGAAGGATCTTATTAGTACGTAAAAACACGCTGCTAGTATTCTTAGATACCCTGTAATTTATGAGATGCTCTTCAGCTGCTGTTAGGTCAACAAATCTTCAAGTAGATTCCCTCGGGGGTTTTTCCTGCATAGCCTATACATCCCAATGTCAATAACACAGTCACTATATTTCCCACAGAGGGTATCTTGAGGTCGAGCACTATTGATTCGCGAATTCGCAGTTGCTGTACGATTATGTCACTTTGTCAATGCCGCAACTCCGAATTCGTATCAAAATCTAAATTCGAACACGAATCCGATACCAAATCTGATTCGGAATCCGAATACACATTCGAGTCCGAGTCCGAGTCCGAGCTCTGAATCGGAATCCGAGTATGAATCTGAGTCTGAATCCGAATGTGAATGTGAATGTGAATGTCAGTTGGCGTGCGTATTATGAGGGCCATTGATGATCCGGCTGGCATATAAATAAGCCCAAAAACCTCTGGCCCGGAGAAAGGGAGAGCAATAGAGGCCGATGGCATCCTCACGTATTATCCATAAAATACATTTTCGACCGAAATTTGGTTTCTGTTTTGTTTGTGTTGTCAGTTTTGTTGGTAGCTGTTTTGCCTCTTTAAGTGATTCCCACGAGACGCTACCGCGTGTAGGCGGTCGCCAGACAGATCTTCAGTTGCGGCCCGTAGCCTCTGGCTGGGCCTAACGCATCGGAATCGGATGCACAGATGATGATCATCCACAGAGGCCAGAGTAACAGCCTGGCATTAGTATGCAGCTCAGGCCACATCGCTTGCTGGCCATTAAATTGTTGAGCTGAGACGCAACAGCAGCGCGACCTCAAAAATGGCAACGGCGACAATCATCAGCGTGCTTATGATGAGCAAATGATAATCATGATCAGCATGATCATCATCCTCTCCTGGCTCACATCAAGTACCAATTTAATGGCACACACAGACTCACCGACAGATGCCCCCCCATTTAATTAGTATGCCAAGTGCAGCCCCATCGTTTCAACTTGTCAAAAGGAAATGGCATCACATCGCTCTGACCGAGGATCAGATGCTGCTCTCTCACTTTATCCACACCCTCGCATCCGCTCTCTCTTTCTACCTCTCTCTCTCTCTCTCTCTCTGTCTATCTCTCTGTAGGCCTGCCCACGCCCACGGCTTGAGTTCTAAGCCAGACTGCGTTTTATGTTTGACACGTTTGACGCTTGGCTTGCTTTAAGTACCTTCAGATCCTCACTGATATATTCTTAATGCATTTCATGATCCAAGAAACGAATAGCCATAAACTCTGCCACGGACCACAAGCACTTATCCACTGACTCTTAACCAGCATTCGACTGATCAGCAGCGATCTTCATTATCTAAGGAAAAGCAGGTATGATCACTTCAGATCCAGCGGAATATACTCTGTAACGATATTTTGGCTCTTAAATTTAGCCTGATAAAAGATATAAAAGGGATCTTGAGTGACTCTCAATGCTAGGTCAATGATCTATGGCTCAACAAACTTGAATGGATCCTCACAGATGCTCGATCACTCAACATCATTTTGAATATTTCCATTGATCTTCTGCCTGAAGCTCATACTTAAGTTCTATAGATGCTCACAGATAAGAATGATCACTAAACAGAAGCTCCCCCATCTTATGCTGAAATTATAGCGATCATTATTATATGTATTCCCCAGAGATCTTTGGTGTAAGAGATCTTTAGTCAACTAAACCTCGATGATCTTCAGTGATCATCGTTTGCTATGCTATGCATACGGAAAGCCAACTAAAGGGCTAGGCATAATTTTGGAGTGCTTTGGGCAGGCAGCCAAATACAAGTCCAACTACAAAATGCTCAATAGACCGATGATCATCTGAAAGAGCCTATTTAAAATTCTGAGAGCAAATCAGAGACCAGACAAAGGTCTACGGTCTATGGGCAATGGGCAATGCGCAATGGGCAGTGGGTAATGGATAATGGCTTGCCGCCAAAGTGCGGAGAAATTATCAAAGTGAAAGACGGGCCAAGCCATCAACAAGAAGAAGTAGCCGAAGAAGAAGAAGAAGAAAATGGAGAAGAAGCAGCATGAAGAAAGACAAAAGATAAGCATATTGTATGCCATATGGGTGGGGTGGCGTAGTGGGGCGTACTCTATCGACTTTACCTCTTCAAATGGACTTGGCATGCCAGACAGAGAGGGCGAGGGAGGGAGAGAGAGAGAGAGACGGCGCATATGACAATGCGACAGGAAATGCTCTTTGCCGCGATCAATTTCCATAATTAAACGGACGCAGCTGAAGACATTGGCCACTTGTAGGTTAAATGGGTTTGTTGGCCCCATCGCTAACAGACTGACAATGCACACACCTATATACACTAGGTATATACATATGTATATATATGTATCTGTATACTACATTAAATAATTGTTAATTGTTAATTGAATTGTCTGCGTTTTACTTTTGCACCATCAGCGCTCTAATAATTTCAACATTGATTCCATTGTATAGATTTTTAATTGAATTAACTTTAAATCAAAGCGTTTAGAAGTGCTGATCGGAATATGATTGACTAAGAGATACCCAGCAAAGTGTAGTCCTATATGCAATAAAGGAGTTCCTCGGAAATATTTAGGAGAGAGTTGACTTGCTCTGGGGCACATCTAGATAAACAATATCAAAGGTCTGGGAGAAGTATATGGCATCCCATATTGCTCTCTTAGAGGGTATCCATGGAATTGGCTGTGGTCTTTAGCTGACTACCTTGACTTAAGCAGAAGCAGCTCCCAATTTGTCGATTGCTTCGCTGGTTTGCTCAAGGCGATGACAGTGATTCACCTCGGAAACTGGCAGCTGGAACACCTCTATGCATGTATATGTAGTGCCTCCGTGTCAGCTGAGTGGGCGGATGTGCTCGCACAGGCGCTGCGCGCTTAGACTCAACTCCAAATTGGCATTGCACGCGAATGCGAATGCGAATACGAATACGAAACGCGTTCAAGGCATCGCCTGCGAATTCTGCGAGAAGCAGCTAGCTAATGAGAACCTTCGGTTCGACTAATTAGCAGAGCTATTGGCTTAGGATTCTATATGAATATGGCAAGTGACTTTGGATTCGGCTTCGACACCGTTGCTGGACCTCGACCCCAAATGCTTGACGGTCAAGCAATGGATTTCATTGCGAATCATCCAAGTGAGCAGCTCATGTTTAGTTTAATTGATTAAGTTTAGTTTTTGTCATTATCAAAGTGTTAGTAACAATCATTGAGTCAAGGGCTAATGCAACAGATCTTCGAGGATCTGGTAGACTTTCATTAGTATAGGAATAAACATTAGTATGAGTAATATAAGTATTAGTATTTGAATTATACATCTCATTATAATTTCCCGTACTCCTCGCTCTATCCCAACCATCAACTATCTATCCTATCTATCACAACTATCGGATACATCTGGTTTTAGAAACATCTGCATGGATACATACATGTATGCACACACGTATACAGCGAAAGGCTTAACAATCCGACCATCCCAGCAGATCTAGACAAATGTTGATCTATGTGATTCGAATCGCAGTCGTTTGTGTGTTCGTGTTACTTTTTTTTCTGCTCATTATTGACACTGTGTCCCATTTGCGCCAGTGTTGGGCAACGTGTGTGTGTGTGTGTGTGGGTGTCTCGATAAGCTCACCAAATATTGAAACAACTGAGTCGGGGTCTGCTCTGGTCTCAGCTCTCGGATGGAACACCTGCATGGTGTTATCTCTTATCAGCAGCGTGCCAGAAACTCAATCGAATTTGTTTGCCTTAACTCGAAACTGAACTCAACTCCAGGCTAATACGCTCAATCTCCCTCTCTCGTCGCCCCTCTCTCTCTCTCTCCCTCTCTGTAGATATGATGTACATCTATATATGCATATGTATTCCTCGATTGTGTATTTATCTATCCAGCATGGGGCATCGGCATTGGCATCCCAGTTAAGACTGTATGTGTGTGTGTGTGTATATCTTTATTTGATTTTGCTCAGATCGTGTGAATAAGGCAAAACCGAATTATTTTTATGGTCCGTTATCTTATCGTTATTATAGCTCATATTTATGACACTGTGCAATGCCTTGAGAATTGTTCCGAACGAAAGTGTTGAGCTACAGCTACCTCTATCTCTCTCTCTCCCTATACCACTCTCCCTCTCTCTCCCTCTCTCTCACTCTCTCATCCACACTCCATGTATCTCTCTCGCTCTCTGTTAATCTTTGGCTGCTCTGTGGAGATCCGGACGGATGTGAGCATTACTTTTTATGGATATTTATGTAGGGAACGTGACAGTCGTTGGCTCAAACGAAAAAAACAAAAAAAAAAAAAAAAACATTTCATGCGATCAAAACAATTCGAGACAAGTCGAAAAGACTTCGAAGAACTTTTTTCTTCTTCTTCCAAGAGCTCTTACAGGGGTTTTGTTTTTGTGTTTTGTCGAACGCCAGGCGATTTTTAATTTTCAGTGCAGGAAATCCTCATAAGTACACCCTCAGCTAATCTGATAACATGAGAGAGAATATGAAACAGAGTGTGAGAGAGAGAGAGAGAGAGTGGAAAACTAACTGTAAGCCATGCCCCGTTTGGCAGCCTTACCAAAGCTCTTCCCACCGGCTCCATTGACATCCGATTACGATGCGAAAAAAAGTTGAAAGGAAAAAAATGAATACCGGAAAGGAGACCCTCTAGAATACTCTTTAGAATATCCTCTGAAAAGCCCCTGAACCTTGAATACCTTTCGCAAGACTATAAGAGAGCAGATTAGGATACATTGCTTCAGGTAAAGTTTTAGATCAAAGAAAGTTCGAGCGACAAATGAGGTAATATCTTCACATTCCTCTTATATCTCATATACTGTATATCACAATGCGATATTCCGAAAAAGAAAGTCATTTATATTAATATATATTTATATTATATTAAGAGTCACCTACTCAAAAATAAAGATAGAGTTGACGATAACTAGAGTAGTTCTATATGGAGCTCTCTTTGTATATAATCGACACACTTACTGTGAAATTCGTAATACCCATCTAGATGCTCTGTCAAACAGATATCAAAATTGCTTTCGTCGTGCGACTCTTGATGCATCGTCTTACAGACAATCCCACCGAGTTGTGGAATGGGATGAAGCGTGTGTGGTAATACGAACTCTGGAACTGTAGTCCCCCAAAAAATAAATACTTACAAAATGCGGCCTCAGCAAAACAAATCAGATATATGAGTTTTGCTATATAATCAGCGGAAAGCTTACGAAGGTCAAAAAGTGCTAATGATCTAACAACGGCCATCAAATATTTATATAATTTATTTTTGGCCATAGCCAAAACATAGCATGTATAACAATTTAATGATACTCTAATATAAGAAACATCTAGAGTGATTCACTTACTGTTAGAAGAGTTTATAGCCTAATGATTCCAGTCATTCCTTCCCCTGTCATATGGCAAATATGAAAAGGCGTAGAAGTGGACTATGAACCAAGATTACTTGGAATATATGGGCAATATGACCTACAGCTTATTGAAACTATTCCAATATAGGCTACATCTGAGCTAACCTAATGCTTTGGTACCTCAGGTCTGTAGATATATACAAACGATCTTTTACTAAGTCCACTAAGAATGCCACAGAGTATATAGGGTAATCCTAGCATGCCAGGTGGTACGCCTAGACATACCTTAATGCCCTCTATAGAGCTATATGACTTTCTAAAGAACTCTCAATCTCCATCAATGAAATATATCCATTTATATTCATACATTCCCAATAGTTTTAGAAATGATCAAGTGTGATCAGCGCCTTGATCACTCTGATCATTCGTAATAGTTGCAATCTCTTTGCTGCAATTGCTGTTTTCGTGCTGCATTTCTTAAGACGAGCACATCGCAATGGAATGAAAAATGAAGAAAACAACAACAGCAACAACAACAACAAAATGGAAAACGAAAATGAAAATGAAAACTCAGTTGAAATCATAATAAAAATCTCGCATAAATGCAACAAATTTGTGGCGCATGCGCAGCCAACAGAAGCGAGCGACGAAGCTGCCAACAGCGCCGATCCCCACCAGCCCCTCCTCGCTGCGCCACCCACTGAGCTCGGCTGCAGCAGCTGCTGCTGTGTAATTAATAAAAACAACAGGCTGTTCAGCTCCGCCCCCCTCTTAGCCGCATTGTTGCCGCCTTCACAGCCGCCGTCGCTGCGCAGCCGCTGGCGATGAGCTAACAGATACCCTGTAGCTATTACGGGGCAGCTGCCCAAATGGGCTAGATTAGTTGAGCGTGCAGCTAAAGGCGCTCATCGATTAGTCGATCGATAACTGCTAGCATAGCGAATGGGAATGGAATGTGAGTTAGGTATATCGAATGGGTTATACAATGAGCTAACTTATATAGCTTCGTATTACATATAATTCGTATTGTCGTAGTTCAATTTGTACTCGTACGCATGCTTATCGATTAGTCGATCGATAACTGCTAGCATAGCGATAGCTATTGGCTGTAAACCTTAAATTACTGGGTATAGGTGGGAATGGAATGTGAGTTAGATATATCAAATGGGTTATACAATGAGCTAACTTATATAATTTCATATTAAACATATTTCGTATTGTCGTAGTTAAATTTGAACTCGTACGCATGCTTATCGATTAGTCGATCGATAACTGCTAGCATAACGATAGCTATTGGCTGTCACTTAAGGTTTACTGGGTATAACTAGGAATGGAATGTGTGTTAGATATATCAAATGGGTTATACAATGAGCTAACGTATAGTATATATCTGCTTTTGTATATATTCCTCCAATTCAAACAACAATTCAGGTTAAACTAGATCAATTTGGGCCCGTATGCATGCTGTTTGCATTCATGCAGGGTATCTGCTAGTCGTTCACTCTGCTGTTCTTTTTGGTTTTTTTTTTCGTTGTTTTTTTTTTGCGCCTTTTAACTGGCATTTGGCGCGCGAGGCGCCGGCACGCGCTGCACCAGCGTTTGTATCTTGCAGATACGAAATTGCATCGCTCTACAGTTTGTTGTTGTTGTTGTTGCTATTACTATTGCTATTGTTATTGTTGTTGTTGCTGTTTGCGTTTGTTTTTATGATTAACGCTCGTTTCGCTTTATATAATCGCAATCACTGCACATGGGCGCACTGCACAGCGCCAGTAACAAACATGACGAGCACTCAAATGGGGTATGCACGACTGGCACGATACGCTGTAGCTACAAGAGATAGAAAACGATAGCTAGATTTACTTGTAAATAGATTCACACAGAGGCACATGGATAAGACAGAGCCATAAAGCCGCTTGAACTGTATTAACAACTTGTTATCGATAACGATAAACGAGTCGAAAATCAAAAATCGATAAGCAGTCCTCTTTATATCTTATGCAGTCAAACACTTGGTCAGAGACTTGCTTCTTTTATGTAATATATCTTACTTCAGCTCATACACACACACACACACACACACACACACACACACACACACTCAATATACCCGTTTTGAGCATCATTTATGCAGGGTATGCCAACAATTTCATAATTGAAAAGTGGCGCAACTATTTTGGCTGCTCTTTTGGGCTTAACTCCGTCACTCTACCATCCATCCATCCATCCATCCATTCATTCATCCCTCCCTCGATCCATCCGTCCGTCTGTCCGACCATCTTTTTGGTCTGTCTGTACGTGTTGCATGTTTGATTTTAGTTAATGCAATGCTAAATCTTGTTGTTGCTGTTGTTGTTGCTATTGTAATTAAACAGAAATGCCGCAACTGCAAGTTTAAGAGGAAGTTTACCTAACAAACTGCCCAACAATGCGGCCATAACTGGAAGCAGACGTTCGACCACTACCGGTTTTTTGGAGTCTGAATACAATACTGAATATGATCAGCATAGGGAAGTGATCGATTGCATCTTGGCAATTCCTATATAACATCACATCAATTCTCTAGGAATCATCTAACTTTATTTCTACATCGAGATCGGCTTGGATCTTGACCTAGCCATGTATTATTGGATTATTGAGGAGTGCTTACCTGTACCTTTCTCTCTCTCTGTCTGTCTTTATTTCTCTCTCTCTTGCTCTCTCTCTCTCTCTCTCTCTCTCTCTCTTGCTCTCTCTCTCTCTGTCTTTTTCTGCATATCCCTTTCTATCTCAGTCTTTCTGTCTGTCTTTCCCTATCCTCATGTCTCTAATGCCTCTGTTTCACTTTGCTCCTAGGTAGATCTTGATCCTCTCTCATATAGACTACATTACGTTTTCAAAACATAAATCTAACTCTACAATTAGATACAAGATACGACTTACACAGCATGTAAACAGCTTCCGAATTGAGTTGATTTATTTGCAAGTACTTTGGGTACTTTGGGTACATTAGATACTTTATCTCCTAAATACTTTTGGGTACTTTGCCAGCTGACCTTCACATTGAGATGGAAATATTATCTCTAAAGTTCCCAGCATTGGCTCAAGTTCAAGTGTTTCGCAAAGGGAAAACACGGACAGAGCGACAGACGAAGAGACAACGAGACTGACAGATATCTGACACATAATAAAGTTTCTTTGGCATTTCGTTAAATATGTTTTACTTAATACGCTGCGCGCATTGCACAGCAAGCGAGCATATTAGCTCTGAATTGAATTGTCAAACATGCTTGAACTCTGTTATAGTGAGAGCGCTTCTTGATTGAGTTAGGCTAGATTGGTTTTCCTTAGAGTTTGCATCAGGTTCATAGCTCTGATTCTATAGCTAATATTAAGATATGTTACTATAGTTTCAAGAGCTTGATAGTTACTGAAAGATTAAGATTAGAACGGTCTTTACAACGAGTCTAGACCAGTCTACATTCGTATTTCCTTGTCTTAGGCTCGTGATTGAGTGAGATTGACTGATTTTCGGTAGCTAAAGACTAAAACCCAGAACAGAGCATTATACAGTCGTCTTTATTCGCTTGGTAGTGCTATCAAGTCTATTGAAATACCACATATTCCATATAGTTGGTTATATATTTCCAAACCGGACATTGGATTATCGAGTAATACATTTAAGGTCCAATCCACTTACGACTTACTATAAATTCTGTATAGCCTATAAAGAATCTTTATCTTTATCTTTATAGGCTATACAGAATTTATAGAATCGTAAGTAGACTGAACATTAAATTTATTGCTCGACTATCCAATGTTCTGTTTGGAACCCATAAGCTAGTTCAATCTGTAAGCAGAGCATTGTTGAGTCGTGTACGGCCGTTTGGAGCGGTGACAAACCATTGTGAGTTATGGCCAAACGAGACGAGCTACAAGCCGAACAAGTTGGGAGAGTGCTAACGGAAACTGTTTGACCGCCCAGTTGGCCAGTTTCCCAGTTTCGGGGTCAGCTCGGCTAGCTTTCATCTACAATATGTTGGGTATCTTTAAGCGTTATGAGTATCTTTTTATGGCTATAAACGAACGAAACATGCGAGCTGGGAAATGACAAAAACTAAAGCCAACAAAAACAATAACAAAACCGCGCAAATGACCAAATGACAGAAAAAACAACAAAAACGAGACACCGAGGTGGGTCAAAAGGTGCTGAGAAAGAACCCCAACGAATGATGCTGAAACTTGTTTCATTTCGGGGAGCTGCTCGAGTTGGATGTTGAAATTGCAGCCAAGACATATAGAGACGACACACACACACACACACACATAGCTCTGTTACAGTTTCCAGGTGTCTGAATCCGCTTCTTTTTGGGCCACTAATTGGACAGCTGTAGCTGACCAACAAGTTAGCCCAAATCCCAGCACACAATCCATCCAAAGGTCTTTTGACACGCAGCATCTTTGGTGTTGATCTGCGATCGACACGAGCGGGGTGCTCTACTTACGCCCTTTAGCTAAAGGGGTTACGTGACGTCGCCAGGGGTTGGGCGCTTATAAATCAACAAGGCGAAACCCGTTTAGCAGCTTAACCCAAACGGCTAGCTGCTGCTGCTGCTGCTTCTTCTCCTTAGGGTTGTTTTCATTCCATCTTATCCATTTACCCCTTAGTCTTAAGCCCTTTGCGGCCTGACCAATGTCCTGGCGAAATGATGAACTTTCTAGCTAAAAAAAATATATATATATTTTAATTGAATTTGTTTGCTTTTGAACTCTTGATCTGCATCTTGATCTTGAACCTGATCAACAGCAAAACATTTCATTAAAAATGTCCTCTCACTCGAGAGTTCAACATCCCCCTGAACTCTAGGGGTTGCTCATCAACATCACAAATTCATTCAAATATGGCAAATTTTTGGGTTAGAAAATGTCAGTTTTTAGCTCTACACAGGGAACTGGAGAACTATGCGGAATGCTGGACCAATACGATTGCTGCACAGCTAGAAAATGGCGGACAGTTAGTGTAACCTGTAGATGAAGGACTTCAAGAGGGCTTTTAACTAGAGCAGTAATACACATTGATGTAACTAGTTCCAGTAAAACATTTTTATATCTTTTCTTTTTTCTACTACTATGACACATACATTTCACATGGCTTTACTTAGGGCATTTCTTCTCTACCTTCTACTTCTTCTACGCTATTGTTTTGTTTTTTCTTCGCCTTGACCGTTAGAAATGTTTTTTTTATATTAATCCGAAACTTGTCCTGTCTTGCGTTGATCTAATTTTCGGTCCTTTCATTGAACCACGTCCCGTTTCAAGGTGTGGAAATAAAAAGCCGTTACTGCTTAGCACAATGCCCCAGGGCATTTGCCCTTGCCTTTGCCTCAACATTTGCCCTAACTGCCTGTCCAGCGCGCCAGCCAGCGCGAATGTCCTGTATATCCTTATTGCTTGCCGCTTCGCTCAGTCACTGACCTCAATTCGATCGACTGAGCCTTCGCGGCAGTTCGTATGAACAGAGAGAGAGGGAGGAAAAGAGAGAGATAGAGAAGAAGACGCTACTTCAATAATACCTGAGACGATTTTGAATATGCTTGAGCATAATTTGAACAAGCGAAAAGTAAAAACAAACTCGAGCCCATCTATATAGATTGATATCTTTATATATCAATCAAATTTACTTTAAGCACCGTCAGCTGCATATGTATCTTTATAACCATTTATATTTATATTAATTTACAATCTAACTTACAATCCTTTACAATCATCATCAATCCAACTATGCTTGATCGATTTTGTCATCAAAGTTGCATGCCAAAACATACTCTATATCATATACAGTCGAGTCTCGATAATTCGTACACCACTAAATCGAAAATTGCGATAAATAAAAAAAAAAAAAATTGTATATTTCCCTACAAAAAATTCTTTCTTAATTATTCTCAATAATTTAAAATTCTCTATAAATCGAAAAAAATTGTATTTCCTTAAAAGAAATACGTTCTCAATGATTTGAATTTATCTGTAAATCGAAAAAAAAAAAACTGATCTCCTTGCCATTCGAATTATCGAGGTTCTACTGTGTATGTAAATATATAACTATATGCATTCTAGTGCGAATATGATCTAATATTATTAATCTACAATCAAGACTTTATGAAAACAGAATAAATAAATTTAAAATATATATTTATTCTTTTGCTTTATTCAATTTTCTAAATAAAATATAAAATATATAAAAATTATAAACTTGATCGTTTTGAGCTTAACCAATAATACCCATAACAAGTGCATTCAAGAGCCAATATATTTAATTTAGTCATAGTATACCCAGTTTTCTAATCTTAAAACTCAACTTAAATCCGAATTCTAAATTTCTCACCTTACAATATGTATAAAATATGATATAAATTAGACAAAAGCAGACAGTAAAAAAAATTAATAAAATAAAATCAATATTCTTTGACTTGCGGAAGGAGTATCAAATGTTAAAATCCACTGCAATTCATATAAATTGCATATCTTCAGGAATTCATATATATTTCAGATAATATCTCTAAGTAAAACTGTTTAAACAAAAGCCATTATTACTACTTTTTTCCTCTTATAACTAAAACTAACGGAAACTGAAAGTATATCCAGATGTAATACTCTTTAATACCAGCTTATCTCTAACTAACCTTAGCCAATACAAATTTGACTTTCAATTCCAGTAAAATTCTATACAATTTCACTTAATTTCTCATCGACGCCCGACCCATATAATAAATATAATTATATGAAGACATACAAAACGCCATTAAAAACTCTCAGTTTTTATCTAGAAATCAAATAGAATATCATATGCATTTCCGATGGCAATTTTCCGGCATTAATTTGAGTCGCATTTGCAGCGCTGGCTAATCAAGCGAAATTAAGGCGATAAACCAAAGCTAAAATATGTGGACCAAGGTTCAAGCTATCATTAACCCGGGGTAGGGGTCTGTCCAGTTCGCTATCTATAAATTATCATTTTAACGGACACACACACACACACACATACATAGGCGAAAAATGACGCAGTCATAAGACAAATTTTTATAATCAACTAAAGATGCACGGGATCAAATTGTAATGCGCATGTTGACCAAGCCTAAAAAAAAAAAAAATGAAAGGAAAGAAACTGGACTTGGGCATGAAATATGAGTTCAGTGGCAGAGGCAACGCGGGCACGGGGCTAGACGAGGCTAGGAGGGGCCTGGTCAAGCGTGTAATGCCGAAGGATGTGAGAGAATGCAAGGCGCTGGCAATTTCACAGCAGCAAATGAAGATGATTGACCAAACCCAACTAATATTCAAATGAGGTCGACCGGATCAGTTCCGGGCCAGAAGCCCAGCGCCTTCAAGATCTGGATGAGACCGTAAATTACCAGGCAACTGACCAATGCCAGCCAGGGCCAAAGGGTTGCAACGCAGCTCATTACAATGGGAGCAAACAGCAAAGGGCGCCGAGCGTCGAGCGCCGAAGCTAGAGGGTTACAGTGGGTTAGAGGTGTGCGAGGGTAGGGGGCATAAGCAGCATAAATTGCATTGACCCGAATCCTCGGGCAGCCGAAAGCACACCCTTCCAGCTGGACAGTGGTCAGCGAGGGACCTCGAATCGCACCGGAATCGCGTCCCGTTCCCGAATAGGTAAAAAGGCAGCCTAATTTGCATTTGGCGCCTTCTACGTCTATCTATTTATTTGATTGTTTATTTTGCGTCCGACGATGGGAAAACTTTAGCCGGCCGTTGGTCAGTCGAAGATCTCAGCTACGAGCTGATCCCATTTCCCTGCCCATTCCAAGTTCTGGGCTAGCTTCAAGTGCGTCGGCCATTGTCTGCACGCTGGCCTTTGTTATCATATGTCATGTAGGACACAGTGGGTCTGTGACTGGACCCGGGACCCGGGACACTGGGCGACCGTCTGCTGGCGTCTCGCCAAACACGTTTTGCCAACCAAATGAGACATATTTCGCGGCAATCAGCGATCAACAGCTGTAGGATCTATCCGAGCTCACGCTCTCTCTTTCTCCCTCTCTCACTCTCTCACTCTCTAGTGCTAATAGTAGAAATTTTATGGCGCCAAATTGTATTTACTAGAAGCCGTTTCTCTTCTCTTCTCTATATACATAGATGTTTACTATGTACTATATACACACATATAATATATAAGTTAAGACTAACGACAATCTAAGCAGGCTGGAGAGTCCAGTCAGACATTCAAGGGGAGAACTCAATGAGTAGAACTGTTTTGGGTCAGCTTATATTCGGACTAAAGAGAGTTTAGATCTATTGTTACCAAATTATATAAAAAATATATTATTTCATTGAACACAAAGTTGTTTATATTCACAAGAACCCAACACAGCGTCCCCAATCACTAGTGCTCTAGTGTGGGAGAGCTTAACTTATATATACTCCCCATATACTATATATATACAATACTTAAACTCTCTTCCGTTCGTCTCACTGCAATTCAGTTCAGTTGGATTTTGATTGTAGTATTCCTTGCTTTGTGGAGAATCGTTAACATTGTTGCTATTGTTGCTGTTGATTTGGAGTATTACGAGCACCTCTTACTTTTGCTTTCTTATGTGCAACATCGGCTCCACGGCTCCCGCTCCCCTGGTCGTCTGCTTTCATGGCTTGCACGTGATAATTGCCCGCTTGCATTTATTTTTATATGATTTTCAATGGGTTTTTTTTGCTTTTTTGTTCCTCGTTTATCTTGTTTTCATTTTCATTTCGGCTCAAGCTACACCATATAAATATATAAAGATATCGAAATGCTCTGTAGCGTAAAAAGTTGAGCTGCAAAAATGCGAAGAGGAAGTCGCTTCCTGGTCGCCGTTGTGGGTCTATCGGCTGAGCGGAAGATCCACTTAGCGCGCATCGACATTGTGAAATGCCAGCGGGCGTCTGGCACATATATGTATATCTGCTCCAGGAATTGCAAAGGCGCCAATCCAGACGGACGGACAGACGGAAAGACAGCTCAGCTGCTGTGGCAAATGCAATTATGCCAAAGTCAAAGGTCAAATGCACTGGAAATGCCAGCACCTCGGGGATTTGTATCTAGTTTCCAGATTCGCAGATTCTAGCTCCCTCTCTCTGAGTGCACCGTCGTCCTCTGCATCTACCCTAATGCCAGAGCGCATTGAACTTAGCCCTCAGCGCGCTAAAAGTCAAATTTAAGCATGAAAAGTCATGAAGCAGCCACCCTCGCGGCTGCACCACCTTGTCTGCCCTGGCAGTGCCACACCCACTTCCACAGCCATCTCGCACCAGCTTCGCATCACGGGTGGGTTTCAAGGGCTTGGCCGGGCGGCTTTTTGGGTTTGGCTGCGTGAAATGAAGCAATTAACTCTCTGTCAGTCCTTAAAGTTCAGTTCATCAAATATAACAAATGTCCTTAGATTTATCATAAATGATGCTCATTTTATAGAAATGATATGATGACAATATGATATGATATGATGATGATGAGATGAGGGGAGAGAAAAGGAAGATAATGAAATATAATGATAATGATAATGACAGATAATGGGAAGAGGAGAGCAAAGAGAAGAGATTGAGTTTCGGTATTACTTCTCTCCTAGATCGTATAGTATATTCAAGATCATAGTTAAAATGCTTGCAATAAGGATAAAGCTACTTCTTAAGAACCAGTAAGAACTCGAAGTATTTACAAAGAATATTACGAAAGTCATGAATCTGGTTCTACGAATTATCCAAAGTCCTATATATTGTAACATTCTCATAATAGCTATATAACATCTCTTATATATTCCACGATATACGCATCTGAAATGCATCAGAGTATGGAGATACGAAAGGATATCTTTTATTCCGATATTTTCCTTAAGTCTATAGGTATGCTATATATCCAAAGTTTTTGTTTGTGGTTTTTGTATTTCCCACATTGTAAAATTCTTATAATAGCTGTAAAAGATCTCTTATATATTCCATGATATACGCATCTGGAATGCGTCAGAGTATGAAGATAGGAAAGTATATCTTTTATTTCGATATTTTCCTTAAGTCTATAGGTATGCTATACATCCAGATACGAAAGGATATCTTTTATTGCGATATTTTCCTTAAGTCTATAGGTATGCTATATATCCAAAGTTTTTGTTTGTGGTTTTAGTATTTCCCACATTTTGGGCACTTGATTTTCCCACGAATCGCTCCGAAACTTATCTGTAAAGCTTTCTTAGGCCCGCATGGCGTAGGAGTAGGAGTTCCCAAGCAGCCAGCTTAGCTGATAAGCTTACTGCTCCCTCCCACTCTCACTTGCCCTCTCTCTCTCTCTCTCTCTCTCTCTGTCTCTCTGTCTCTCACTCTCTCGTTGTCTATTCCCTACCGTCTGCTAGTGGATTTTGCCGCCATTTGCGCAGCGAAGCGAAGACGAGCGGCAAGACAGTTGAGTCCGCTTGTCCCGCAGTCCCGTTGATAAGGCGCAACTGAGACAAGGGCCTTTCGTAACGGCTGCTTGGAAGAGGCAGAGCTGGTGGCGAGTGTGAGTGCAACTGCAACTGTGCCACCGTTTGTGGTGGCTTATTTAACTGTGGCAGTTGCAGGAGTCGGCCAGCTGACGCTGGCGCGTTCCAATTGCCCTGATTAGAAGCCTGACCCGTGCACAAATCAACTGGTTCACTCAACCGTTCCTTAGCGTCACGTCTATCAAATGCAGCGCGCAGCAGATGAGCCAGCCACAACTCTCAGTCTAGAGTATGCAACGACGAGTGCAATTGACCAGCTGCAAGGCGCGCGCTCGTCTTGCCACTTGGCTGGCACTCGAACTCGGACTCGGACTCGGGCTGAGGCAACACATTTTGTCATCTTGATAATTATTAAATGTCATTGCATGTGGAAGCACTCGCTGGCCCCTATCCAGGCCCCGTAACCAGCCCCTACCTAGCCCCTACCACCCTACGACAGCGAGACGAACACCTGAACGCGCAGATCTTGCACTCTGATCTCGTTGAGCGTTCGCATTGATCGCTGCAGCTGATAGATGACATACAGAGAGAGAGAGAGAGAGAGAGAGAGAGAGAGGGGGAGAGAGAGGGAGAGAAACTGCATCAAGTAGATGTGGCAGAAGATGAAGAAGCAGACAAAGTCAACATCTGTGGCCTGCACTTTTAGGGACAACAGCAAAAATAGAGAAGACGGGAAGACGGAAAGACGGAAAGACGAGAAGAAGAAGAGGTAGGAAAATAATGTCATGTGGGTTCAACTGCAACAGAAACGGAGACAGGTACAAGGACAGGAAGAGGGGCACGGCCAGTGGCAGGGGACAACGGGGCAACGGGGCACGTGCCCTCTCAAGCGCGAAACGAAACGAAACGAAGCGAATGACTAGCCAAATGGTGAAGATGCCTCAAACGGAGCTACAGCCAGAGGGCATCAGCCAGGCCCTTAGCCAGGGTCTTAGCCTGTGTACCGGCCTCTACCTTTCTCTCTCTCTCTCTCACTCTCTCCTCCTTCCACCTCTACCACTACGTCAGTCGCATCCGGGCCAGAACTCTGTTTGAGAGCAGTGTAGGAGTCGTGTCGATAGTTAACTTGGCTAATTGACTTTGTTATTTAGCCAACTAAACGGCTTGCACTGCCGCAGACTCAAATCCCAGACTAGCCTAGGTATGAAGTGTTTGTTCAGTAGAAGTAGAAATAGAGATATAGATATAATGGAGATAAAAAGATGTAGAGATATCTTAGGATATAGATAGATATACACATAGAGTTATAGATAGATAGATATACATATATATATATATATATATATATACATTTGGAGATAGACAGATAGAGATTCATAGATATACATATATAAAGATATATACATTCGGAGAAATAGATAGATAGGACTACAGAGATCTAGGGATATAGAGCCATAGAGATATATACGTATGGGCATATGTTGAGAGATATACATATATAGATATATATGTATATAGATATATAGATATATAGATATATAGATATATAGATATATAGATATATAGACATATAGATATATAGATATATAGATATATAGATATATAGATATATAGATATATAGATATATAGATATATAGGTATATAGATATATAGATATATAGAGATATAGACACATAGACACATAGAGTCTAAGATATAGAGGTGTATAGAGAATTATAGTTACCTATTCTTGCATTACTTGGCCCAACTCAGTCATCGATACTTATGGCTTTTTTTTTCAATGTAGCGCTTCCTGTCTTTTCCTCTTATGACAACTCTCATTTATGTTATTCTCATCCTCATTCGAGCACTACAAATATTTCACATAAAACATACTTTCCTTAACTTTTCCGTTTGCTTAGAAAGATTAGAGTATGCCTCCAATATTCCTAGATAGAAACTTACCTTCTATAATATTATCGTCACTCTGACTCACTTTGCCAATTGCCAATTTGCCAATCTCTTGATATTATATAGAGATCCGATCTGAGATCCTCCATAGTATATATAGCCCTAACTATATACGTATATGTGCATTTCGCTTTAGTTAACTTCTGTTTCGCCTTTACTTCCGGCGCTGCGGTTGACTACGCTTCAGCTCAGCCGCAACCAACTTCATCAGCATAAACATCATCATCATAATCATCACCAAACATCGTCATCATCATTATCATCACATTCCTTTGTTGACTTTAATTACTTTGAGCTCCTCGTTGGACAGTCCTGTTTCCACATTCCCGCAGGTTTTTCCCTTATTTTCCTCTATTCGATTACAGCGGGGTTTCTCTTTCTCCTTCTCCTTCTGCTTCAGTCTTTTATTATTTTTATTTCCTATTAAATTAGATTAAGCAGTCAAGCACATGTCTCGACTGCCATTCGATTCGAGCCACGCGCTCCTGGAGACAATTCAAGAAGTCTGGGCAGAGGCTACTCCAAAGGGTTGAGAGCAACTGCAGCGGCAACGGCAACTCCAACTGTTGTCATACGCTAATAGTTTTGACTATCTTAGCCAAGGTCTGAGTCCCTGGGAGCTCAACAGCAGGCAAGGCCATACGGTTTATGAAATGGCTTGATGAAGTGATCATGAGATAATTTCCACATCCATTTGTAAACTTAAGTAAAGGAAATAAAGCCTAATAGACTCGAACATCATCTGGCAATTGATTTATTGATTCTAGTGATCCTTGAACTCGTAAACGATCCTTGAATAACTCTTGAATAGCTCGGTTCCTTGAGATTGAGATGATTCTGTAACTCTTTGGAAGGAGGCGAAATAAGCTAATTTAGACTTAGCTCAAGAATTTAGAGATAGATCTATTCTAGATTTAAGCAAGCAATAGATTTATTGACTCTAGTGATCCTTGAACTCGTAAGCGATCCATGAATAGCTCGGTTCCTTGAGATTGAGATGATTCTGTAACTCTTTGGAAGGAGCCGAAATAAGATAATTTAGACTTAGCTCAAGAATTTAGAGATAGATCTATTCTAGATTCAATCAAGTTTCTTTGGGCTTTCCTTTTTTATAGCTTACTGGACTCGTAGCAATTGCGAGAATATTTCCTAATTGTTTAGAGCTGAACTTGATGCCCTTGGCCATATCCTAGAGCTAGACGCCTTGCGCAAACCTATCATACGTCATATAGATGATCTGCCCTCTCCCCCTGCTCGTTGCTGTTCCATCCCTGCCTTGAGTTCTGATGTTATGCAGTCTGTTCTATGCATTGCCAATGGAATGATTATCGCATCCAGCGAGACTTGGCCAAGGGATGCTGCCACATGCCGCACGCGGTGCGCACAGTGCGTTGAACCTGCAGAGCGCTCGACGTGACTCGAGTGTTTGTGTGTGTGTCTGTGTGTGTGCCCCCTTTAATAGGCCGAACAGGTGCATTGGCAGCTCTCGCAGGACCCTCGCTCTCGGCTGTTGCACTCGCATCCTTGCAACAGCAACAACAACAATAATAACTCGTAAATAAGGAAAACACAGGCGGCACGTGCCCCTCGGTTCTGTTCGTTGTGCTTCATCTTGGCGAGTGCAGCGAGTGATGTTGGCTGGCATCTCATCCGCTTGCCTCTTGCCGCTTGCCGCTTACCTGTTTACCTGTTTATCTGCTGCCTTTTACCTGTTTCGCGCCGCTCGCTGCCCGCCTTTTGCCCCATTTCACCGTTGCTCACATTTGCAGCAGGCAACATGCTGCAAGCTGCATTTGGACCCCGCTTCGCATTTGCCTCCCGTTTTTTTCCGTCTTTCCTTCGAATGGGGTATCTACAATTTAGCGCGTGCCACGATCAGTCACTCTCCGAGTGAGCGAGTGTGCGAGTGTGCGAGTGTGTGTGTGTGTTGCCGCTTTATAATTAACTTGACTTTCGGCTTGTGCAGCATCCAAATGCTACAGTTGCCGCAGCTGCAAAATCGACTCGTCCAGATCCTGCCCGAAGATCAACAGCTACAGAGGAAGAGGGTGCACGACGTGAAGATGCCCTAGACTCTTCATATCAACTGTTTGTCCTTTATATATATGGCAGATAGATCTTTTAGTTATAGATATCGATTTTTATCCTATCCCTTTGCTTCCTCTTCTGCTTTTGATAGATATATTCAGTTCTTAAAGAGGAATCTACTTGGCCTACGATGAGTTGAGAGCAAGTATAAGCATGCTCGCCTTGTAGATACTCGATGCATTAGTTTATTCTTCTTCTACTGCCTCTTCATTGAAAGCTAGGAACCAACTTGGGCTTTATTTTTATTCTATATCAAAAATCAACAAATCGAAGCGCGCTGAACTTGCAGATACCCTACACATGCACTTAATATACTCTTTTAATGGTTAGAGATTGCACATTAAAACCGAGCACCAAGCTAGATTTGGAGCTTCTTCATTTTAAGAAACAATCTCACTCTAAATGAAACCAATCCTGAATCAACCTCAACAAGCAAGAACTATAGATACCCTAGCATCCTCATAGCATATTCACATATTCATAGACAGACATTTCATATAGTTTAAGACAGATACAAAACTAATATGCTCAGCTGTTAGGCGCACAAAATTTGACAGTCATAATTAAAGTTCTAAGTCTGAAAAGAGTGAAATGAAACATTGAAGCATCATCCCCAAGCACTTCATCATTGTTTATGGCTTGAGCAGGAGTACGCCCGTTTCGAAAATCTGCTGGACATGGTTAACGGCATTAGACACACCTTTCGGCCAGGGCTGTGAGCCCATTTAACGCGCATAAACAATTCTGAATCCATATGCAGCGCTCCCTCACCCCTCACATCTCAGCATTATGCACATCATCAAACCAATTACGCATCCAATTATGACTAAATAGACGCACCTTTTTTTGTGCCTGGAGAGAGAGAGCCTTCGAGAAGTGGAGGGATGGAGGTAGAGACACACGCCCACGCCGCTATCAAAAATCATTGCGTAACTAGGCGCTGACCAGAGCAGAGCAGCGTAAAATGAGGAGCAGTCAGGAGCTAAAAAAAACCAAAAAAGAACAAAAAGATGGAAGGAAAAAACATCTGCCAGATATGTAGCCAGACCCTGGACCCAGGGACAAGCCCTTGGCCAATCTGTCGACAGCAACTGGCGTTAAAAACGGCGAGGGTTGCCACACTCACACCTCGACAGAGCGAGGACGGCGGGGGCTTAGAGTAGAAGACGACGCGACGCTTAATCAATACGTGGCCATAAATCAGTAGGAGCTAACAGACAGCGCCACACGACTCTTTGCATACCCTGTAAATGACAGACGTGAGGAGTAATAAACATATTCAAAGATACTCGAGTTGAAGCAAGGAAACTCTTGTTTCTGCTGACTATCGATATGTGTATATCGATTAACAATAGCTTAAGGCATATCAGATACATTATAATACATACTATATTTTGTTTAAATTTGCCACTAAATGACAAACTAGCCTCACCAATTGCTGCCCTTTATGCTTGCTATATAACTTTGAAATATCGATAATTATCGAATTTTGTTAGGCATTTGATTGTATGCTTAATCTACTTAATTTACATAATATGTATTAAAATATATATACTATTGTATATTTCTTATATATGTATACTATACCATACTACTGTATATTTTTATCGATAAAAATCGTTTTGAAATTTACATAAACTTTTATGCTTATATACATAGTCATAGACTTCAGAACACTAAACACGTATTTTCTCTTTGCGAATGCACACTTAGAGGGCAACTGCTAGTCGAGCATGCCCCACTGTTCTGCATTGCCGTGTTCTCCTTTCGATTGTTCGAGTCTCGTTCTTTGGCTCGTGCTCCTTTTTCAAAGTGGGGCAACCGCAAAAGCAAATGAGGACCCGTTTCTTATCCACATGCCAATGACCTGCTTTGAGGACCCTTCTCGCAGGGCGCACAGCTGCAATGGGTCCTACTAAACTCAACGGACAGCTCAATTCTACAGATCAAAGACCTCCCCCGGCTGCAGTGCAAGAAACTCTTTCAGTTTGTCTATTAATTACACCGAATGGACACTGTGTGCACGAAGGGCAGTAACTTTTTAGCCACTTCGTAGCGCCCTCTAGACTCATCCAGTGATCCAGTGAAGGATGCCCCCGTTTCAGATTTCGCCAGAGACTGTAAATATTTGCACTATAAAAAAAAAAAAACGCGTGCCAATAGCAAAAGTTACGAATCATCGCACGATATCAATAACTAAAGTCCGTAGCCCCTCGACCCACCGCGTTTACCATGCCAACAAGAGCTCCCCATAAGCCACCCTAGTTATATACATACACATATTTGCACTTAGCACCAGAGCGTGAGAAAAGCAAAGTGAAATAAAAAACAGAAAAATTTGATGTTGCGCATTCGGTGTCCGGTTTCCCATGAATAAGATGAATATTTTAGTATTAAATCTATAAAAAAAAATTCGGTTTCGAACTGAAACTCTAGATAGAGCTAAGGGCATAAGAAAAAAGCATACAAGGATAAATATTGTCTAAGCCACTTAATTATTAATTAGAGCTTTTAAGCATAAGATACAGCTGGTAAGTTGTTATATTGTTTGATTGATTGATTGAATGACTGATTGTTTGATTGGTGCATTTTAATCGAGTTGAAATCAAAGCTAAACGCTTTTAAATTATCTATAGAATGGGTTGATTGATTGATTGACTGATTAACTGATGGATTATTAATGCGGAGGTGCAAGGATATGAATATACCATATACCATTAAGAGAATGGAGTTAGATAATGAATAGATATAGACGGATATGGATAACGCTATGGAAGTGACTCAAGACTTCTTCTCTTATCCCTTGCCTTTTCTTTATAGCTCCATCTCTATGTATCTATCAATGCATTTTATTTAGCTATGATCTTTATATTTATATCCATATTAATAGATTTCCAGCAATACCTATAGTTATAGCTATTCGTAGGGGTTTCTTGCCCTCTATTTAGTGGCTGCTGTCTAGAATTCTGGCATTTGGCATCAACATTTTTTATTACCCTAGCTAGCCCGACTCTAACCCCGCCCCCGCCTCTTTTCAGTTGGTTGTAGACCTGATTCTCCATTATCCCTTCCCTCCTCTCGTTGCACATTCCTTTCTGCACACACATACATATATTTCGTGCCCCTTCTTCTTCTTCTGTTTTGTTGTGCTTTTTGTTTGCTGTTTGGGCTGCGCTTAACCCGCCCTCTGCATAGTCTCCCCAGTTCCTCCCGCCTAATGTCTCCTGCTGGCTGTCGCCTGTGCTCTTTTGTGTCCTTTGTGCGCACGCTTTTTATTTATTCAGCAAACAGCTAAAATAACATAAAAAACAACAACAACAACAACAGCAGAAAAACTAAAACAACAACATTAACCGAAAATGGGCGGAAGCCAAACTAAATGCGCCCAACCAAGCGCGCGCCTCTCTCACTCCATGTGTGTGTGTGTGTGTGTGTAGGTGTGTCTACCTGTACGTGGGTGTGTGTGTGTGCATATCTTGTAGATACTTTTTGCCAACCTCACGAAACGTACAGCTGCTGCCTGCCTGGCTGCTGCTGCTGCTGCTGGACATATCGATCCACTCTAAGCACACACACACATACACACACAGTGGTACAGAAGCGTTAAAAAAGCTCTACTCAGCTGCACTTGCTTATCTATTTCCAAAAAACCTGCAAAGTATGCAATAGAAAAAGTAGACAAAATAGAAATTTTAGCGCAATATGAAGGCAGAAGATAATAATGGAAAGATATACACATATTGAAAGATACTTATATATGCAAAGATCAATGAGAGTTGGATTAGTATTTAATATATATATATATATACTTTACATACGTATGTATAAAGTACATGGATTAGTATAGTTATATTAATGTTAAAAAGTTAATGTTATTCACTCATGCATCTATAGAAGAATATATGTATGTATAATAAATAATATAATATACATATTTGACACACTTTTAACCACTGTGCGTGGTTGCGCTGCGCTGCGCCGTGCTGTGGGTGTTTGGGAGGCGCACAGAACTAACGGAAATGCCGCAGCGTCAAGCAGCAAATGTTCCCATCGCTGACATTTTAAATTGCGCTTGCTGGCGCCATCTGGCAGCGGAAATCATAAACTAGCGCTACTCAAACCAAACTCCATCTCGCTCGCACTAGCTGCACTTTGTGGTCTGTTGCGCTGCGCCTAACTGCGTCTCCACTGCCCACTTCTTCGCTATCTCTCTTACTCTCTCTCTCTCTCTTTCTCGGTTTTCAGCCTTGGGCTGGCCACGTCACGCGCCGAATAGCGGATTCATGTTACAGTTAGAATCGGGTAGCAGGCTCTTGCATGGAACGGGAACAGGGACGGAGCGAGGACGAGCAGGGCAAGGCGCAGGTGTCGCACATTTTAGATGAGTTTTTGACCACAGAAAATAATCGATAATGACATTATTGCCGATTATTAATAATTTCTACAAGTGTCGAAACACCACAAGATTTAATTGAGCGAATTAAAAACGTAAAAAAAAAAATACATATTTGAAATACAAAAAATTGTTGGTTTAAATAAATAAATACTTAAATGTCGAAGAAAAAAAAAATGCATTAAAAATTAATTTCGTCGATTTAGGCCTTGCCTTGTTTTAGGCGGTAAACTTCAAATTCGTGCGCTTGCGATTGCCGAATTCGCCGTTTCGCCGTGGCGATTGCTCCGCCGGCTGTGGCTGCTGCGCGGCGCTGCGTCCCAGCAGATTCCAGAACGGACGCGGCGTCGTCGTTGTCGTCGTCGTCACCGGATCCTTGTTGATGTAGATGCAATTGACGATCGGCTCGTCGCCAAAGTATTGCTGGCGATAGCCATTTTGTTGGCGAATCTTGTTGCGGCGACGACGCTGGCGCTGCAGCTGCTGGCGGCGACGCTTCTGCTGCTGTCGGCGGCGACGCTGCGCCTCCGTCAGCTGTGGACGACGGCGCTTATAGCCGCCCATGGAGCCATAGCTGTAGCTGGCACTGGAGCTGGAGCTGGGACGACGGCGTCTGTTGCCCACGCTGTTTGGCCTGCTCTTCCTCTTCTTCTTCTGCTTGGGCTTGGTCTTGCGACGCTTAACGGGCGCGGAGGAGCCGCTGCTGCTGCTGCTGCTGCTGCTGCTACTGCTATTGCCTATTGGCTTCTGCGGTGTCTGATCAACGCTGCTGACGCTGACGCTCTGCTGCAGCTGCTGTTGCTTGTTGTCCTGCTCTACGCCATTCATTGCCTGCAGTTCGTTAGCAGGGCGCTTCTTCTTCTTCTTCTGCTGCTGCGGCTTCCTGCGCTTCTGTTGTTTCTGCTGCTGATTGCGACGCTTCTGTTTCTGCTGCTGCATCTGCGGCTGCTGCTTCCTCTTCTTCTTGTTCTCATTAACTGGTCGCTTGGCCGGATTGACAACGGGTTGCACATCCTCATCATCGCCATCCGTGCTCCAAATGGCCGACGTGCTCACCGGGCTCTCCTCCGTTATGAAGTGTTCGTATTCATCGTAGGGGCCCAAGCCTTGATAATAGAAGCCATCGCTGTCGATATTATCCTCCTCGTCCTCGTCCTCCTCCTCGGCCGCCGCATCCCCGCCCAGAAGCGGTGCACCCGGCTGGTAGTAGGCCTGCTGATTCAACGGCTTCAGCTCGAAGACCGCATGCGTATTGGGATTGACCTTGGGCGGCTCCTGCGACTCGACCACAACAATGCCCGCATCTCCGACCACATTGGCATGGGTCGCCGCATTGGCCACCACGCTGACGCCACCGGGCACCTTCTGTGTGAAGGCCACAAAGCTGCTCTGGCTCTGGCCTGGGAACTGTTTCTGTTGCACTGCATCCACCAGGAACGCCTGTGGCTGCACTTGCTGCACCTGCTGCACCTGCTGTCCCAGCTGCTCGTCATCGGCTTCAGCTAAGACCACTTCCTCGATCTCCAGTTGCTGCTCATCGCCATCGTCTTCGTCATCCTCCTCGTCATCATCTTCGTCATCCTCGTCCTCCGGCTGCTGCAGCTGCACCGCTGCCAGCGCGACATAGCGACGCTTGTTCGAATCCTGCTCCTGCTGCAGCTTCAGCGGCTCCGTCGCTGCGCTCAAGCTCAGCTGCTGGGAGCTAACCGAGATGCTGGGCGCGCTCATCGAGCGACTCGCACGCTTCCTTCTGGTGACCACGCACTGCGATTTGCTGCCCTGGCCACTCAGCTGTCGGCCCTGGATATAGAAGCGCTTCAGCTCGTACTCATCCCCGTTCTCGTCCACCTCGATCCTCGTCTCGCCGTTGACCTCTCGGCTGGCCAATGCCAGCCAGAGCACCGCTACAATCAAGGCCCACACGCAGCTGTGACTCCTCATGGCTCTCGACTAAACTGAGCTACGAGCGGGCGCTGCCGCTTATATTAGTTCGCTGCGAACGCAGACCTATTGACCCAAAGCTAATTGCCAAAATCTTCAACGATCTCCGATCTGCGATCTGAATTATTCATTAGCTTGGACCTTTCACCTCCCTCCGCTCACCTATGTTTGTTGCAGAACCTATTTAGCTACTTATTCATAGTTTGCTTTCTTCTCAGAACTCGTTTTCGCCCAAAAAAAAAAAAAACAAAAAGACCGAAATTTGTTTTTCTCTCTTTTTGACCAGTTGGGGTCAAAGATCAATCAACTATAACCCCCTTGGGACAGACATCGACTGCCAAATTTGGCACATGAAAGTTTTTAGTCAAAGGGCCCCTCGGCGAAATCCCAATCGACCTCTTGACATATGAGCACTAAACAATAAAAATCGCCGCTTGGAAACCATTTTAAGCATCGAAAGTTCGTAAAATTAATGATTCCATTTGTTATGTACCAAAGTGGGCTGGATGCGAGGGCTACCGAGGCCTGAGGCCCAAAGAAGGGCGGTGAACTATTTCAATTTTGATATGTAGAATATGTATTTATGGGGCATTTACTATCCCAACACTATCATCTTTATAGTCGGTATATGACACAGTTTTAAATAAATAGTTTCAGCCCTATTCCGTATTTTCATGGCCAGGCTGACCTAAATTGTACTAGCAAGGTTTTTAATATTTAATACAATTCTTTAAAATCAAAACAAAACATTATCATCTTGATGTTACGCATTTGGGCTAAGGCCAAGTGAAATCCGCTCCTGTTCGAAATAATCGCACAGCGAATAAAAAGAAGAAAAGAAAGCGAATTTTGACCTATGACAGCAAATTAATATTCGAAATGCAGAGATTTCTAGTCAAAGCGACAAACTAATCAATTTATGGCCACATACAAATATTTCTAAATCGGAATCAGAAACTGTTTCTATTTGGTTTTTGTGTGGAGGCTGAACAAAAGGCCGACAAAAAAAAGCTTAGCAAAAGCGGGCATAAAATGCGGCACCGCTTGAACTCACACGCACACATGCCTTCGTGTCAGTGTGTATGTGTATCTCGCTTCCCCCTTCTACTTTCAGCTGCTGTGTGTTTCGTGCTCCTTTCCTCCCGCTTTCATTCGAAGCATTTGCTTTGTGTGTGTGTATGTGTGTGTGACACTCCTTTCTTAGCATTATCCCCTCTCCTTCTTCCCCTTCTACTTTAGCTCTTGCTGCGTGTGTGAGTCTATGAGAGACTACTTTCTCCTTCTCGCTCCCTCCGCTTGACCAAGTGCTGTCTGAGAGTCAGTCAAGCTCCTTCTCCTCTCCACCTTCCACTTTAGGAATTCGCTGTGTGTGTGTGTATGTTTGTGTGTGTATGAGTGGCTGCTGTCTTTACAATGTTCTCTCCTTCAAGCCAATTTAGCTTATGCTATGTGGCCTCTCCTCAGGCCTCCCCCTGCTCCAGCATTTGCTGTCCACTCTTTTGCATGCTAATTATATATCATAAATTTCTGCACACAGCGAGAGCGAACGAGAGCGAGAAAGAATAGCACAATCAAAAATAGCCAAAGATAGTTGGCACGGGATGCCGCATGGTAAGGTGCAAAAGAGGTAGAAGATAGTGGATGGAGGCAGGGAGGCGGTTTATCAAGAAAACTGAACAAAAGATCAATTGACAGAGAGAAATGTTTTGCGGCAGCTGCGCGCAACACTTGAATAATAATAATGTAACAAATATAAAAAGAGGCCATTAAATTACAAACATCTTCAACGGCCAACAAACAGTAGCAACAACAACAATAACCAGCAACGGCAACAGCTTCTATTGGCCTCCAAAACTGATTTGGTATGGAGAAGGTGTCGCCGCGATCGTCATTCAAGAGGGAACCCAACTCGAAGCAGCAGCAGCAGCAACAGCAACGGCAGCAGCAGCAGCAGCAGTCAAGTGCGATGCGCGTGCAGACATGCAACAAATACAACAACAAATACAAGCGACAGCAACTCTGCCCGTCAATTTGTGACGATCGTATCTCTTTAATGTGAATGTAAGTAGAAGTGGGCGAGAGAGAGAGAAAGAGACAGTGTGTGTGTAACGGCAAGCAAACTAAAGCTGCGCTTCTATCGTGACACGATGGTGTATTAAGCCTTTATATTCTATATGTTTGTATGTATGAATAGATACATAAATAATATATAAATAGTTTTAGTACAAATCAAATTCATTCTTTTTTTCACTAAATCTAAATTCGCCTTTCAAATTTATCCTTTACCTAAAATTTCCATGGCTCCTTCCAGTTGCAGCTTGTGCTCGTGCTGCAAGCGACAAAACTTTCAGCACGTGCTCATCCCTAGCCACGGCAAAGCGTAGGCTTGAGCAAAAGGTCACATGCACACACTTACACACGTATAGACTATGTTCGGCGCTTTTGCGTGTGTGCGTGTGTCAACACACTGATTCAAATTTATATGCATACAAAATGCATTCGCAATGCACACACTGTTACTCTTATCGATCGAAATCGATTCAGTGCAGTGTTGCAAAGCTATCAAACGCGGCCTGCATCAAATATTAAGGAATTCAATACAACGAAGAACGAGAAGAGTCGAGGTAAAGCAACAAATCTCAAATAAACTTGCATTAATAATATGAAAAGATACAAGCGAAGCTGGAGGCTGGTCGCAAAAAAGCATAAAAGTGTCAAATGCGAACTCGACTTATTTATTTACTTATTTTTGTGTGTGTTTTCTTTCATTATTGTTGTCTTTGTTATTGCTTTATCGGTGTTCGCTTATGCTAACTACTTTCGCATAGCGGGCACCAACGGAATTTTTAATTAATTCATGCCCTATACTGTTGTGTATGCAAACACGTGCGTGCGTATATGTATGTATGTATGTACGTGTGTGCGGATATGCGTGTGTATATGTGCACATTATGTATTTATTCACAAATCAATAGTAACTGCTACTCAATGCTGGGCAGGAAAAGAAAATAAGCTTTTTACTGGAACTGAAGCTGCAGAAGAATAAATGAGATTCTTAAGAAACCGGCTGAAAAGAAGTCTTGTTTTTTATTTATTTATTTATTTATTTTTTTTTTACTTGCTATTTTTAGATGTATTATGTATAATAATAAATTAAAATCAGAACAAATCCGATTACATCCATATAAAACCAAAACTATCAACACTGTCGCCGTCGCTGTCTCAGTCGTCGCTGCTGCCGCTGCAGAGTTTTGTTTGAGCCAAAGTTTCTTTCATGATTGTATGCATATTTTTTGCTGGGACTGGAATGTGTGGCATGTGGTATACGGCACGCAACGGTAATCAGTGGCCAAGATGGCTGCAACAGCGCCTCAACAACAACAACAACGGCAACTACAGGCAACAAGTTTCATTTTGTGCAGCAAGAAATCAATGCTACTGCACCCAATCAGAATGCAACTACACACATACACACACACGCTCGAGCATGCACTCGCATTGGGATGCTGCTGCTTTGTCTGCTAGCTCGCTCGCACACACGCACGCATTGACCTCCCTCACCCAGCAAAATGGCGGACCATGCACAGTGCACATAAATTTGAGGTTCGCTGGGACATTTTGTTGTTGTTGTCCCAAAAATTGTCTCGGCTGCTGGCAGCCACCGAATATACAGTTATATTGTAAATATGTGCAATAATTCGCACTTGCAAATGCAATGCGACCCAGCATTAATATGCTCAACGCGTTGATTTAATTTATTTGATTATTTGGCTGCCGTGCAGTTCAATCAGCAGCACCTCTCCAAACCGTTACACGCTGCAACTTCGGAACTGGGGGAACAATCCCCCAGAAAAGACCTAAATTTTTCATAAAAATGATTTACTGTCATGAACAATTAATACCTTATGCTCTAGAAATATACATGTATATAAATTATTATCTGACTCTTATATATTTATATCTAATTAATGATACAAAATAAACTTTTAAATTACATAAAATATTCAGATTTTCGCGCCAAACTCCCTTTCGTATATACTAGCGCCATCTACATGTCAATATCGAAAGCAAATATTTAATTGGCGGGCTGTCATTCGATTTGTTTGAATTTGAGGACCTTTGGCTCACGTAATCGAGCAAGATATCGATGCACATGTGTCATATATCGTAAGCAAATATTATGACGATATGTATGCCATATCGATATATTACCATCCCTAGTCCAACGAAGTATTGGGGTGTTTGGAAATGTTCGATATTTGCGTAGAAATTTTCAAAGTAAAACGAAAAACAATGTATTAAAGTTGCAATTAATTACTGCTAAAGGAGTGGTCAACATACATTGCAATCGTGTATCCAAAACGCAAGAAACGCATTCGCATTAGGAGGCGCCAGTGTTAAACTGTGTGTGTGCGAGTATATCCAAACCAAAGAAAAACGAAAGAAAAAGCAAGACCCAGCGCAGAAGATGTGTCTATACTACGGCCTAAATGAATGAAATGTGAAGTGTGTGTGTATATGTAGGCGAAGGCGATACCAGCTAACTGTGCATGTGTGCATGCGTGCGTGTGTATGTGTGTGCGATAGTATGTGTATGCGTATTCGCCTAACGCTCACATCTGTGTGCGTGTGCTTGTGTGCTGCACACTGAAAGAATCAATAAAGGATGTGCTGTGGATTTTTGCAGCAGCAGAACCAGAAGCAGGAGCAGGACCAACGAAAACCAACAAAAACCAAATAAAAAAGCCAACGACAACAAAAACAAAGCACCGCAGCAAAGAACAAATTATAACATTTACTTTTTCGCGATAGTTTTGAGCACAGTAAAGCTTGTAACGGTAAATGTTGCAAAAAGAAAAATTGATAACTGTAATATGTGTGGCTATTGTGAACAGTGAATTGTAAAGCGAAAAAAGAAGTGCGCAAGAGTGCGTGTGCGAAAAGGAAATTAAGAAAACTAACAAAATTAAAGAAAATCGAAATTAAACTTCAGTCAGTCAATCAATCAATCAGCGCAACATGAAGTGCTGCGTAATAATTACAACGCTAATGCTGCTGTCCATTGCACGTAAGTGTTGCAAATCTCATTAAAATACAAATATCTATGTGTGTGTGTGTGGGTGTGGGTGGGTGTGGGTGGGTGGGGCATTGATTGATTGATTGATTGATCGAATAATTGGTCCATTTGCAGGGCACATTGGCACTGTTGAGGTGCATTTCGAAGCACCTGACAGCGGCTTCTTCCTGAAGCACGCTCGCCAACCACCTGTGACGCCGGAGATTGCCAACATCCAGACCTCCTCCTCGGTGCCGCCCCTGAAGTCACGCCCCTCCTATGATTCCGTCTTATCCCTAGATCGCTTTACCGTCGTGGAGACCACACAACCCGTATCTATACGCGCCAGCTACGGCCCGTTCTCGACCAAGCAAACGGTGCCCGCTCGCTACATTGTGCCGGACACCATGGAAACCAATCAAGCGGGCGACTATGTGAACGTAAGCCACCATTGAGTACTAAAGTGTAATTGCTTTTGCCTAACCCGCATCCATCTCTCTTTCTCTCTCCCTCTCTCTCTCTATCTCTCTTTCACTTACATAGAACTCGACGGCCACACTGCTGGAGTTACAGCAGCCGAACATGCACCTGGACATCTCGGCGCACTTGGTGCGCGCTAGTGTCTCGCAGGACTCGCCAGTGCTGCGCGTCCTCTTCCATGCTGGCGCCGATCCGGGCGGTCATTTGCAGCGACAGAAGGTCTGCGTGCTGCTCCACGTAGCCATGCCCAATGAGCAACCGTTGAAGGGACGTTGCATGCCCGAGGGAGAGGACGGCGTTTGTGTGGCTGAGGTAGTCATTCCACTGAACTGGTGGCCAGCTCTGCCAGCGCCTAGGCACAGTCGCGAGGGCAGCGGCAACAGCGGCACGGACGGACAGCCACAGCTGCCGCCTAAGGTGCCGCAGCGTTACGCCCAGGTCTCCTACAGCGTCTTCGAACCACCAGTGCGCAATCCGGAGCAATGTGAGCCGAAGGTCCAGATACAGCCGCTGACAACGTTTGCCCAGGTGCCGCTGCTGGCAGCGAAGACATCGTTCAAAGAGCTACGAGCGGATGATTCGGTTACGTTCCTGTTGCCCCAGCATCCCCTGTATCCCATGTCCAAGTTGCACGTGCCCGTCTTTTTGCATCAGTATGCGGATCAGGAGCAGCGTGTCGCTGCGTTTACAGTGCGCGCCCGGGTCAAGGCCGGGCTACGCATCTTGGGCGCCAGCGCCTCCAGCGACCAGTGGAGCATTAGCATTGAGAAGGAGAATCCCAAGCATACGACGGCGCGTGTCACAGCCTTCCGCAAGGAGGTCGACTCGTCCGCCTCATCCTCGGCCACATCCAGCATGGAGAACAGAGGCAACTACAACAGCAGCGGCAGCAGCAACAGCAATGAGGTCTACGAGGTCTTCTCCTGGCTGCTCGAGGTCGCCGATGACTCCAACGACATTGTCGATGGCGGAAAGATCGTGTGGTCGGTCACCCATGTCTATGACACACCCAAGGACAAGGACTCCGCCGAGCTGATTGCCACAGATGACACAAAGAAGCGCTTGATTGCCAAGCTGGAGATCAACAAGGATGACATTCAAGCAGTATTGCCCATGGCCAAGATCTGGGAGGTGATGAACACAGCAGTGCTCACTGGCCGCCAGGTGGCGCAGGCCATGAAGGTCTTCATTGTCTCGCAGGCGGGCAAAGTGGCTGATGTTACCCTGCAGAGCTCCTGTCATGCCGAGGACGAGAGCGTCATCAAGGTGAAGTCAACGAAAGCGCGAAAGAGAGAAGAGAGTTAAATGTATTCTCATCTTATACGTTATTCCCATTTGTTTAGGTCTCCTCGTCGTGCAGCTCCGTTTATGTTGATGGCTCCGAGCAGCGCGGCTCGTCCAATGCGTCGGTCATTGTTAAGTATGGTACCTATGTGGGCGTGGCCAAGTTCATTGTCTGGATGCCCGAATTTCCGCTTGAGGTTTACATAGCCGACTTTCGTCTATCCCAAATCAAGGGCTGGAAAGTAGCCGATGACAGTCATTACCTGTAAGTGTGTGACGAGTAGACAACCGTTAGAAAGTAATGATAATAGATAGTCTTAAGCAATTCAGCGAGAATCAATACCATGGAGTAGATTCTACACAGCAACGAACAACGAATTAATTCTCCGATTTTCACAGACACAACAAGCAGTCGAGACGTCGCAAGAAGCGCTCGTATATGTGGAACCAGCACGGCACCAGCTACTACAACAATGTGGGCGCCGACAAGAGCATCTGCCGCGCACGCTACCAGCAGAGCCCTGTGGAGGTCTACGCCAAGTTTCTGGCCATCGATCAGGTGAGCAAGTCGAATCTCCATGCCCCAAGCAAACCGATCTACATGCGTGTCTCTCGTCTCGACAGAACTCTGGGCGCACCAGCTACTTCATTTCACGTCGAACTGGACTGCGTGTGACGGATCTGGTGCAGCCGCTGCTGCGTGTGGCGGATCCAAAGATCGCCTCGCTGAAGGGCCGCATACTGCAGGGCAAGTCGATGGGTCGCACCGATGTCCAGGTGCTGTCGCCTATTACGGGCCGTGTCATTGGCACCAAGGAGATACGCGTTGGCAGCGACAAGGTGAATCTCTCCCGTCTCATTGTGCGCGTCATCTCCGGACTACAGCTGACCATTACGCCGGAGAACGCCATCGAGAACGGTTATCTGGCAGAGACGTCCGTCACACACAAGCTGACGGCACAGTATCAGGAGGGATTGCTGGACATCGATCTGGAGTTCAACGATGGCTCGAAGACGCCTTTGCGGTAAGCGATCAATCAGCTTCACTGATGCGTGCAGTTGTTTGCAATTGCTGACTCTTTGCAGCGACATTGCTGTGGAGGATTACTTCCTGCTGGTGGAGAGTCTCGATACGGAAGTGGTGGCCTTTGCCCCCATGCTCGCCTCACATCATCCGCGTGTCATTGCCGTGGGCGAGGGCAATGGCAATCTGCTGCGCGTTACGCTTCTGCTCTCCGAGGAATGTCGCATGCGACGCGGCCCTGGCGGCTCCTCATCGAGCAGCTCCAAGCCGAACAAACCGAATGCGGCCCCATTAGCCAGCGCCCTGGCCTCCATCGAGGTGGACTTCAACAATGTGGACATTGTCAGCAAACAGGAATCGATACAGAACGACGGCACAGTGGGACGCGAACGCAAGAACTACCGCAACACGGGAGACCTGGCTGACATTATAGGTAAGCGCATTCATCCATTCAGCTCCTCGGCTCGTTTTACTAACGATCTGCTCCGACTAGTTGGCATACCGCTGCGCGACTCCAGCCAACAGTACGAGCCGACGGTGCAGGCGCGTCAGCACCGGGCGAGCATCCAGGCAGTGCACAAGTCGCACTACGGCAATCGGGGCGGCTTGGGCAGTGGCAACATGTCCTCCATGGAGCTGGGCATGTATGTGCTCCTCACAGCCTTCTGCTTTGCCATTATTGTGTTTGTCATCTCGTGCGTGGTTTATGCATCGAAATTCCGGCCAGCCATGATTGAGTCGGGTCTCGATCCGCTCAGCTCCGGCAATGGCAATGGCAACGGCAACGCTGGCGGCTTCCGTGACGTACGCCTCAAGGAGTCCACCACCAATGCCCACGACTGGGTCTGGCTGGGACGCTCCACCATCGATAGGCATTCGGTGGCAATGAACGACACCAGCACTCCGCAACCTCAGCCGCAGCAGCAACATGTGAATGCACGCGGTAAGCTCCAACCAGCTGCACATAATCCCCCACAGAAATAATAATTATAAAATGGATTATTCTGCCCTTTAGACTCTCGCATGCGCATCACCAGCAATCCGATCATCAACTACGACAATGGCCGGCGCGTCAGCTCCTTTGACCAGCCGCAGCCCAAGCTGCAAACGCACATCGTGCCCGCCTCCAATCTAAACAAGATTCATGCCGAACAGTAGGTGCACCCAAGCCACATATTTGAATGCAACTAACCAGCTTTCGTCTCCCCAATCAGCTATCTCTCCAATGACCGGAAGGACGCTGCCCTGGACTACAAGCCTCCAGTGCCGCCGCACCGCAATGTGGGCACACGCGCCATGTTGCCGCCACAGGCTGCACCCGTTAAGGTAGAATCTGAGAGAAGCTGTAACATCTTGATAGCTAATCTTAATTGTTTGTTTTCTATACTGCAGGACAAGGAGTTGATCAACAAACGGCACAGTCAGCTCTACAAACGCGAGCATTTGCAAAACAACGAGAACAACAATGCGACGCAGCAACAGCCGCATTTGTCGCTGCAACAGCAACAGCAGCAGCATCAGGCGCCGCAGCAACAGCCGGAACGTCAGCCAATGCATCAGCATCACCCGGAGCGTCAGCATCAGCGCAGCCACAGTCATAGCCACAATTTTATCCAAGAGCCAGCGCTCAGAGCCGCACACTTGAAACTCAAACAGCATCAGCAAATGCAACAGCAGCAGCAACAGCAACAGCAGCAGCAGCAGCAACAACAACACGAGGAGTTGCACAATGCTGAGAAGCTAGTGGAGTACACAAATCCGCATCAGAAGAATGCATTTCAATTCGATTCGCTAACACCAAAGAGAGTAACCAAAGCAGCAAATGCTGCTGCACCAGCTTCAGCAGCAGCAGCAACAGCAGCAGCAGCAACATCAGCATCAGCCGCCGTACCAACAGCACCAGCAGTTGCAGGCAACAAAATATTGCCAGCTGTAATACAAATCAAGGGTAGGTCAATTATCGATATCATATAGAGCAAATTGTAATCCAGACTCCGTTGCTCTTCAGAGAATCACAACCACAGCATTTTGAGCACTGTTGCGGATGCGGCCAATTCGAATGCCACTGATGAGATTGTCCGGCTGCCGACACCGTCCGGTCACACGGTCGCGGCCGTGAGCAGTGAGCCAACAACAAAATCGTCGCGAGTCAAACGGGCCACAGTTGTTGGCAATCCGATGTTCTCGTCCGCCGTAGATGATACGCTGGCACCGGGCGAACGTTTGGGTCTCGATGATCTCGACATGGACTACGAACAGATCATGCACTATTTCGACAACCTAAAGGTTAGTCCCCAAACATTCTTCTCCTTGTCATATAGATGGATATATGCGTATGTATTGATTGATTGATTGCAGGAGTCAAATGCCTGAGTACAGGAGATCATTGCTAAAATTCGCGAGATATTGTCAACATTTCAACAACGATATCAGAATGTCGTTACTCCCCTACCAACGCCCACGCGAAAGCAGATCCAAATGCTCGACGAGCTCGTCGCCGTTGGAGTCGATGTTGGAATTGGAGTTGAAAAGAAAGCAGCAGGAGTAGCAGGAGAAGCAGCAGCAGCAACGGGTTTGCCGCCAGAGCCATGTCTGCACAATTTTCAAATTCCAAGCAAATGCAACTAAAGGGTAACTAATACACACACACAAATACATATACACATACACACAACATATAACCGCAATTCTAGCAATCCAAAACTAAAAGAATACTCACAGCATAAAAATGAAATCCAGAGTTAAATGCGACGCTGAAAACAAGAAGAAAATTATTTATTGCCTAGGCTAAGTTCATAACATATAAAGCATATACATATATATATATGTATGTATGTATATATATATATATGAGTATGTATATGTATATACATATAAGGTGCATAATTGATGTTCATATGTCGTAACTGCTACACAAATGTCTCCTAGTCCTCATCCTTCAACATCCTTCCTTGCCAGCACAAGTGGGCAAATGTTTGTTAATCGAATACATCTAGACTTAAGAATCTATATAGGCATATATGTATGTGTATGTATATGTAAAAGAGAGCATCAAAGCATAGCTTATTCAAATTGCTTCCCAAATCTTCTTGCTTAGGCGCTTGCAATCATCCCAACTATATATATAAAACAAATCAATATATATATATAAAAACCTTAAAACTTAATCTAGTAGCAACAATTGTGCCCTCAGTGGGTGTATTTGACTGTGTGTGTGTGTGACAGAGTAAACAACAATACAACACACACACACACACACATATTTTGTACGAGATCTCGGCCATATATGCATATCTCTTATTAGAACTATGAAATGAAATCAACATTTATGCTGAAATTTTTGCATTTGTTATATGTAACTCCATTTAATTTTCTTTTGCCGAACCTATTCAGAAAAACAAAAACCACTTGTGCTGAAGAAGCGACATCAACTAGTGCTAATATATATATATATATATGCATATGTATATGTATATGTGTAAGAGCAAGCATACTATAAATGTATTTAAAAATGGCAAAACAAGTAAACATCGCTTTATAGAACTCGATAAGTTGGCTGATTTATGGCCCCAAATATTGCAATCATAATATTATGATCATTATTATTATTATTATTATCATCATTATGATTATTATGATTATTAGAAACCCTAAGACAAAACTACACATAAATTATAATAATATGTATTAACAAAATAATATGCAAACACAAAAACAATTAAGAAAAAAAAAGAAAATTACCTAAACGAACTCGAAGAAAAGTATATAGACGCTTATGAGCTTTATTTGAACGATTGCATTAATGGACAAGCAAATAAAGTATGGAAAATGTGTAACCAAATATTATATGATATTACGGAGCGATTAAGCTTTACATATATACATATAATATAATATAAATTATAATATATTATATGTATATATAATATATATACACAATTATTATTGTCATTATATTCTGATTCATGTTTACTGTACGTATGTATGTATGTGCATATATATATGTAGACAGCAAACACATAAATCAATTAAAAAAAAAAAAAAATAACAATATATGTGCTGATGCAACTAAGGAGTTATCCAAAATTTCGCTATGCATATATATAGACATATATATATATATATATATGTGCAACTCACGCTCTATACAAATTGCAATCTTATATATGTATGTGTGTATCTGTCTAACAAGCCAACTAAGCTCTGTTTCTTTTCTTTTATATATACATATATATATAAATATCATTTGACTTCTATATATCTATATATGAATAGAGATATAGCAACCCAGCAGCTAATTCATTCCATTAGCAAAAATGTTCATCATATATATATATATATATATATATTATATATCTATACATATAAAGATTATCGTTTTCTTTGTTTGTGTTTGTTTCTGTTGCCATTTTAATTTGTAGTTTTGGCATTTGTCAGGCATCTAAGTATTATTACAATTTTGTTAGATCATTAACGCATTGTTTCATAATCATATGTTGTAAATTGTTCCGTCCAACAAAAAAACAAAAAACAAAAAACGAAAAAAAAGAAGAAATGAAAAAACAAAACAAAAAAGATAACAAAGAATAAAAGCAAACATGTAAAGCATCTTAAAGTTTCTTTGTATACAGCGGCCATAAATAACATGAAAACTAGAAACACGATTATGATTTGTATTATGAATTTGATTGTAAGACTCTGTAGTTCAATCAGCATCAATCATTTGCCATTATTCTTGCTTTGTAGTTGAAGATCTCTAGATTTGTAGCACATATTGTAAATAAGACAATATATATATGTATATGTATATGTATATGTATTGTATTATCAAATGAAACTTTGTTAACTCTCACTCGCTCACTCTCATTCGCCCTCTCCCTTTCTAATCGAATCGAATTGTGTTGAACTGAACTACAGAGTGATATATATATATATATATATCTATACATACTTATATATATGATATTTAAAATTCTTATATCACACACACACACACATCACATCACACACACTTGTCGATGTTTTTGAATTTATGTTAAGCTTAACACTAATTTTGATCTATGTATTTGAATTGTATAACTCGTAAACTCGTATCTCAAATTCTACACAAATAGACACGCAGACAGATCGCATTGCCTTGATAGCTTGCAGAGTCCCAGTGCTAGTGCTAGTGCCATATAAACGCAATCAATCATTAGTTGTAGATCGTGCATTATATCATCAATCAATCATCAATCAATCAATCAATCATTTGGGGCATGCCTAGAGCTTAACACGAGCAAACGCTTGTTCTATCTCCCTCCAAACAAAAACAAAAAACAAAAAAAACAATTAAAATACAAATTACTATAGAATGCGTAGTTATACATATAGAAGAAGATAAGCCGATTGACTGACTGAGTGAACTTGAATTTGATTGATGGTAGGCAAAAAGCCGAGCAATGATTGATGATCAATTTACATTGATTGTACAACAAATTAGCAAATTATTAACTAAACATACACACACCTACAGCACACACACACACACGCACATACACACACACACACACACACACACACACACACACACACACACACACACACACACACACACACACAGGTTGTTTGTATGTGTGTGTATGTGTATCGATTCCAATGCAAAGACTTTATACATCTGTTTTATTTTATTTTTTTTTTTTTAATTTTAAATTAATTATTATTATTACTATTATTATTGATTTATATATATATGTACTTGTATTTATAATAACGAATTATTATGATTGATGGCATGATTGACACGCATCGTACATCACGTTAAGACACTTATTTCGAATTTCTAGTCAGTTAGAAGCGTACAAATCGTTTTGTTACATCATTCACAAACACACAAGCATACACATGGTATACATTATATATACATATACATTATATATGTGTATATATGTTTTTTTTTTTACATATATATATATTTATATACACGATCCAATTATATTTTGCCATGCTTTTTACCAGGCCCAAAAACTAAATTAAATATAAAAAAAAACCATACACAATCCTAAGGCTAAGCTATATATGAATGTATTTGTATGTATTATCAAAAAAAAAAAAAAAAAAAAAAAAACAAAAAACTAAAAATGAATATTACAAAGGTAAAAATTTCAAAATAAACAGATTGCACACAAAATTCAAAGAAAATTCAAAGTCAAAGAAAATTTCATTTTCGGTTCTCTTCGAGTCTCTTTCGTTCTAAGCTAAACTAAAAAAAAAAAAAAAAAACGAACCATATTTATAATATAGTTAAAGCAAAAGAAAATTATATATATATATCTGCTATATATATATATATATATATAGATATAATGCAAATTCGCTTGGCACTAATATCTAAGAATTAGATAAAAACACAGATAAAAAATAAATTCCCAGCATTCACTCTCGCGCTCGCACAACTCTCACTCACTTCAGCTCCCTCACTCGGTCTCTCTAATCGTTGATCGAGAAACGATATATATCGCAATTCGTTAAGTATGTAAGTTCTATGAATGTCCCACCTGCTGTTCCACTTTCCCCACACACACACATACACACACACACACACTCCTTTTGATCGCCGCTTATTTTGCACCAGGCCTAAAGATTATACAAAATTCTGCACAGAGCGAAATAGAGAGAGAGAGAGAGAGTGGGAGAGCGAGATACGGGCAGAGAGTGAGAGTCAGAGAGGGTGAGAGACAGCAAGCGAGAAGTTTAAGAGAGCCACCGCCGCATAATTGTTAACATTGTATCAGTTATAACGTAGTTGTTGTGTATCTATTGTATGTTTGTAAGTACTCCAAGAAAAAACCAATGAAAGCTCGATTAATCGCTAATCGATGTACGATTTATCGATAATTGCCACACATTCTTGCTGTTGCATTTGGAGTTCCCATGTGTTTCCCACTTGACAAAGCTAGTGTGATATATGATTTCACTTCATTTCTCTATTTGTTCTTTTACAACACTGTGCAAACAAATACATATATATATATATATATATCTCTATACATGCAGACAAGCCCTCAATCTACACACAAGGCTTACAATATATATAGCTATATACATGACATATATGGGCATTATATATATCATATAAAACGCTTTTACAACACTGTTTGCCACTTGCCTTTCGACGCTCTCAGTTCTCCTACAAGTATTGCCGATCCCTCCTAACCGATTCCTTGTACCTCTTCAACAATATATTTCTATACGCTTCTTCTTCAACTCGATTCCGTTATCTATGTAAACCGTTAACAAAAAAAATATACTAAACAAAGTAAAGAAAATGTCGAAAATTAAAGAACTTAACTGGAAAACAAAGAAATTATAGTTGCCATGTAAAACACTTGAGTAGAGTCTATTATTATTATTATTATTATTATTATTATTATTATTATGACAATTATTATTATTATAATATTCTAAGTGGAACACAATTTTGTTTAAATTCGAAGCAAGCAACAAGACAAAGAAGAAGCAGAAGCAAACAGCAAAAAAAAAAAAGGAAAACAATGAAAAACAAAAATATTATAAATATTCAAAAACTGAAATATTAATTTAAATAAAATAATTTATTAATAAACCACATATTATGAAATGACATAAAACTTGAATGTGTTTTTCTTTCAAAATGGTCGGGGATCGTTTGATTGAGTCGATTGATTGAACAAAGCTGAAGATTGATTGTTTGATTGATGATATTGCATTCAATATAATGATGTTAATAATGATAATGATGATATGTTATGGCATAGATTGATGATCAACTGATAGACAGAATGAGAAATATATAATAGATTGTACTGCTGATTGCAGTTGTCTTGGCTTTGACTGATTGATTGATTGCTCAGCAATGCTTAACTCTAAGCTCAAGAACGAGACAGCAATAGCCCATGCTGACGTAACTGCCCAGTATCATCACACGAAATTGGTAAGAGATGAATGCATATCAGATATGTATACATATGAGCTATATCTATGCATATACATAGCATAAATCTCCCTCTTCCATAACTCACTGGCAAATGGAGTTCGACGATCTGTTTGGTTTTCCCTCTCGCTCTCAAATTCGATCGAGTGGTAAGTTCAGTTTCTTTCGACTTCTGTGCTATTTGGCTTGTATTTGTATCATATTGTTCGATGCCATGATAATTGGATTCGATCGCAGTTAATTGAGCTCGGTGAGGGAACATTTGTACGCTCCATATGCGAATAGTTGTATCAAAATTTTGCCAGTTGCCCTTATAAAGTCGTGTTCTTGAAATTTACGCAACATTTGGCGCTTCTTTTGACGCGTGATCTTGACAATTGTGACGATGGCGTCAACCTGCATCATTATATACAACAGCCACGCCCCCGTCGTTGGCTCGCCGAAGCCTCGCATTATCCGCACCCAAACCCACCCACCCACTCAGACAATCGCCGCGGCCCCCTCGAGTGGGCGAGGATCCCCATGTGAAACGTTACGTTTTTTAATAGCCTTTAACCTAATGGAATTTCAATAGAATCGGGTATATTGACAGCGTGTGTATGGGGCAAGGTATGTGAGGGAGTATGGCTATGTAGATATAGGGTTAGACATAGGGATATATATATATGTGCTAATTTTAATTTTAAGACTTGGCATAACTCAAAGGGCTTAAGAACTGGAAAGCTCCGATTCTATGTGTGAACTCGTTTAAGATTTACTCAGATTGAAGATCTTTCGTTTTCAGAACTTGAAAATTGACTTCCTTTTCCGTAAATTACTCGAAAGCCTTAAAAACTACAGAGTTCAAATTTCAAGTGTAGATTCCTTGAAGAACTCCTGAGCTACAGTTATTTTCGTATTTTGGAACTCTAAGCATAGCTCGAGAGCTTTAAAGCGTAGAGCACTAAAATTTGGTATATCTATTCTCGAAAACTAAATACGGGAAAAATCTTTTTCATTTTCTCGATAAATCGTATAATAGTAATAAGTCGAAGACATTAGCTAGAGAGCTCAATTTCCGTATGTAATGTACTTTATCATATATGTAGATCTCTTAGGAGTATTGTCAACGATAATATCGATTTCTATTCTTCTGGTAATCATAATCGGGAACTCGCCACATCCAAATATCTAGGGTATCTGCAAGCTGGGCAGTCTCAGCTGGAGCGCTCTGACTTGTTTTAAAGTGCGTTTCACGTTTTAATTCCAATTGTAAGAACTTCCAATTTGAGCGATAGACCGACATTTTGCCACACCAAGATCTAGCTGTAACTGATGTCTGCGGATGTCTATGTGTGTCTGTCTGTCTGTCTTGACTTTCATTTCAGTTTCAGTTCCAGCTGTGTGATACGATGTGATGTGATGTGATGGGCCAACGAAGCGTATAAAAGCTTGGCGAAGATGCTTCAACGTTTCAGTTGCTTTCAAAAATTCGCGCGCTCCTCAACTGAGATACGATTTGAATTTTGTTGTTGTTGTGTTTTTTTTTTTTTGGTTGTTGTTGTTGGATTTATAATCGATTCACGCACGGAATAATAATGTCCTATCTCGGCAACGCATCGGACGTGGAGTGTGAAAAGAACGAGTTCCCCAGGCCCCGCCCCACGGGCATCGTCACCAAAATGGCCGCCCACAAACTGTCGTCGGAGCCGAAGTGGGCCGACAAACGGGAGGATGATTCCGATTCCGAAGTCTCGTCGCCCGACAATTTCCTCACCAAAGGTGAACTAAGAATTGACAAGCGATTACCGTTAGAAGTCACAAATATGAAAAGAAGGGTTGATATCATATGCCTATATCAGCAAATACATACGTGTATAGTCCATAATATAACTCCTATACGGACAATCTTGAGGCTTCAGAGGCCGTTTATACATATCGTATAACATATATACTTTTATAGAACGGACTCTTATATAACTATAAAAGTGATATATATAATTTGGAAATATAGTTTGTAGCAAAAGTTTTTACCTCTAAACGATCAAAGGAGAGCTAACCTCAAACTAACTTCTGAGAGAATCGCATGATGTATCGAATTTCCTACAGCATGCTCTGTCGTATATACATAATACACAATATAATATCTTAATATCCAACTAAATCTTTTGAAAGATCGGCGTAAACTCTCTCAATTCCGAATTCAAACTGAAAGCTAACCTCAAATTCTGAATCTTTACATTAGAAATATTGCATGGTTACAGTTCTTTATACAATATCCACATTCATATCCACCGCTCATATTCATATCCATATTTATATCTATATTCACATCAATATTCATGCCCATATCAATAACGGTACTAACTGCATCGTAACTGCATTGCAGGAGCATTTCTATTGACACCATCGTATGAACTATCCATGGAACGAGCCGCATTGATATGCGAGAAGATGAGTTTCAAGGGTTGCTTCAGCTTGACCAAAACGGCAACTGGAATTCTATTTAAATTCTCACATCCAGATGATTATCAGGCGGTGTTCAAGAAGGGATTCCACAAGGTGACCGGAGCGCGCTTCTATCGGAAAGTAAGTGAAAGACCAAATACTCTTGCTTATGCCTAAATATGTAGATATCATATGTATAGCTATCTCTCTCGCACTCACTCTATCTCACACACAATCACTCTCTCTCTCTCACTCTCTCTCTGTCTTTTTATAGCGAAATAGTTCATTTGTATATACACTCTACCTCCCTGACTCCCTCAAGAAAAAGAAAGTCTTATATATGATAAAATTCTCCCTCATAGCTTATCTCGGTCTGTGTCTTTCTCACTTGCTATCATTCTCTCTCTGCTTCTATCTCTCTCTCTATCTTTCTCTCTCTCTCTCTCTCTCTCTCTCTCTCTCTCTCTCTCTCTCTCTCTCTCTCTCTCTCTCTCTCCCTCTTATTTACTCACGCTCTCTATCACACTACATCGCATTTACACTTTATTTGATCTGTTCCCTTCTGTGCCCTCCTGTTCTCTCTCTCTCTCTCTCTCACTCTCTATCTCAGTCTTTTGCTATCTCGTCCTTTGTACGCACTCTCTCTCTGTCTTTTGCTCTCTAACTCTCATGCTCTTTCATTGTTGGTAAAGGCTAACTTATCATTAGATATCATATATATGTATGTAAATACATAGATATCTCTCTCTCTCTTGCTTTCTCACTTTCTCCATATCTCACTTCTCCCTCTTTCGCATTCTATCTCTCTCTGTCTCTATCTCTTTCTCTCTCTATTACTCTCTTTATCTATCACTCTCTCTCTATCCATCTATCTCTCTCTATCTATCTATCTCTCTCTATCTATCTATCTCTCTCTCTCTATCTATCTATCTCTCTCTCTTTCTCTCTCTCTCATAACATTATACTTAGAGATCATCCATAGAGTGTCAACTCTCTCTCTCTCTCACACACACACTCTCTTTCTCACACACTATCTCTATCCCTCTCTCGCACACACACACACTCTCCCAACCTCTCTCTCTCTCTCTCTCATTGAATTGTGAAATCTTTTGAAAATCTTTTAACATTTTTCCAGCAAACATTCTCGCGCAGCGTGAGTATTTCCTATTGGCAAAATCCATTGGCAAACCATATACATACATAGTAGTACATATACATACATATGTAACATATGCTCACACCTGTATATACATATATTGTATGTACATACATGTATATAGTAGATATACATACATACATCTGTTCATAGATAGTAGAAATCATTTCTGCTCGCTTCAGCCGTAAAATCTCTGAGCATCAGCGTGCTCTGATTCGTTTGTCTGTCTGTTGACCCTGTTTGCCTTGCAGATCGCCATTCCGTGTCGTCCGCGAAAGACTTTTACGCTCTATGTGCTGGATGTGCCGGAGGATCTGCCCGTGGAGGATATACGGCATGCCATGTACAAGTTCGACTCGGTGGTGGAGGTGGTGCGCCTCCACATCTATTCCAGCCCGGGTTTGGCCAGCGGCGGCTCCGCCAGCTCCAACCCGGACAAGGTTGAAGGTGAGCAGCTCACAGCCTCTCCGAGCCCGGGCCAAACTCTGCGCCGTGCGGCCATACGAAGTAAATGTCCCAATGCCAATTGAACACACACACACACACGCACACTGAGAAAAAACGTTCATATATTCGATGCAAAAACTCTTTCAGGCAGCAGCAGCGCCAAGAGCCTCGTCTCTGGCATTGTGGGCGAGGCCATTGAGAAGGCGGAGCGTCCGGAGCGCCGAGAGCTGCCGCCAGCTGTTATACGTATAACACTCGCCTCCATGGACGAGTACAACATTCTGCTCCAGAACGGACTCAACTTCTACGACGCCACATTCTTTCCCACCGAGGCCAACATCTCCCTAAAAGGCGCCAAGATTGATTACAAAAGGCGGTAAGACCTAAGCCCCCACTATCACGATCCTCACTCGCACATGATACACTGAAAAAAAAACATGCAAGACATTTCTAAATTTAGCAAGTATGGCAGAAAACTTACATAATTTATACAATATTTTTTATAGATTACTTTTCAAATATAAATTTGTTTATATTTCAAAAAATAAAAAATAAAATAAATAAAAACAAGTTTATATTTTTCAGCTAACAAATAAATAATTACATAATAATAAATAAAATAAAATATAATAATATATAACATATTTATTTTTCTAAAAAATAATAACATAACAATAAATAAAATATAATATAATAATATATAACATATTTAATTTTTAATTAAAAATAGCAACAGCAATGAATAATAATAATAATATGATTAAAAGTTAAATTTTTTAATATACAATAATTCACATTATATTTTTGTTTATTAATAATTTTTTTTTTTTTTTTTTTTTTTTTTTTATATAAAAAATAACAATTTGGCAAAGAATTATTCTTATTTTTGAAATGCGAAATCTAGCTTGAATTTTGCTCAATGCAATGAATAATAATAATAATATGATTAAAAGTTAAATTTTTTAATGTACAATAATTCACATTATATTTTTGTTTATTAAAATTTCTTTTTTTTTTTTTTTTTGTTTATATCACAAATAACAATTTGGCAAAGAATTATTCTTATTTTTGAAATGCGAAATCTAGCTTGAATTTTGCTCAGCATTTGCTCGCAGCCTATCGACGGCTTCACTTCCATCCATCCATCTCACTCACTTTCGCTCCACTCCCACTCAGCCACGCTCACACACAGCCACACAGCTGTGTCTATACTGCCTACTCGCTCTCACTCACTGCCCTTTAATTGACAGCATGCTCGATGGCTCGATACCGGGGCGTGTGCGCGAGCTTTTGCCCGTGTTCGATGCAGCTGGCTTTTGCAAGCTGCCGGCGCCCACAAGCAAGCTAATTAAGCCGCCGAGGTCATAAGCGACGACGATGACGACGACGACGACGGCGACCCCCAGATGTTCCGGCTAAATAAGCAGCCAGTCAGCAGAAGACCCCATGCCCGCCCCCACTAAACATTTTGACGAAAGCAGCAAAGAAAGAAAAAACAAAAACAAAAATAAACATTCTCGATTCTCGATTTGATTTTGAACGGATGCTTGGAAACGTTTCCGCTGCCAACCAACTACAATCTATAATAATTCCTCTTATGGACAAAAAAAAAAAAAACTATTTTTCTCATCTTGTGAACTCTATTTTTTTTTTTTTACTATTTTTTTTTTTTTTGCCTAGTTTTATTATTAAAGGCCCATAAAAGGCTTAGCGTCTAATTTGTTTGATTGTCTAACAGCAAAAAAAAAAAAAGAAAAGAAAACCGAAAGAAAAAACAAGCTTAAAAAAAAAAAACAAGTAATAAAATAAAAATGAAAAATTATTTTCAATGGCAAACGGAAATCAACTAATTCAATTTACACGCCTTATATAGTATATAAACGATATATAACTTGTAAAATAAATATATATACCTATATAAATATATATACCGATATATATATATAACCCATTCACCATCTACACAAAAATTTATTGTTTATTTTCTTTGACTGTTGGCTCCCATAAGAAACTGGGAATGTCTTATAAGAGTTGCTGGATTCCAATAAGATTCTCATATGAAGTTGGGATTGGGGCAAAGCCTTAAGCAGTGTTGCCAGAAAGTTTAACAATTAGGGAAAAAAAGCTAAAACGAGCTAAATACATAGAGATCAAGCTAATTTAGCGCTGTAAATCTAGCTTTAGATTATTTAAGTAATGTTCAGGCAAATATTGCAGAGTTTATGTGTGTGTGTGTATATTTGTGTGAATATGTCTATTGTGTGTGTGTGTGTGTGTGTATGTAGCAGACTAAATTGAAATAAGAACAAATTGTAGATTCGTTTAATACTTTTTTCACTTGATTTTTATTTGTTTTTACTTTATTTTTGCACTTTATTTAGGTAATTGATTTAGGTATACATTATATGTGTACATACATGCATATACATATATATATATATATACACACACACATACACGTATATATATATATAGATGTATAGCATAGATCTTGATTGATTTAACAGACAAAATTGTTGCACAAAGTTTAACACAAAGACATAAGTAAACGCGCACACCCACACACACACACACAGAGACACATAGCATGTGTGCATGTGTGTGTCTGTGTCTATATATATATATAGATTATATAGAATATATAGTTTATATAAATATATTCTCATAAGCATATAATTTATCATACTGCAGAATGTCTTGTATATATATATATATAATAATAATTAATAATTGATTTAAAGCATATATAAGTAGTAAATATACACACACACATACAGGTGCATATGCATACATGTATAGGTATAGTATATATACGTGAATATACATTGGTAATATATATATATATATATGTAGTCTGTTTAGGAAATACTCATAGAATATAAACGAATCGAACATGAATTCGTTAATTAGTTATTTTTTTGTTGGAAAAAGAGACAAAAACAGCAAAAAAAAATCATCATCATTATCATTATCAACATCATCATCATCATCGTATATAAGTATATATGTATGTAATAAAGAAATATAATAATCAACATGTAACAAACAAAAAAAATTGTAATAAAATACGCGCACTCACACACACACACACACGCATTACACAGCCATACTCACTCACACCCACACACACACACACTCACACACATACACACAGTAAGCACATGGTACATATATTGAAAGTTTTAAAGCGAAATTCAGATTACACAGACAAAGGACACGACGGACACATAATTAGTATACAAAATATGTTTATGTTTGTTGTTGCTGTTGCTGTTGCTGCTGTTGCTGTAGTTTTAGTTGTAGTAGTTGTTGCTAGTTATTGCCTTCCTAATACACGGAGTGCACAATATTATCCTTCTCGACCAGCAGCCGCACCTTCATGCAGCCATCGGAGCCACAGGAGAAGAGACGCCCGAATGGATCCACATACACCTGGCTAACGCCCTGGCCGGTGTGCTTGAAGAATCCGTTCTTGGCATGCTCGTGCGGGAACGTATTGATCAGCATGAACTGGTTCATGTCCCATATCTGCAATACAAATGAAACGATTAATCAAAGCACATGACTTGAGACTCGATAGAAAACTAAAATCAATCATCAGTTAGTCAGGCAGTCAATAAATGCATTATATAAAGATCAGGTTTGTGAGTATTGAAAGTCTTTTATAGGTATATAGATTTATAAATGATCTGTCTGTCCGTCAGTCAATCAGTCCTCTCTGGCCTCGATCAGTCAATCGAGCTGTTGCTTACCTTAATGTCGCCCTCAATGGAGCCCGTGACAAAGAACTCCTCGTGCGGATCCAGCGCAATGCACTTGATGGTGCTATCGTGTGCCTGCGAAAATAGAGTCCATGGCAATTAGCTGAGGATAGCTGAGGAAGCGTTAGCATCGTCGACACTCACCTGATAGCGATGCCGGAGTGTGCGCTGGCGCACGTCGAATACGCAAACGTCGCCGCGCTTGCCACAGGAAATGAGCACCTGATGCTGCGGCGCAAAGACCAGACAGGATGAGCCCTGATCGTGGCACGTGAAGGCTGAGAGCGGACGAGAGAGAGAGAGAGAGAGAGAAGAAGGTGCAATCATAGTCATAATCATCAAAGACTGAGGCGTTCAACACTTACCCGACACGCAGGACTTCTTGTGCGGCAACAGTGTGTCCCAAATGTTAATGTTCTTGTTCTCGGAACTCTGACCAGCTGTGGGAGAGAGAGAGAGAGAGCAGAGAATAATAGTTGAGTAAATGGCTTACTAGGACTAGAAGCTGGCCCTTACCGCTGGCTAACAAACTGCAAGAGCCGAGGAACACGAAATCGGAGAGCGCCTTGTTGTGGCACTGATAGGTCTAGGGAGCAAGAGGAAGCGAGTGTTAATACAAATATGCTTAAGAGTCCGTACGTATATATGATGAGACTAACAATGAAGGATCGATTATTTTGGGAGGCGGTGCCCGCTTGCCAGAGACTCAGATTGCCATCGCCGTCGCCGATGCCGAATTTGTTGCCCTGCTCGGAGAAGCGACAGCGCGTGACCTTGGCGAAGGTGCCAGAGGTGCGTGGACAGCAGACGGGCTGCTGATGTCCCCACTCCCAGATCTGCACAGAGCCATCCTGGCCGCCAGTCAAGTAGAGCGGCATCAGCGGATGCGCGCTCATGCGCTTCACATTGTCCACCTTGTGGCGCATCACCTGGCGGGGAGAGAAGAGGGGAGAGATTGAATAGAGATGATAGAGAACGCGACCAGTGAAAGCACTCACCATCGATGTGCCACGGCCGGACTGTGAGGCGCTCTGCGTGCTGGCGCTGGCTTCGCTGTAGCCGCTGCTCGTGCCAAATTGTGGCCTGTGGAGCATAAAAGATGGGAATCGGGATTAGCGGGGATTTTACGACTTGCATTGCGACTATCGACTCACTGATCCTGCGATTGAATGATGAGGAAGGTGGAGCTATTGGTGTCCGCATCTTTGGACAAGTTCATCATGTCATATTCGCACTCATCCTCATACCAATTGGGCGACTCGAGCAGCAGCGATATATCGAACTCCTGGATCTCGCGCGGATTGGCAAAGGCTATCATCGATGAGCTGTTGTTCTTCAAGCAGAATGTGAGTATCGATTCGTGATCCTTGTGGATGATGCGTATCTGGTCTGTGTTCTCGTTTGTCGAATGCGATTGGCCTATGAGCGAGCGATGGTGAGTGAGACATGGAATAGAAAGAGACAGATATAGACAAAAGGTGCAAAAGTGAGATGGGCAAATGCGGTTAATATAGATTATACATAGCTAAGCCTAAGCGTAAATTGAATTAAATCAAGTTTTCGAATCTGAATATTTGTAATCAAATGAAATCGGAATTAGCGATTCTCCTGTGTTTTCTCGTCTCTCGCCTGCCAGGTGTTAAGCGCTGCTCCTCATTCAATTGACAACAAGGTGTTAAGCGAGCGATTATCTTATCATCAGGTCTATTATTTGGTAATTGCCTGTTGACGCACTTAATTTTGTTAACACTTAACAGCTGGCCGTTAACAGAGCCGCTGGCAAATCAGTGCCGCTCTGCAAGCAGTTCAGCTGCAGTTCGCCTCAAGCAGTGCAAATGTTATCGATTAACGGCTTATCTCCGTTGTCAAGATGCGAGGAGATCGCAAGGCTCTGCCTCGCTTCGCCGCAGAGGAGGCAATGGCAAAGCAACAACAACAACAACAACAACAAAAGAACAAAAATAATATAACTACAACGGTTTTTGTTTCTAATTTGCTTTAATACATTTCACTGGTAAACGAAAATCACAAATAATTTAATATAAAAAAAAAAACAAACAAAAAAAAAACGAGCAATAAGGAAGGAATAATGGAAGAAGGTTTGGGATACTTTTGCGTAATACTTCGTAGATAACATGTTTAAAATTAAGTAACATCTGCCACCTCAAATACTAGCTAATTAGAACCGAACAACAACAGCAACACAATAAGAAAAAAAAAACAGACTTACAGCCAGGCTGTAAAGGCCCTACAAACAAAGCGTGCAGTAAAGGAAAATTGGATAACAAGAAATATTACAAGCGACTGCTAAATATTAAGCTGATTTAAGTGATGCGTAAGAACTAATTAAGGTATATACATTGGAATGCAAAATATCTATATATATATATATTTACATGTGTATATCTATATATATACACACACATATACATGTATATATATATATATCTATATATACCATATAGGCACGTATAGCTACCAACTACTCTACTTAACCCTGACTCTTTGCGGACCCAGGGCGGTGCGGTGCGGAGGGGGTGTGTGTGTGTGTGTGTGTGTGCTTACTTAGAGAAATTTGCAACAACAACAATTATAATAGCAACATTTTGGTACGGAATACACACCTTCGTCGGTGTCGTTATCATTGTGATGGCTGTGATGATGGCTGCTGCGCGCACAGCTCTCGCTGCTCTTGCCAAAGATGCTCTTGATGAATACCTCCTGTGTGGGCTCCTGCCTGACCAGATAGTTCCACAGCCGTCGTATGGGTCCCGCCGCCGAGCCAGAGATGAACGGCGTGTTGTCCTTGTTCAGCAGCGAGCGATACTTGTGTATGGCCAGGCCATTGATGCCGCTCTCCGCATAGCAGCCGGGTATATAGTTACGTGAGGGCGGGCCACGGCTAATCAAATCGTTCAGGGCGTACTCCTGCCAGCGATTCAGTGTGCGTAGCACCTCATGCGACAGCGGACTGATGACGGGAAGATCTGACAAGGCAATTGCAAAATGTGATTACAAATGAGAACCAGAAATAGCAAAAGCGCTTGATGCTCACCCTGCAGCTCGATGCCGGCCACCTTGATGAACTCCTGGATTTTGTGTGTGCTGAGCTTGATGAGTGCCAGACGCAAGATGCTCCACGAGTAGGACATGGGATTGGTGTGCTCGGTGTTGTCCTTGGGCTTCAGCTGGCTGCGGCTCACATTGACATCGTCATCATCGTCCTCCTCCTCCTCGTCGTCCGATTCATGCGAATCATCCGTGTCGTAATCATCGCAATCTGAAAAATGCACAAAATTTAGTTGGCCAACCCGGAAATCGCACGCTATGCGAGATCTGTACCTGTATTGGTTGGCTTCATCAGGAAGTAGGAGAGCATCGATGTCTCTGGCGGCATAAACTGCTCCCTGTACGTGGGCTTGTCCTCCTTCATGTTGCTCGACGTGCTGTTCTGGCTGAAGCTGCCCAGGATCTTCATGTTTAGCTTCATGCGCTGCTTCGTTATCGATGTCACCGTATTCCAAACGCTGTTCTCATCCGACGCATCCTCGCCAGCGGCAGCCACCGCTGCAGCCGCTGCCTGTGCCTGGGCCTGGACGTGGGCATTCGGCTGTGCGGCCGGCTTGATCAGCAGCTTCTTCATGCCGCCGCCAAACAGAGTCGACCAGGTGTCGTTCGTAAAGTTCTGGCCGCTGAGGCGATACAGCAGCCGACTGTCGCAGGTGGACAGCGAGTAGATGAACAATGCCATGTAGGTGGACACAAACGACTCGAGCAGCAGCACATTCAGCTTCGGCACATCCTCGTCCTTCTCGCGGGCCAGCAGCGCACGCAAATTGGTGACGCCCGGCCACTTGGAGGGCGTGGTGCAGATGCCCGCCGGCTCATCGGTGGAGTACTTGCGGCGTCTGTGGAAGGCGTTGCGACTGCCCACCAGATAGCTGCACTCAAAGGACGAGTTGATCTTGGCTATGTTCTCGATGCCCGGACTGGGATAACCATTGACGGTGGCATTGTTCACCACAAAGCTCTCCGAATCGCACAGCGATTGGTAGATGCACGAGGAGAGGGCCACGGCCAGGTCGCGCAGCACAAAGATCTCGCTGAGGGCGCTCGTCTCGAGGCCCGGGAATGGCATCAGCTTAATGATGCTCTGCAGCATGTCCACCGTCTGTGACTGCAGATACTTGATGGGATCCGCTATCACTGTCTTATTGCCCGCCACGCAGGCGCTCAGCAGCGGCAGCGTGGTGGGGAACGGCAGCGGGCTGAGCAGCTGCTGCTGTGTCTTTTCCTGCTGCAGCTCCTGCAGCAACAGAACCAGCTCCATGCGCACCGACGCCAATCCCCCACCGCTGGCGCCATGCAGCGAACAGTAGCTGAGCAGAGTTCGCAGAAGCGTTTCATTGGCTAAGGAAGAGCAGAGTGGATGGATTGGTTAAGACAACTATGACAACTATCAACTGGATCACTGACCTTTGAGCCAACGCTTGCGCTTGGCGGCCCGCATCACTTTGGCCTCAAAGTCCTGTTTGTCCTGCATGAGTATCTCGTGGAGAGTGGGTCGTTCGTTGCACGGATAGATGCTGGCATTCATGTCCTTATCCTTGGTATCGTTGGCATCCGCATCGCTGGCATCGTTCACCTGCTCGGCGCTGCAGTAGTTGCACAGCTGCTTCAGTGCCTCCACCTCGCGCTCCAGCCACATGTACAGCTGGTAGCGCAGCTGGCCGCCATCCACCTCGAAGCCGGTCGCCAGCGTGGACAGCTCCTCCATCAGGATCTTGAGGCAGGCCACAAACTTCAGCTGCTGTGCCATGATATCCATCTTGCACTCGTTTGTCCGGCTGGCCTTGCCCTGCGGCTGCGGCGTCACCAGCTCCGGATCTCGATCATCGTTGTCGTTGTCGTTGTTGGCCGCTGCTGTCGCCGCCAACTCGTCGTCGTCGTCGTCGTCGCCGTCGTTCTCATTGCCATCCTCGTCCTCGTCGTCCCACTTGATCTCGAACTTGGTCTCCACGACGCTGCTCACTGGAGCGCCCCAATCGAATTGATCGGCCTTGGCCGACGACTGCCACTGATCCATAATGCCCGAATTGATGAGCTCATCCTTGGCACCGAGCTGCTCGGCGGTGTCGGCGACGCTGCAGCTGCTCGAGAGTGGTGCCACGTCGCTGTCGCTAATCTTCATGGGCAGCTTGTTGAGCACCTCCAGGGCGAGGGCCGGGCAGCCCGACTTGAAGTGTCCGTGGGCTGTGGTAAAGTACAGTTGACGCTCGATGGCCGTAATCGAGTCCTCCAGCTGCAGCTGCTTATCGGAGGCCACCGGCCTGGAGCTCGTCTCGCCGGCATAGCTGAAGCCCGAGAGGACCACGTGCGCGATGCGCTTCTCCTGCGCCGAAATGGCAATGTTCTGCCGTATGAGCAGCGGATGGGTGCGCAAATAGATGTAGAAATTGAATACGTTCGGATTGGTGGCATGCGGCGACTCTGGACGCAGCAAATCCTCCTCACGGTAGCTGCTATGCAGACTGCCCACGCCATTGAGGAGCAGAGTGTTGAGGCTCTCCTGGTACTTCTTCAGGTTCCAGTAGGTCATCGAGCGCAGGAACGGATCTGGATGGGCGCGCGTCAGATCACATCGTCCCGTCTCCACGTCCGTGCCAAGGACATGCTCGTTGAGCAGCTTGTGATAGTAGCTGCCCTCGGCGTCGCCCTCATAGAGACGTGCAATGATCAACGCCAGCTGGAAATCCTCCAGCTTGTTCATGCACACCTCGATCGCATCGTTCAGCGAGTTGGCCAGCAGAAAGAAGGCGACTGCATGCTCGAACCTCTGCTTGCCGAGCAGCACAAAGGCGTTCTTCAGGGCCGCCTTGCGCCAGCGATCCTCGGCAAAGTTGTTGCCAAAGAATGTGGTCATCTTCTCGTCGCGCTTCGACCGGAACAGGCCCCACACCAGCGACTTCTTCTTCATCGCCAGATAGTAGATGGCCGCGTCCAGTGGATCCTGCTTCAGCTGATAGGCGCACTTGGCCAGCTTCTCGACGCAGCGGCGCAGCGTATTGATGTTCTTCAGCCAATAGCCGACGCCCAGGTCACGCAGCGTGGCCCAGCGCAGATCGCCCTTGGTGTAGCTGGGTATCAGATGCAGCAGCTCCTCCTCGCTCTCCGAGTGATATGCCCACACGATGTTCGCTGTGCCGACGCCCTGGCGCTGGAATTGCGCCCGCTGCTGGAGCGGGAGGCAGCGCAGCAAATACGTGAAGTGCTTCATGGCGAGCAGGAAGCGGAGACCGCAATCGTCCAGCGATTCGGTGGCCTGCTCCTTGGTGCCGCCAATGCCGGCGCCGCTGCCAATCTGGCCCTGATTCTTGCCCATGTCAGCGGCAAACTTGTCCGAGAAGTCCGTGTTGCACGTGGCCACCGTATCGGCCAGCGCCAGCAGATGCATCTGATCCAGCGACGATAGGCCCGGCAAATGGGTGTGCGTCAACAGGCGCGACAGCAGCTGGCCCTGACGCGGTCCAAAATGCGAGATGGAGTGCTTGTCGGGCAGCGAGAGTCGACGCTCCTGGCGCTTCTGCTCGCCATCGCAGAGCAGCTCGTCCAGATTGTCGTCGGAGTTGTGCATGTCGAACAGCTCATCGTAATCCTTGTCGCCATCGCCCGCATTCGTCGCGTTGCCCGGCTGCTCGCGATCCGCATTGAGCAGCACCCACAGTGGCAGCGGTGGTATCGAATTGATTTCGGCATAGTCGAGCATCAGTTCCTCCGGTATTTGTGTGGTGCTGCCGCGATGCTCCGCCTGAATGTTGCTCGTGTCCGCCGTATAGCTGATGCTGAGGGTACGCGAGCGGGACCAACTGCGCTGCCTGCCACCGGCACCGCCGCCGGCGCCGCCAGCACCGCCGCCACCGCCAGCGCCGCCGCTGAGGCTGCCGTCATCATCGTTGGGCAGCCCGTTGGCTGTGCCGCTGCTGCCGCTGCCGCTCATGCAGCGCACCAGATGGGCCAGTATGGCCTTCACCCAGCGTATCTTGCCGCAGTTGAGCAGCTCCATCAGCTGCTTGGGATGGTACTGCGGCAGCACGGGGCACGCAATGCGCGACGCCTGGAACAGACCAAAGTCCGTCATGTAATCATCATTGGGCGGTGCATCGCCCCCGAAGCCAGCGCCCACGCCATCCTGGCCATGTCCATTCATGGTCGCCATGCTGCTGTTGGCGGCGAGCCGTCGCTGCGATAGCAGCTGCAGATTCGCCGTGCTCACCTTGCTGATCAGCGGCATCGAGGCGACATTCTTCAGGCGCATCTGCGTCGACTCGTTGGCCAGGGAGCGCAGATCTTCGTCGCGCAGGTTGCGCGTGTCGGTCATGTCGTCCATGCCGGCTGCAGCCGCTGCCGCCGCCGCCGCCGCTGGCGACATGTAGTGGGCGCCGTAGTGGGGCTTCCATTGCGAGTAGACGTGCATCTCAGAGTCCATGGCCACGACGAGAATGCCGTCGCGCACCCAAGAGATTTGCATGGGCAACGGCGGCAGACCGTCGGCCGTCTGCAGATCAATCTGGCGCAGCTTCATCCAGCGTATTTCGTCCACAAAGTTCGGCTGGGCCAGGGAGCTCGCCTTGCGCAATATCGGGCGATTCACGGAGCGCGACTCCTTCATGGCCTTGATGTTCGCCTGGGCAATGTCCGAGCTGACCGGCGTGTATAGCAGAATCTTGCTGCCCACCGCGACGGTCAGAATGTGCGAGCCATCCTCCTTGGACACCCAGTCCAGCTGGACCAGATGCTTCTGGGTCAGCGGACAGGTGTTTCCGTTCTCGGCAATGCTCTTCCTGAGCGACTGAAGCGTGCTGAAGCTGGGCACGGTGAGCAGGCCCACGGCCGTTGACTGCTTGGACGTGGCCAGCTCCGGCGTGGTCTCGCCGCTGCGTGGCGAACGGCTTTCCTGCTCGTGGGCGAACGTGTGCAGCACCTGGTTGAGCCGCTGCTTCTTGGCCAGCAGCCGGTGGTCGTGCAGATAGCTCAGATCGATGCCGTGGCCAATGTTGATGCGCGGCAAGTGGACGTTCTTCAGATGGATCGTGTCCTCCAGCACCCATTCGCTGCCGCCGCTGCTCTCGCACTCGTAGATAGCCACGCAGAGATTGACGTAGCGCGAGTCCGGATCGCCGCGATTGGGACGCGTGAAGCTCTTGCCGTACTTATAGGCGCACGCAATGCGGCCGGAGTAGGCGGCGCTAATGTTCAGCGGCTGGCCGGGTATCTCGATGGCCGACTGCTGGATGCGGCTGAACATCTTCCACTCGGACCAGTGGTAGGCATCGCTGCCGGCGGGCTCGCACTTCCAGAAGCGTGATATGGAGTCCGAGCAGGCGGTCACAATGATGTACGGCGCAAAGCAAGCGGGATAAATGCTCGAGCTGCTCAGGTGACCGGCCGCCGGAGAGGCATGAATGACATCCACACCCTCCGGCAGGGGCAGCTCCTGGGTGCACACCTTCTTCGTGGTAATCGAGATGTGCGGCGCCTCCACGTGCGGTCCAAAGTGCTCGGCGCCCGTCAGTGTCTCCGCGCCCTGGGACATGCGTCGCGGCTGGCCCGTAGTCTGATCGGCATCGTCCGGCTCCTGGGTCAGATTGCTGTCCGGCACATACATGGCCGTCTCCGAGAGGAACGAGCTCTGCTGCTTCGAGCTGATGACAATGCGCCACATGTGGATCGTGCTGCCGCGCAGCGTCTTCTCGATGTTGACAATGTAGAAGGGCTCCTCGAAGTCCACATTGCGCTGCAGATCGACAATGGCGTCCATGTCCGACTCGAGCAGTGCATTCATCTTCGGCTCCTCCAGGTCGTGCATGTCCGGCACGGATGTGCGCTGTCCGCCCGTAATTAGCTGCGCCTGGAACACGTGCAGAAACTGTGTGTTCTGCCAGTCGTGCTTCGCATCCGAAATGGCATCCAGCTGCAGGATGCAGCCCGGCCGAGCCGTGGACTGCTGCGAGACGACCTTCAGCTTGTCGTGGAGCGCCGAGCGTTGCGCCTTCAGCGTGGACGAGGCATTCGAGATCATCGAGGAGAGCGAATGCGATTTGTGCAGCGTGTTCAGATTCTCCGAGCACGAGATCTCCGCCAGCAGGGTGCGCGCATCGATGACCGCCTGATAGACACGCAAATTCTCACCGTCGCTGGCCACAAAGCAAGCCGACGGCGAATTGCTATAGCTGCCCAGCGTGGTGCTCGGCAACAGGGTGGGTATCCAGGCCACGTTGCTGAACGCGGATATCTCTGGTGAATTGATGCGGGCCAATTCGCTGACGCCGCCCGAGTGGCACAGCGGACCCACCGAGTCCACACGCCACAGGATCAACTCCGAGCAGAAGCCCGTCGGCGTAAATATATCCTTGTCTCCGTTGGGTGTGCTGCTGCCAGAGGCACTGCCAGCGCCAGCAGCAGCGGCAGCAGCAGCCGCCGCAGCAGCAGCAGCCGTGGAAGAGGCTGAGCCAGCGAGTGGATGCTCGTAGGGCGACATCGGGGACTTGGCCTCGGTGTCGGACAGATTGTGATGCGAGGTGGAGACGAGCAGCGGCAACACCGGATGGCAGGTGATGTCATTCACACGGAAGCGATGTCCGGACGCGCGACTGACATGGCCGATGCTTAATACTTGGGTGAACTTTGTCTTGAACGCGAACGTCAGCTGCCACAGATTGAGCGTGCCGTTCGAGTGCTTCGTCACCATCGACACCGACGGCGACACGTTCAGTGGCAGCGCCGAGCCGAGGGCGGCGGCAGCGGCAGCCGCTGCTGAATCCTGTGAGCTATTGCTGCCAGCAGCGCCTGCTGCACTGCGCTCCCCGCCATCCTCCTGCTGGCCCTGTGCAGCAGCATCGGCATCGTCCTCATCGTCCTGCTGCTCGCCTTGCTGCTCCTCGTCGTGCTCGTCATGCTTGTCGAACGGCTGATTGGAGTTCTGATCGCTGCGCAACGAGTTCTGATCGCTGCCGCCCTTGTGGAACTCATCCTTGCTGCGCACATTGTTGGCAATGTCCCGGAAGGCCAGCGGATTGGTGCCCGTATTGAAGAGACTGACCGTGGTGGACATGGACATGGCGTCGCCCAGCGGAAACGCCGATGGTATGCGTGTCGAGAACGAGACCTGCGCCTGCCTGTACGACCCGGGATAGTAGTCGTCCAGCCACTCGATCACCCATATCAAATAGCTGCCATCGACCGGATGGATGGCGAACAGCAAATCGGGACTCTGATGCCAGTCCCGCAGCAGGCACTCAATCTTATTGTCCAGCGAATCGGTCAGCTGTGGCGTCTGATTGTGTTGGTCCTGGTTCAGGGAGTTCTGCGATGTTGTGTTCGACATGGAATTCAAATGCAAGCCAGCGCCCGTGGCAGCCGTATGCTGCGAATACTTGCTGTACTCCTCGCCGCTGTCGTCCACGGATACGGACTTGGAGTTGCGCATGAATTTCTTGTGCGACTGCTGGGCATCGTCGGGCAGATCGACGCCCGATGTGGCGGCCGCGCCACCAGCATGACTGCCCGCCGCATGAAGGCCGTTCTCCTCGTCGATCACCTTCTTGGTTAGCTCCTGGAGTATGGCCTCCGCTTGGAGTGTGAAATGCATCTCCTTGTTGTTCAGCCAGTGCAATATGAAGACGTTCTGATTGGCCGGATCGGAGGTCTGCATAGACGGCACCAGCGGTATATCTGTCTCGGCGTTTATCGATGCCGCCAAATGGAAATGCATGCCGGGCGTTACGCCAGATCCCTGAAACCCATACGAATGGAAATCGTGAACGCTGCACGACGAGGGCAACGATGGTATCGGTCCCTGGTAGTTGCTAAAGCTGGCCGGTGAGCTGCCCATGACAGCGGCGGCGCCACTACCAGCACCACCGCCGCCTCCGCCGCCGCCCGAGCTGCCTGGCAGCGAGCCAATGCCCTGGCCACCCACCACGGCGGACGCGGTGGCGCCCGCCTTCATGTGGCGACGCAAGTGGAAACAGGTCTTCATGTGCTTCAAGCGCTGCATAAATCGATGCTTGTGCCGGTGCGTGCGAAACTTGGGATTCTGCGAGGCGAGCGGATCGTACTGTGTCATATTGACCATGCCATCGTCCGGCAGCACCGTCTCAATCCAAATGCGACAAATGTTGTCCAGGCACGATGTGACCAGCATATTGGCCACCGAGCCCTTGGGCATATATTTGCTTGTCTTACGCCACACAATGTTCGAGACGGCGCGCGGATGTGCGATGTACACGTATGTGAAATTCAAATCGCCAGCTGTGAGTGCGCCACCGACACCGACACCGGTGCCGGAGCCGGAGCCGGAGGCGACATCGTGCGCGACCTTCGATGGGAATAGCACCTGCTTATTCTCGTACCAGATCTTGACTAGACGATCGTTGCGGCCGCAGGTGGCAAACAGTGTGCCATCGGGACTAAATGCCATATGGTAAATGGGTATGGCCGTCTGGCAGGACCATATGTTCTCCCACGTGGATACATCATCCGCTTGCGAATTGGACGACTGTTTGGTCTCCTTGCTCTCGCCAATCTCGAATTTGACACCTGCCAGAGATAGACAAAGAATCTCTCAGTCTGTATGTGAGTATTTTGAGCTCTCCACTTACCTGTGTGCTCCTCCTCGTGGTGTGTGGGCGACTTGCTCTTCCAGAGCTGTATATTCGTGCCACCTGTTAGCAGACGTGTGCCCTCCAAGTTCCACGACAATGTCACCACATTCGAATGGCTGGTAAACGAGCCCGTTTGCACCCATCTGCAAGAGGCTCAATCAGCGTCAATCAAATGAAGTTGCCCCCATTTCATATCGCTCTGTACGCACCTGTAGTCTAGAAAGTGTGTATTTTGTTTGACCGACTCAATCACTGGCGTCGGCTCGAAAATGCAAATCTTATTCTCATAGGCGGCAGCTATCTTGCCCGTATCGGTGCTGCAGTCGAGGGCCGATATCTTCACATAGCCATGATTGGCGCCCGGTATGATCTGGACGCGTTCGAAAGTGCTCGCTAGAATGACCACGTTGCAGCCGGCGGCATATGCCTGTTTGAGGAAGCAAATGAAACGAACGTTCAATCAAACATGAAATATTTCTATATCTTGATTGACGGACTCAAATCTTCATCAATCATAATGTACCGTTGTATGATGTTGGTTTACATGCAACTATTTAGATTATCAAAGAGCTTAGCCTTTGTTGATTGATAGACTGACTGATTGATTGATTGACTGTTTGGATGAAACGAACGTTCAATCAAACATGAAATATTTCTCTATCTTGATTGACGGACTCAATCTTCATCAATCATAATGTACTGTTGTATGATCTTGGTTTACATGCAACTATTTAAATTATCAAAGAGCTTAGCCTTTGTTGATTGATTGACTGACTGACTGATTGATTGATTGACTGTCTGGATTAGACACGTGTTTGCCTCATTTACGATTTCAGCTCATCAATTTATTGTTTCATGTAGATGTAGTTATGAAATTCTAATAGAAAAAACAAACTGATTGATGGATTGATTGATTGATCTGTGTGTACATCATGTCATCATTGCACATATGAGCTCATTACGTTAACAAACCACTTAGTATTTAATTAATAAGCTTATAATGCTGATGATGTATTGATTGATTGCTTGATTGATATCTTACTATAATCAAATAAAGTATAAATTGATTGACGCTTAGATCAATATATATACATATATATAGCCTAATATAGCAACAAAAGAAATCTGTTTGTGCTGATTGATGATTGATTAATCGATTCGACCAACTGCTTGGCCACACCTATAAATCATATCTTATCAATAATTGAACAGTTGGTGATTAGATTATTGCTTAAACAATAATAAATCTGTTTTAGCTCTCTAATTGATGAAAAACAAAAACATTTTCGCTGTCTGATTGGCTGATGGAGCGACTTAGCTGATTGATAGCGACAATGCACGATTGATATAGGCTCTGGCTCACAGGAATGACTAAATATCGAAATGGAAAAACCTAAAAACGTATGGCCAATCCACTTAAAAAACTTGCTATACCACAGAGCCAGTTGGTTGGCTTAGTCAATCTAGAAACTTTTGGCCACTCAAATGAATCAAATCAACAACAATTTGATGACAAATTCTTGGAGGAAAGCAAATGTCACGTGCTAAGCACATAATAGAAAATATAGTATGCAACGTTTACCATATCTATAGATTGATTATAAAGATAACGCACGATTAGATGTGTGTATGCAGAACGAATCAAGAGCAGCAAAAAGACAAGAAAGGGAAGGGGATTGCGAAATGGGCGAGGGGGGAAGGCCGATGGCGTGGGGGACCAACTTTGAACTGTGACTCAGAACTGGGACAAGGCTGTTGCAAGGAAGAAAGGGTCATCAAGTGATGTAATATATATGTATATACCATATAGTATATGTATATTGAGATATACGCATACAGGTGGTACGACATCAGCGTTACCCATTAAACTATAATAATTGAGGCGATAAATGGCTATGACCAAAAACAAAAACAACAAATGAGAATTCATTTAAATAGTCATCAGAATTCGTATGGATGCAAATTAAAATTGAAATTCCGGCACAAAGCTAATTTAGACCAATTTGGTTTCATACCGGATTGTACAGGAAAGGTTTCGCTTTTCGATATCATAAAGAAAAGAAAAAAAAAAAAGTTGAGAAATGTTAAATTAAATCGTTGCCCTTGTATAAGAGTCGCTTAACTTTCGGACAGCAGCAGCAGTTATGTTCGTTGCCCCTTATCTCGATTGCTTTCTTTTTGTATTTGTTTCTTGTTCTAGTTGGGTTTAGTTTTAGTTACTTGCCCCCCACGCCCCACCTCTCCACTCTGGGTGGTGGTATGTGTTTCATTATCTTAAGTAGGAGCCAAAGCAAGATATGGTTGCGGATAATTTCTTGCGTCAAGGCCAGCAAGGCTCAATGCTATAAAACTTGTGCCGCCCACTGACAGATGGCGCCACAGTATGAGACTCATATAAGTGTGTGTGTGGATGTGTGTGTGTGTCTGCCCATTTTTCAAGTTCAGCTATGCCTCTTCTTGTTTCTTTATATTAATAGTTGTTGCACACACACACACACACACACATGAATATTATAAAAATACAATTGAAATGATGGCATTTACATACATAGTTAAATGAATGGGTGGCAATGTCAACAGCAGCGGCGACGGCTCGCAGCTCATTACAGAATATAATGCAGATGTGTACACACTGTAGGCACACACACACACACACACAGTTATGTGCAGCTGTTGGCATTTTCAAATGAATTCCTTCTTTTTTTTTGCAAAAACAATAATTAATATGAATAAGAATAGTGTGTGTGCGGGCGGAAGGGGCAGTGTTGCCACATTTCTTTCCACATATTTATTATTCAACTATTCAAGTTAATTATGATTGTGACTTCTATATTACAAAAACAAAATATTCATAAGAAAAACGACGAGGAAAACAGATCTTAGGCGCTAGCGGTAAACAAATAAGCGCAAATGGCGCGTGTGTATGGGTGGGAAGGGGTTACCGTTAGTAATTAATATTTGATATGTATGTACATATGTATGTTTATTTGTATGTATATAATACATACATACACACATGATCATAAAAATAAACGACTCCAGCTACAGTCGCCACATTATAAATGCGTGCTCACGACAAAACACACAAAATAATAATAAAATAAAAAAAAAACACACACACACACAAAACCCAAAAAGCAAAAAAAAAAAAAAAAACGATAAACGAATTTTTGCAGCACTTTATGAGCCGTGTATAATTTATTTGTTATTGACGTTTTGATTGTCTGACAATATTTAGCGAGGATTGCATTTGCAGGCTGCAGGGCAGCGCACACACACACTTCCATACATACATATGATAGATATATAGATGTGCCTAGTTGTCTGTATGTCTAGCGAATTTAGGGCATCAGAGGCCATTTGACCAATCGAATTTTACATACATATACAAATTTATAGATGCATGTACATATATACATGCATAAGTACGCACAAGCTGCGTGTGAATGCCTGCGTGTTCGTGTGTATGTATGTGTGTGTGAGTGCGTAAGGCAACGTGAGAGGCTTGTTTACAGCCAAAGCACTTGACCTTTAAATGTAATTAAAAGCCAGAAAACATGTTAATACATTGATTTCAAATTGGAATACCGTGAAAAATTGTTTGTTTGCAGCATTTATCGAGAAAAAGAGAGACAAAAAAAACAACACACACGCAAGCATTCAGTGACGACAACAACAATAACAGCTGAAACAGTTAACAGTTGTTATCGAATTTACACGAAATGAAAAAAACAACTTTTGCTTTGGATTTAATTGACCACAGCCAGACAAACGACGGACGGATGGCGACGGCGACAGCCAGTGACAGCCAAGCATCATATTTATTTATATGTACTCGCACACACACACGCAGACACAGGAACGCACAGCGCCTGTGTATACAAGCGTGCATGTGTAAATAAAAACATTAAAATCCCCTTTGGGCCGATCGAAATTGGATATTCCAAGTGGAATTCGCAAAACGACAGCTGAGTTGGAAAATGTGGTACACACAATAGTTGTACCCTTAAGTACCTAACGTTTATATATGTATGTATATACAAAAATGAATTTATATATATACTACATATGAGTGTCGCGCACGTACATATGTAGGTGTTTGCATATCTTTGCATGTATGTATGTGTTTGCAGGTTGTACAATATGATGGATGCATGATAAAAACGAAAACGAACAGCAAAAAAAAAGTGAGAAAAAAAACTTGGTAATCGTAATCGCTCGTATTCTTACTGTAAATGGTATGCCTTCCACGGAGCCAATGGCGAAGCACCGGTCACCTGCATTGCAGGCTCCGCTCAATATTTGATGACAATTCATTATTTGTTACAATTGGATATCACATCACAGCGCACAAAGTAATATTCTTGGTTCTTTGGTTTGGTTACTAGCACGAATTTTTCTTTGTAAAACGACAACAAAGTGATGAGTGACATTACATAAAAATGTAGGCCAAATGGTGATGGACGCTATCGACTAGTGTAGTATCGAACGGTGTTAGTGTCTAACTGTCGTATCGATACGAACACAACAAGGTATGGGGTTCTAAACAAAATACCTTATCGATATTAAATATTTGCTGGCATATTTCAGATACTTTTCTATCGATATATTGAAATATCGGCCAACAATTTGCAACACTGTGACAATCTAAACGCCGTGTATGGTTTGACTGCTTGCATGGAGTTAGAAATTGTAAAGTTGTAATCGTTGGTTTTGTATTAGTTTAGCATATATTCCAATAGCAAAATGGCCGCTGGTCCAATTGCTGAACGTAACCAAGGTAAGCGATCGATGCACATAAACATTTACTTGTTAAACTCAGCCGTATTCGCACACCTCCTAAATAGATGCCACCATTTATGCCGGCGGGCTGGACGACAAAGTTTCGGAGACTTTGCTGTGGGAGCTGTTCGTCCAAGCCGGTCCAGTTGGTAAGTTAAATTGTTTAGGCAGCATTCCGTTTTCTATAACTGTTGTATCTCGCAGTCAACGTGCACATGCCCAAGGATCGTGTCACACAAATGCATCAGGGATACGGATTTGTTGAGTTCCTAAGTGAAGAGGACGCTGATTATGCGATCAAAATCATGAACATGATCAAGCTGTATGGCAAGCCTATACGTGTTAACAAGGCGTCAGCACATCAAAAGAATCTCGACGTTGGCGCCAATATATTCATTGGTAATCTGGACGTCGAGGTGGATGAGAAGCTGCTCTACGATACCTTCTCTGCATTTGGAGTCATCTTGCAAACGCCAAAGATTATGCGTGACCCAGAGACGGGCAAATCCAAAGGGTTCGCCTTCATTAACTTTGCCAGCTTCGAGGCTAGCGATGCTGCCATGGATGCCATGAACGGACAATATCTGTGCAATCGCCCCATCTCTGTTTCATATGCCTTCAAGAAGGATCACAAAGGCGAACGCCACGGTTCGGCCGCTGAACGTTTGCTGGCCGCCCAGAATCCTTCGGCGCATGCGGATCGACCACATCAACTGTTCGCCGATGCCCCCGTACAAAATATGATGCCAGTCATGCCTGGCCAGATGATGCCGCCACCAATGATGGCACCGCCGCCACCAGTGGTGCCCGTGTCGGCCACCAACATGGGCATGATAGCACCGCCGCCGCCGGTGCCGCAGCCGACACCGTTCCCAGCTACCATACCACCGCCACCACTGCCACCGATGGGCGGTGGTCAGCCGCCACTACCTCCCTCCATGGGCATACCGCCGCCGCCACGCATGCTCCAGCCTCCAAATGCCTGGGCACCACCCGGCATGCCAGCACCGCCGCCGCGTCCGCCGCCAACAAATTGGCGTCCGCCACCCGTGCCCTTTCCACCGGCTCAGTTCTCTCGTCCCTATCAACCCGATGGCTACCAGTACTAGGTCATCCCACTATTGTATAGCCTTAGCTCGTAGTTATACAATCATTAAGACGACCCAATAAAACCGACAAAAAAAATTTTATAATAACACCAAGAAAACCATTTGTGATATTATGTTTATATAACTCGAGTCTAAATGAATTCCAGAACTTTGGATGTAAATTTTTGATTTAGCAGAGAGAAGAGAGATCGAAAGACGGTCAGATGGATCTTACCTATGGCTACAAATATCTAAGATGCAATGGAGAGAGAGAGAGGAAAAGTTACAGAGAGAGAGAGGAAAAGTTACAGAGAGAGAGAGAGAGAGAAAACGATATATATATATAACTTTAATGTCATTTCCTAGTCTCTATCTATAAACAGAGAGAGCAAGCGCATCCATCCACTATCTAAAACATAAACACTATTTTAGAGAACTTTAATAACATGTCCTAATTTATATACTATAACAGGACAGACAGAGAGAGAGAGAGAGAGAGAGGGAGAATTAATTCGTTGTTTCTTTTTTTAGTTTCTTTTCATTTGATGATTTATTTTATTCGTAACATTTTGAATAAAGAACAAACGATTTATCCGATATCCGAGACTTGGTAGATCACAGCTTAACTGCAGATCAAAGCAGATCGGATCGGATCGAATCATATATAGTACAACACTTATAATATCGAATTACTATATCGATATAGCACATGCAACATTTATAGCATTAATAATATAATATATCAATATTTCTTCTTCACATCTTTTCTCTTTCTTTTTTTTTTTTTTTTAATAATATTGTCACCGAAAAATGTTCACAAGTTTTTTGTTTGCTCAAAATAGTTGTCCAAAAAGTTATTTCAAAATTATGTAAATACATTTAGTATTAATTAACATTAACATTTATAAATAAATCTTTGCTTTTGTTTGTTTTTATTTAGATAATGCAAAAAGCGAATCAAATGCCAAATGCAAATATTTGTGGAACAGCGCAAAACCCGATTTAGTTTTGGAACAGATGCGTATAACATCGGATTTATATATATATATATATATATGTATTTGTATATATATGTGCATATATGTATTTACATTTGCCTTAATTATAATTAAATCAGCATTAGCGAATTTCATTAGCTAACTATAACATTATATAGTTATATATATACATATATATCAAGAAATATATACATGTATATATAGACAAATTTTAGACCGTTGTCTGCACGTTCTGCACGGCCTTGGAGAGCTCCACCTTGGAAGGTATTAAATAAAATGCGGGCGTCATCGTCTCGCCGCACGGACACTGGCAGGCTGTAAATACAAATGGATATATTAAGCAATCAGTATGTGGTTAGATTAAAAGATACATGTAAAAGGATTGGCAATCACTCATATGAGATAGCTATATTATAAGAGTCCGTGCACCCACCATTCACCCAGCTAAAGTTGCCAATCTTCTGCTCGCACTTGGGGCAGTAGAGCCGGCCCTGGGTGTTGAGCATGATGCGATGCATCCAGGCGATGGGCTCCACAAATAATAAACTGCGGCAATTGTTGTTGCCGGACCCAGAGACAGCGGCGGCGGCAGCAGCGGCAGTGACGAGATTCTCGTGACTGGGCGATCCGAGCGAAGCTTTGCGTATGCGCTCCGCCAGCTGGTCGAGCAGACGTGGCTCCGAGCCTGATCCCGTGGCTCCGGCAAGCTGTTTTTGTTGCTGCGGCTGTTGGCCTTGCTCTTGCTCCGGTTCCTGCTCCTGTTCTTGATGCTGTGGCGTGCCACGAGGCCGATGCTCCAGCACATGCGACTTGGAGGCGAGCACACGTCGACAGCGACGACAACGAAAGACAATTGGTTCGGGATTCTCTCGTGTGATATCCGGATCGGGACGCACCACACTATGGAAGCTCTGTGGCAAGATCTTAGCCTTGCGCATTTGCTCACCAGCGAGACGCAATCGATGCATCTTGTAGCGCTGATAGTTGGGATCTATTTTATAGCCCATGCGACGGAAGAGCTTCAGCTGGGCAACAAAGCCCGCATTGGGTTGGACAAAGCGACGCTTGGCCAAGACCAGCTCATACGCTGCCTGATAGTCCAGCCCATGCCGTTTCATTATGTAGGCAATCACAGCAGACGAGCTGCGACTGACGCCAAAGTAGCTAAGGAATATACATAGATATACATATAAGAGAAGTCGCTCACTATATATTAATGTCTGTAATCCATACCAGTGGACGAGCACGTTCTGCTGCTGCTCCAAGGCTTGGGATATGAACTCCACGCAAGCCTCCAGATGTTGCAAGATATCTTCGCGAGGCATGTCAGAGACTGCAATGAATCAAATAGACAATTAACACTCCTCTAGGGCATGCATATGGGGTATATCTGACTGCCACATACTCTGCACGTATTTGGTTGTTAGGAAGCTCGCCTCCACAATATGCTGCGGCAGTGGCACCGAGTCCAGCGTCAATATGTGTGTTATCTTAAAGGATTTGAGCGTCTCCATGTGCGTAGCTGCCGTCAAATTGCCTGCAATGTGAATAGGAATTTATGTATATATAAAGATAGCTATAGCTAGTCAGTTGGCTGCTGCTGACTTACCCAGAAAGAGACCCGTTTCGATTTCATCTATGCTAACGGGTCCGCCATTGAAGTCCTGACGCGTTAATGTGCCACAGTCCTGTCGCTTGCCATGCGCTGTCGTAGCGGGCTCCATGCTGCACGTTCAAGGACAGCAGCGAGCTGCAACAGCGAACGACCAAAAACTGCAATGGCAACTGTTGCGCTTAACGGTTGCGAAATGGCGCTCACAGTGTTGCCACTGGCAGCTGCATGGCGTTTGGAGCAGTTATTTTTCCTTCTTGTTGCACTATTTACTGCTCCCCGTTTAATGGCTGCTCCTCACACGCCGCACCCGCAGCAATTGAAATGACATTGCGCTGTTGCTGCCTTCTCCTTCTGCTCGTGTAGCGCAAAATCTCATGCTGCCCTGATCCGCAGCATTACGAGGGCAACCAGATAGCGCCAATTTATGCGCAACTCTGGTAGCTCACACTGCGCATGACGTCACAAATACATGCACGCGCCAGGGGCATGCAAACAATTAATTATGTATGTTAATATCGATAGGAAAAGTTTGCAAATAAGGTACAATATATTTCTAAAAGCCTTCATTTGACAGAAAAGTTAGTGGTTTTCTTGCAATGCATGACAGCTGTGACGTCATGCTTATGAATGACATACAGCAGACCTGTACAATGCATTACCATGTGTCCTAATTCTAGTGTACAAAAAATATCGATATCCAATGGAAGTGATGAGCCAAAAAGACAACCGAAGAATGTCATTCAGTTGGAATATCTATAAACGGCTAAGTTTTTGTTGCTTACATAGCCTTTAAATGGCTAAAACATACAGTAACTATAGAAATATTTTATGTTTCATCTGAGTAACGTTTGCCTGTTCAAGTTGAATGACAAAAAACATAAACAAAGTAGTTTCTGTTAACATTCAGCAGTTCTTTATATTATTTACATAATTCACACAACTTTTAAATTTGTATATTCATATAGGAGTTTAACTTATAAAACTTAAAAAACCGATCAGTTGAAGCACTCCATAGTGGTTGAAGTGAAGCCAAATTTATAACACTGATGACCACTATCGATAGCCGGAAAATTGTTCACCTCGTATAATCGATAGACAATATCCCACCAAATAATAGAGCAAATTTAGACAGCTCCAATTAAGCTCGAAATAGACGTATTTATTACAAAAGTACTAAAAATGACTACGCTGCGACCATTTACCTGTGATGATCTATTTAAATACAATAATGTGTAAGTAACCATAACACGCGCGTGCATAAGAGCGTCAAGATACATATGGTCTATTTCAGAAATTTCGATCCGCTGACAGAAACATACGGTCTTTCCTTTTATACACAATATTTGGCCAAATGGCCGGAATACTTTCAGCTAGCTGAATCGCCCAGTGGACACATAATGGGTTACAGTAAGTACACGGTAATATGGACTAGCAGTCTGTTATATCCAAATGGCTTACAGTTATGGGCAAGGTTGAAGGACATATGGACAATTGGCATGGACATGTAACGGCCCTAACCGTTTCGCCCGATTACCGGCGATTAGGTCTGGCAGGTCTGTTAATGAACTTTTTAGAGGATATATCTGAAAAGTAAGTATATATATTTATACGTACATATATGTAGATATGTATAAAACATATCTAAACTTCTATATTCTTGTAGAAAACGCGCCTACTTCGTGGATCTTTTTGTGCGTAAAAGCAATAAAGTGGCTATAAATATGTATAAAAATTTAGGCTATATTATATACCGTACAATACTAGAGTATTACTCGGGTGATCAAGATGAGGATGCGTATGGCAAGTCCCTTGAATTCAAATAATTGAATGATCCACTCACTGATTTCTTAATTTGATTTGATTTGATCTTGCTTTCAGATATGCGAAAGGCACTGTCGCGAGATGTGAATAAGAAATCGGTTATACCTTATACGCAACCTGTACGATTGGAAGATATAGATATGAATTGATATCCACCCACTGCCCGCATTCGCATTTATGTTTAACTCTTATACTGATTCATCGATCAATTGCATTTCGCCCACAAATTTCTAGTTCAACAATGTCAACAAATAGAAAAGCAAACAAATTGTATCTAATCTGAAGTTATAAGTCCCCACAATACAATTTGCTAACTTTCCAAAACAAAACACAAATACAAACAGGAAACCTTAAAATTCGCGTTCCCACAAATTCCCAGTTGGATTACAAGGTATTTTGTAATCCATAATTGTGTTAATAATATTCCTTAAACGCATATTATATATAATTCTACATGATTTTGTTATCAGTAAATAAGACTTCTTAATGCCGATATAACTATTATAAATCGAATGTTCTCACTGAGACTTCAAGGTAAATAATATTGTTTGTCCTTTACGAATTGTATCTAACCTTATATCATTATCTACATATCTATCTATTCCAACTATTCTAATCTGATCAATTCAAACTTTTTATCAATCGATTCTTGCAGATGACAATGCGTGAGTTGCGCCACCAAATGCGGAACGAAGCCAAATGCAAATAACGGAATATTTTCACCATTTAACAACAAGCCAATTATTTTTTTAAAATTTATTTTGTGGGAATTTTTTGTTGTCAATATCAATTTATAGGTCAAATTATTCAAATTTGTAGTTTTTCAATTTGCAATATTTTAAAATACCATATTTATACAAATGTGTAAAAAACAAAGAGAAGAAAAAAAAATCGTCCGAAAAAAAGCATTTTTCTTTTCCCTTTATTGCTTCAAATTATCTGATTGGTTCTATAGCTATCTCGCTTTAGCAAATTGCCGTTAGACAAGCCCTTTGATTCCCAACCAATTTATAGGTATTGACAAAAATATAAATAGAGATTTTCGCTTTGTGAGCGCGGTTAATGACGGTACTTACCATACATATTAAATTTAAAACGAAAACCGTGCAGAAATAATTATTTGGCCAAGGTCAAAACGAGCAGCTAACTTATTTATAATGTGCAAGGAAAATTGCTTGAAGTTTTGGGCTATTGGAACTTAAATTGAAATAACGGGTTTTCATAACCGTTTCAAGCGTTGCAGGTGCCTAAGCCTTAATAAAGGAAATTATTTTTTTAGTGCGCAGCAGGTAAATAAATATCCCCGTGCAGAATGTCTGTCTGTGTGCGTAAATGCGTAACCTAACGGTTCAGTAACTGAAGCTCACAGAAGAGGAAACACCAATGAAGATGAATGCACGTAAAGAGTACTTAATACATGCACACATATGTATGTATGTGTGTGTTTAAATGTAAGTTAGTACGAATAAAAAACTATAAGAGAATATATGTACATACATATGCTGTACGTAAAGCCATATGTATGTTTACATACATATGTACATACATACATATGGTATGTACATGTATTCAGGTATTAAACACATTTCTGTGTACGCAGAGCCATTTGTACTTGGCTCTGTAAGTGGATCTAAACAAATTTCCAATCCCAATATATTCGCCGCTTCGGCCGCAATACGAAGAGCGGCGGACAGCAACAGTGGATTGCCTTCTCCTTTTCGCGTGTGTCACGCTCTAGCTGTGCATGTGTATCGGTGTGTGTGCGTGTGCCTGTGCGAGCGTATGAGTGTGTATCTGTGTATGTGTTCTGTATCTGCCGCTTTTGAAAACGTCCGAAGCCGAAATCCAGCTTGCTTTTTGCTATTGTAGGGTATCTTTGGCGCAACGAAGCAACCGACCATTTGTCTTCTCATCTAATTATCATTAATAATTTTGCGGTACGAATATCTGGGCATGACACAGCCACATTCAGATTCAGTGTGAGATTAAGACTCAGTCTTTAGCCTCATATTCACATTTCATGCATGTAAAACTCGTTTCAAGTTGAATTTTTGTTCACAGTGTGGCAACGCTGCGCCCCTCACACAGCAAAAGCAACAGCAGCAACAACGCTGACGGATACTGATGTTCCATTGTATGCGTGCGTGTGTGTGTGTATGTGTGTGTGTGTGCGAGAAACCGAACATAGGGTAAAAATAAGCGAACCACAAACAGTCAACAGCTACAGAGCTAAATTGCAGCTGCTATACGCGTCGCCGACGACGACGACGAATAGGGTAAGTAAAAACAGGCAACAGCAACAACAACAACGAACCAGGCGGTAAAGCGCAAATGACGCTAAAGCCGAGGCAAAGGCATAGATGGCAAAACGAACGAATGCGAACACGAACGTTACAGAAACAACAACAACGGCACCAGCGACGAACGTACATACAGTGTTGAGCGTATGTATGAATGCAAGCATACGAAGCGATAAACCGCCAGGGGCGTTGCGAACAGGGTACAGCAATATTTGTACACATTGATGGATGTTCGTTCGGACGAATGTACGAATCGTACATAGATTGCGCACTCATGTCAGAAAGTAATTATTTGTGCTGCTGCTGGTGCTACTTGCGCCGTTGTTAGCATTTGGCATTCGGCAATGGTTGCAACAACCCCTATAAATGGTGGCTGCGACGCCGCTGTCGCTACCGCTTGTAGCGAACAGCGAGCGACAAGCACTGAATACGAATGAACGTTCGAAAGTGGAAACGACGATAAAGCGGTGCGCACACAGCCGTGCGGCAACGAGGGGTGAGCCGTCGCTGCTGCTGCTGCTCTTGCTGTTGCTGTTGCTGCCACTGGCCACTGGCAACTGGCGATTGAAAGACACACAACTTCAGTTCCACTCATAGTCATTCGGGGCGAGTCAGAGATAAGGCGCTCCTGCAGTTCGGAGTAGTGTTCTAGCGCGCACGCACACAGCTGCATCCTTGTTTGTTTTTTTCTTTCTGTTTTTTTGTTTTTTCGTTAAATTTCTTTTTTCGTGCTCGTGCAGCCCCTGCTCGGCGACGCCACTGGCATTCAAGGCAGAGGCAGCGACTACTGCTAGCTTTATAGCTGGCTGGCTCTGGCACTGGCTGTTTTGCTGACTGCCTCGCTGTGGACAGAACGAAAGACAGGCGGCAACTAAAGCGGCGGTCGCAAACGAAATTTGTTTAATATTAAATACAAATACAAATATAACAACAAGAAGAACAGCAGCAGCAGCACCAGTATCGACGACGCTCGACGTACTAGAAACAACTATAATAATAAGAATAACATACATAAAATAAAATCCAAAATAACGGCAAATCAAAAAGAAACGAAGACGACGAAAAACGGCGGTAGCGGAGCACACAGGCTATACGAAACGTTTTTGAAAAACGCCAAAAGGTAAGCAAGCACAAGCAGCTGCACTCGCATACGACTTTACGAATATTCGCGTTCGCGTCCGCATTCGCATTCGCAATTCGAAATTCGCAAATCGCATTTGGCTGGCCTCCTCTAGGCACTGGGCAACCCGTGTCTGCGACTTTGACAAACAGCTCTCAAACAGAAACTGCAGCTGAATGATGTTATGTTTTAGTTGTTAGTTGTGCGCAAATATAGAAATGAACAATATATTTTAAATTCGTATCGCGCTTCGTATTATTTCCCATTTTTATTCTCTTCTTTTCCAAAATACAATATATGTACATATATATGTATATATATATGAAAAGAAATTTCGTTGCCTCGTTTCGCTTTAATGGTGGTAGTGTGTGTGCGAGCGTGCCTGTTAGTGTATGCGTGAGTCGCTATAAGTATATATAATATATTATATATATATAAATGTGTATGTGTGTACAAGCGAGTTGTTTGCATGTGTGAGTGTGTGTGTGCATGCTTGTGTTTTTGAATGTGTGCGTGCGAAAGACCGACAACGACGTCGACGACGACCAGTAAAAAGAACCCGACGGTGTGGACTGCGACTGCTGCGGAGAGTAAAATTCGATTTGCTGTGCCCTGAAAAATTGCAAATTGCAAACGAAATGTGATTATCGGTATTGAAAAATTCTGCTGACAAATTGACAAAAGAAAAATATCACAAAAAAACAAATTGAATATAAATAAATGATAAACGGACAGTGAATAATAATTGTAAATTATAAATCGCCAATTATTTAACGGTGCATGCAAACAGCATACGGCAACGCTGTCAATTTTTTTCTTTTAATTGTATTTTTTTCATTTTTCTTGCTGTGAATGTTTTTAACTGTAATGCTAATTTGTGTGTCGCTTATGTTTTTCGCGTTGCCTGCTATATCCATCTTCTTCTTCTCTATTTTCATGCCAACGTTTCGCCGGCAACAACAACAACTATAACAACTGCTGTGACGGCTTCATCAATAACAACAACAACAATCAAATCAAATCAAATCAAATGGAAATTGTATCGATAACGATAGTAGCCGTAGGCTAATCGATAGACATACTGAAGAGGCAAAGAGAACGTCCCATACAATCTCTAACACATACACTCACACACATACACACAGATACACAAACACCTACATATATACACAGTACATTAACGTATACAATTCAAGATTAATCGATAAACGATCAACAAGAAGAAGAACAAGAACAACAACAGAAAAATGTCGAACGGAAAGGCGACGGCTTCGTTCTTTGAGAACGGAAGCACCAGACAGTTTGAATACTGCTACGAACTGTATCCGCAGGTGCTAAAGATTAAAGCCGAAAAGCGCAGCAAGAAGCCACAAGAGCTAATCCGCTTGGATCAATGGTATCAGAATGAACTGCCCGGCTTGATAAAGGCGCGAGGGAAAGACGCCCACTTGGTATACGATGAACTTGTTCAGGCGATGAAATGGAAACAGTCTAGGGGTAAATTCTATCCGCAACTGTCATATTTGGTCAAGGTGAATACGCCGCGTGCAGTAATCCAAGAGACAAAGAAGGCCTTTCGCAAGCTACCCAATCTGGAGCAGGCGATCACAGCGTTATCCAACCTCAAAGGCGTGGGCACCACAATGGCATCCGCCCTGCTAACAGCCGCCGCCCCCGACTCAGCCCCATTCATGGCCGACGAATGCCTGATGGCCATACCAGAGATCGAGGGCATCGATTATACGACCAAGGAGTACCTCAACTTTGTGCAGCACATTCAAGCCACAGTGGAGCGACTAAATGCGGAGGTTGGTGGCGATACGCCGCACTGGTCACCGCATCGCGTCGAACTGGCACTCTGGGCGCACTATGTAGCCAACGACCTCAGTCCCGAACTGCTCGACGATATGCCCTCGCCGACAGCAACACCTAACACAAACGGTAGCCTGAGCAAGGCGAGCAAGGTGCTCGATGGCGAGGACACCAACGATGGCGTCGCTGTTGATGTGGATGAGGACGAGAGCCTCGGCGCAGGTGAGATCAATGAGCTAGGGAATATATATTCATGATCAGTCGAATGATCTAACGTGATGTGCGACTTGGCTTAGCAACAGAGAGGTCGATAGATCGATAGTTTCTTAGTTATTTGAAGTTTGCATTCATATTCTGTTTACTAATCGAATCATCTTTTGCTTTATTGAAATCCAGGTGGCCGAAATACGGCAACAGAATCGGAGACAGAGAACGAGAACACCAATCCGACATCGTTGACGCCGCTGGGCAATGCGAGTGGTGGCGTTGGTAGTGGTGGTGGCAAGAACAACAATAACAGCAGCAACAGTAACAGCAGCAACAATAACAACAATAGCAACAACAACAACACTGCCGCCTTGCAGGATGGAGACTCAAACTTTGTGTCGAACGATTCCACCTCGCAGGAGCCGAATATTGATGACAACACCACACAGACAACGGCCACAACCACATCGACGGAGGACGGTGAGCCGATGGGTGTGGCAACGCCACTGGCCTCCGACTCGGAAAGCAATCTCGAGGCGCCCCTCAAGAGTCGCTTGGCCGCCGTTGGAGTTTGTGCTGGGGCAGGAGTAGGAGCAGCTGTAGCTGGAGCAGGAGCAGGAGCAGTAGCAGCTGTTGCCCAATCGCACAACAACAACAAGCAGATCAATAATAACGGACAAAGCGCTGCACAATCAGCAGCAGCAGCAGCAGCAACAGAAGGATTGGGTGGACCAGCGGCACCAGCAGCCGTGCCAGCCGCTCCAACAGCAGCCAATGGTAATGGCAATGGCAATGGCGTGCTCTCGCTTGGTGGCAGTGCGTCGGCAGCGAATCAAGTTGATGACGATGATGAGGAGGAGGATGAGGACGAGGATGAGGATGAGGTGGACGAGGAGGAGGACGAGGATGAAGTGGACGATGAGCTAGAGGCTGATGAGAGTAACAGCAATGGCAGCAGCAATTTGCGTGCCAGCAAACTGCAGCATTTGGCTGCAGCTGCGGCTGCGGCGACAGAAGCGACACCGTTGACAGCGCCATCTATTGGACAGAAGCGTACGGCGCTGCATTGCGAATTGGAGGCAAACGCTTCTGCTGCAACTGCAACTGTGGATTCTGGTGAGAAATCGCCAGAGTTGAAAAAGCTGCGCAGCGACTGAGCTGAATGCAGTGCAGCGCCGCAGCCGTCGCTAAGTAGCACCGTTAGGCCGCGTATATCTGGTGGAAAGACATATGTATGTAGTGCAGTTGAGTCGACATTTGAGAGCAACATTACCTACACTTTGCCACAACAACATTCAAGAAATTTTACTATTAAGCAAAACTAATTATACATATAATATATAATATATATATACAACAAAGAGAAAGAACACACACACACACACATATACACAAACAAACACATATAACAAAATGCAGCACACACACACAACGAGAACATAAAAGGAAATCGAGAAGCAGCACAGCAGCAGCACTTAACATAGGCTTAACAGGCAAAAATATAAAATGAGAAGAACAAGGAGAAGACCCCATAACAGAGAGAACATAACACAATACACCACACCGCAACACACCACACTCACATTAAATTAGGAACATAGTGCGGGCGCGTATTAAATGAAGTTTAAGTTGAACTCGAGGATAAATGCGAGTAATGTTGGATGATGATATGATGATATGACGATGATGATGATGAGATGATGATGATGATAATATGATATAAAGAGTAATAGCCATACGGAGTCCCCAATTGCAGCAGCGATTAACATTATACATGTGAAGTGAAAACGATAAGCAAATACATAGTAACTATTAAATCAGATACAAATTGATATTTTTACACAGTCAAATGAAACCAACATTTAAATATTAAACGAAAAAAAGAAAACAAAACAAAAGATAAAAATTTACAAATGCCGCAGTTGCCCACTACATACAAGAAACGGAAGTAAAAAACAATAATTATAATAAAAAGTAATTTATATAAGTATTTAAAATTAACAATAAATCAAAAAAAACTTGTCGCATAAAACTCGAAGCATCGTCCCCGATTGATCGCCGCCCTCCTCCTTGACCACCACCACACATATATGCACACGCGCTCCATCTCTATTTTGCACCCAACCACCCATCTATACACGCTCACCAAAACTCACCAACCTCATGCACAAGCATACATCTACACACATACACATCCCAATCCAAGCGGACGACGCCGCTATCGACGTCGATTAAGCAAAAACAAGAAAAAAATACAAAAACTCATTTAAACAATGCGAAATTTTTGTGGTCGTATTTGTAATAATATAATTTTTAATTTATGTGTACAACTTACTTTTTTTTTAATACTATATATAATACTGAATTTTTTATAATTTATACGATAATATTTTTTCAATTGATTTAAAGAGAAAAAAAAAAACTAAATTTAAATTAATTTTGGCACCGATCTACCTTTATCTGTGGGGCTGAAACATCATTATACGATACTTTTTTCAGCTTCTGCTATTTTCACTTGGTATCGAAGGCGAATCAATTGTCAGAACAGCATCTCTCAAAATTATATTAATTTTAATTGATATAGCATAAGTTCAAAATAAATTGTGAAAAATATGAGTACAACCGAGCCAGATGCAAACCAATGAAACCTCCTTAAAGTACCTGTCGAATCAATTTCTCAATTTTTATAGTTACAATATGTGAGAATTCGCAACAACTTTTTGAATAATGTACTCAAGCGCGTTAGAGCGTGCTATCGGCTAGCCGCCACTTTTGGGCGGTTATCTTTTGCTAGAATTGAGATACATGTAGCTGCCATCAAGCATTTATTGTGTTTTGGTATGCAACAGGAAAGAACGCAGCATAATTTTAAATAATGTAAAATTCTGCAATAATAAACAAGCAAATACAAGTCGTGCTGCATTAATCGAGTATATTGGCACACCCTGGACATATGCTACATAAAAATACTGCACTAAACATATCGATAGTAGCTAAGTGCTATATTTGAAATATCGCTTGAAAATAAGAATATCGATACGCCTACAACATCCCTATTTTTAGTATTTTGTTATTTATTTATTAAAATAAGAAAAGAGTATATAAAAAGAAACCTGTGTCAACTGTGTGCTGTTGCGCTGTGCCGCACAATGTTTAGCAGATGTCATAATCGCAGCTAATTGCTGTGAATATGCAACACACACGGCAAAAACAAACTCCAATACAACATTAACTAGCTGCCGTGCACACAAACATACACACACACAAACACACACACACACACGGACATTGAAACCTTTGGACGCCACGGATTAGCAGCAGGCGAGCAGGACGGAATAACAGAGATTAGAGTGTGGACTAGACGCCATGCTCCTGGTGCGTCAGCTGTTTGGCTCATCATCCAATTCGTGGGTGCGCGCCCTCATCATCTTTGTGCTCGCCTGGGCGGTGCTCGTCTATGTGTTTGTGCTGAAGCTAACCAATAGCCAGGCCCAGAATCAAACCCATCAAACAATTTCTGCCAGTGATAATGAGCACAATGCGCGGCGCATCAATCAGGCGCTGCAGCTGCTGGAGCACACGGAGCGACGCAACGAGGAGCTCAAGCTGCTCATCGATGAGCTGATGAGGTATGTACATATGTATGTAGGTGCCATCAACAATAGGAACAATAACTTCATGAGCATCATTAGCATTATCTGCCACAAGTAGACCTAAAGCTGCAGCTCCCACACCCCACTGCTCCACTCTCCCATCTAACTCATTCCAGCCTGTTCTAATCCGCTCCAAGTGCCCCCCATTAATGCGACCTTTCATATGTAAAGCGAGCAAATGAACATTGGTTTCGGGCAGCCGAACTGTGAATACCCTTGCAGGCATTGCATATGTAGCTCTTATGGGCGTATAGATTCAGTAACCGTTTGATATACATGCTATGTAGCTATGTTCATATATCTGCCATATACTCATCATGTGTGTTGTCGATATGCTCGCTGCAAGGGTATGCAATGAATGCTCGGTCACGCTTGCTTACGTTGGCGTTGAAGAATTACGAATGGCGAATCACAAATCACCACGCACAACCTGTGTGTGTGTGTGTGTGGGCGTGTGTAATTGTCTGTTGCTATTATCTTCTGTTATTGTTATTACAGCGAACAGCTGGACAAGCAGAGCGCCATGAAGCTAATCCAAAGGCTGGAAAATGATTCGCACAATGCAAAGCAATCAATGGGCGATGATACGCTCTTCGAGGTGATTCCAGCCGATGCCGCTGGACAGGATCAACAGCATCAGCAGCAACAGCCGCAGCCGCAGCCGCAGCAGCAGCAGCAACAACTGGGCTTAGATGCTGCCGGCCAGCTGCCTGGACAGCCGGGCATGGAGCCCAGCTTGGAGTACGAGCTGACGCGGCGACGCATCCAAACGAATATCGCCGAGATTTGGAACTACTTCAGCAGCGAGCTGGGCAAGCTGCGCAAAGCCGTCGGGCCCGGCAACTCGGAGCTGGAGGAGTCCATACAGCAGGTGCTGCTGCAGGGCGCCGATCACAAGCGCTCGCTGCTGAGCGATATGGAGCAGTTGCGGCGCGTCGATGGCTACGAGGCCTGGCGCCAGCAGGAGGCCAATGACTTGAGCGACCTGGTGCAGCGGCGACTCCATCACCTCCAAAATCCCAGTGACTGCCAAAATGCTCGCAAACTTGTCTGCAAGCTGAACAAGGTTCAAGCGACAATTACTCTACTCAAAAGAGATGCACTGCCTCCACTGGCATCCACGCCACGCCTATCCTCACACCATTGTCTATCATCCGCTCTCTCATTGCACGTCTATTTTCTGTTCTATTCAGTTGGATTTAATATATTCATTGCATGTTCCGATAATCTCTTTGATATTTGTTTTTCTGATAAGCATGAAAATTGTAAAGATATAGAGAGAGAGAGAGAAAGAGAGAGAGAGAGCATAATTCCTATAGTGAGAAATTATTATTGAAATCGCTGTATTATGTTCTTTCAATATCTCATGATCACAATCTCTTTAACTGCCCTCGAGACTCTAAAACTCTATTGTCTCTCTCTCTCTCACTCTCTCTCTCTCATTTCTATGTTGTTTCTTTTTTTATGTCTCTCTTGTATTTCTCTTGGTTCTTTGAATATTTTGTGAACATTTGAGAACATTCACATTTTCTCTCTCCGTTTGCTCTTTCTTACTTTGGTTTCGGTCCCTTCCTATCCTTTTCCATACTTTTCCTCTATTGCGTTTGCCCTTTTACTTGTTCTCTTTTATGCTGCATTCGTAAACGTTGCTTTCGAAAGATTTTCTTTTTCATTTTCGCCACTTAAAATTCCTTATTTGTTTATTATCAATATTAATTTTCATTAATCTGATTTCTTGTACCATTTTCCCCATTTCATTCTCTCCCCATTCGTAAACGTTGTACTACAAATTTTTGGTGTTTTTCTTTTCTTTCTTTACACTCAATTAACCTGCCGGAAGAGAAGCTTTAGTCTAACACTATTCATCATTTTAACCCAAACTCTAATATTATATTTCACCTGTTCATCTAATTCTCTTGTGCTTGCTTTCGTAAACGTTACACTGGCTGCTCTGATCAGCTATTTAGCTGTGGACTATACTCATTCCGTTTCCTTTGATTTTTGCAGGGCTGCGGCTATGGCTGCCAGTTGCACCATGTGGTGTATTGCTTCATTGTGGCCTATGCCACAGAGCGGACGCTGATACTGAAGTCGCGCGGCTGGCGCTATCACAAGGGCGGCTGGGAGGAGGTGTTCCGTCCGGTGTCCGACAGCTGTCAGGACGCGGGCACAGCGTACGCCTACAATTGGCCGGGCAAATCAAATACTCAGGTGCTGGTGCTGCCGATCATTGACTCGCTGATGCCACGGCCACCCTATCTGCCGCTCGCCGTGCCCGAGGATTTGGCGCCGCGTCTGAAGCGCCTTCACGGCGATCCCATCGTCTGGTGGGTCGGACAGTTTCTCAAGTATCTGCTGCGTCCGCAAACGGAAACGCGCGACTTCCTCAACTCGGGCATGCGCAAGCTTGGCTGGGAGCGTCCCATTGTGGGGTAGGCCATGACCACCGCATCCTTCTCCTAGACATTTTCACTAATCTCGATCTGTATGTGCTTGCAGCGTTCATGTGCGACGCACGGACAAGGTGGGCACCGAGGCGGCCTTCCACGGCATCGATGAGTATATGACGCACGTGGAGGACTATTATCGCACTCTCGAAATTAACGGCAGCAGCGTGGTGCGTCGCATCTTTCTGGCCTCCGACGATGCGCGGGTCATCGTGGAGGCACGCAAAAAGTATCCACAATATCAGATCGTCGGCGATCCGGAGGTGGCGCGCATGGCCGCCGTATCGACACGGTATACGGACACCGCCCTGAATGGCATCATTCTGGACATTCATCTGCTGTCCATGTCCGACTATTTGGTGTGCACGTTCTCCTCGCAGGTCTGCCGTGTGGCGTACGAGATAATGCAAACGATGTATCCGGATGCGGCGCATCGTTTTAAATCGCTGGACGATATCTACTATTACGGCGGACAGAATCCCCATAATCGACGGGCGGTCATTCCGCACAAGCCGCGCTCGCACGAGGATCTGCAGCTGAAGGTCGGCGATCTCGTCTCGGTTGCGGGCAATCATTGGGATGGCAACTCCAAGGGCAAGAATACGCGCACCAATCAGGGCGGACTCTTCCCCTCCTTCAAGGTGGTCGACAAGGTCGAAACGGCCAAGCTGCCAGTCTATCCGGGTGTCTAAGCTCTCTACCGAATATCGGATATCTGATATCGAATACCGGATATCCTGGATAGCCAGCCGAACCCATCCAGAACCTTCTCTGCTGAATCTCAATTTCAAAATCTGCTCCGCCGCATTCCAAGTGTTTGTGCATCTTAAATCCTGGTAAAAAAAAAAAACGCCAAAAACCAACAAAAGAACAAAAAACGGAAAATCTCAAATCTATTCAAGTGCTCTAATCTCTTTTCTGGAATGTGGAATCGGTCAATGTTCTACACGATTCCATTTGTTGCACTAATTCTATGCATTTTCCTAAGCCGAAGAAATTAGAAAAAAAAAAACAAGAAATAAGAAGAGATGTTGACAAAGTAAAGATTATACATATAGAGAACAAATATATATATATATATATATATATATATACATATAGATATACTTATATGCACATATGTATCTATATACATATATAGTACATATAAGCATGCATGTAGGATTCAAATACGCGCAATATAGTTTATCCTTTGTAACATAGACGAAACTCACACAAATAAATATAGTCAAGTTTTAATTTGCAAGTTGTTGGAGTTGACTTCAATTGGGGGTGCACAAAATTTATTCAAGGCAGATATTTATATTTTTATTTCTATTCATTAATATCGTTGCATCGTTCGCCTGATTCTGCATTTTACATTTACATTTTCCCATACACACTGGAATTACTCTTATACACAAATGGTGAGTACATTGACTTTGGTACCATTTGCCAAATGTTAACATTGTGCCTTAACAGAATTGCGTCATTTCGAACGGGTTACTTTAACAGAATTACTCTTATACACCAATGTTGACTGCATTGACTTTGGTACATTTGATGTTAGCCAATCGAAGTAATAACAGAATTCCTCTTTACTGTTAGTTTACGGTACCTTATGACAGTAGCAACGCTGCCAATGTCAATGACTGAGTCGTTCGATAACATTGGCTTGGATATGCACTCTCTCTCTCTCTCTCTCCCTCATACAAATACACATGCAGGCACACAAAAGGCTTAATGTAACGTACTCCTCGATCGCTATTTTGAACCTTGTTTTAATCAGGTTCAAGATCCCTGTCGGTGAAAGTGCACGGGCTGCCTGATGATGATGATGATGATGATGACGATGATGATGATTTGTGTGCGAAAACAAAATTCTTTTGAGTCAGCGAGAAACGAATTTACACCCAGCCACAGGAATGCTACTTTATAAACAAGAAACAACCAACGAAAATTCCCAAAAAAATGTGGGAAAAAAACCAAACAAAACAAAATTAAAAACCGAACAGGCGCCAATTGACAGCGCGACAGAGCGAAATGAAGAACGTGATAAGCGCTCGATCGAAAAAAGAGAAGAAAATAAATTTAAAAAAATATATGTATATATAGTATATAAATTAAAGCTCATCACAAAATTATTTATATGCGTAATATAATTAAGTACTCAATGAACCGCAGGGAAGTTGCCGCAACAACAACAACAACAACAACAACGACAAAAAGTTACCAAACAGGCAGCTGCCGTTAAACCGGCATGGGCGCGAAAAGGAGCGGTATATGGCGAGAGCCGTGCGTTGGAGAAGGTCAACTTGGTTGAGCCTCAGCTGACGGCGCTCGCGCTCGCATTGGCGCTCGATAAGCCCGTCTCACACGGACTTTGGCTTATGATAACAGGCAGCGTTTCGGTATATAAGACATGGCAGCTGCCTTCCAATCAGCAACACTTGTGAACTTACATCCCAATCGGCATCACCTTCCAGCGGATCTCCATTCGAAAATTCAACATGTCGAAATTCAGCTTTGTCGCTCTGATCGCCTGCGCAGTCGCCTATGTTCTCTGCAGTCACAGCGCCGCGGCGCAGGTCATTGGCAGAGGTCTGCTCAAGAATCCCAGTGAGTATAAGAGTGCGAAAGAGAGGGTTAAAAAGTGTTACGCATCTATCTAAATTGATATCCTTTGTGCTCCCCGCCAGCTTATCCCGGCAAATGTGTGGTGAACTCCAACCTGATTATGTCGGTCGGACAGGTTGCCAAGGCGCCCAATCATCCGTGCGCCAGCATAACCTGCCTGGAAGGCAGCACAGTCGAGTTGCACACGTGCAAGGCGAAGGCGCCACCCAAGGGCTGCAAGCTGCGCGACTTTGTGAACACCAATCTCAATTTCCCCGAGTGCTGTGACCGCCGCTACGATTGCGACAAGCTCATCTAAGCCTCTTACGTTATCAGTAATCGTTCTAAAATCTTGTATTTTGTTGTTTTTGTTCTCGTTTTTTTTTTTTGGTTTTTATTTATTTTGTATACTACAACATAACAATTAAAAAGTAAACGCTTAGCAATACAATTAAATAATTTAATAAAATCATTAACAGAATTCTTGCGTTGCGGCGTAGTGCAGAGTGAAAAACATTTGCCATTGATCCATTCAACTAAATAGTAAAGGTTGTTAATCAAGTCAATAACATGTCGGACAAGAAACCGGAAAATCAGGCTAAAGAGGTTAAAGGCGTAAGGTCTAGTAAGGCGATATGGAAGCGTACTTCAAGGACACCAGTTTCATTCAAGCTAAGGATAACAAACCCATAGGAGGAGAGATAGCGTCAATGCAATATATCCATCGAATGATATAACTGAATCAGCTTTCATTAACCAATTGGTCTAGCGGATTCATTTATCGGACTAAGAATAACGAATGGTATAGTTACGGGAGGCGAAATTATGCGTAATAGATATGAATATTCTTACAGGAGTATCCGGAACCGACCGAGATTAAAAACAAGAATTATCCAACTTCACGAATTACCACAATCTGGAAATGTTGAAGACGCACTTAAGAATTGTTGGGAGATGTTGGGAATGACATTAGATGATATGCCAAAGTTCAATAATTCGTACCAGAAAGTTCAAAGTACCGTCGATGTTATAGCGGATTCGACTGATGAACAATTTGAAGCCATTGGAAGTTTGAATAATGACATAGATGAGATGAATGAATTGCCGAGCTGTTCATCAACACTACACGATACATCCATAACTTTGTCTCATGATTATGCTGTTTTACCGAAGCTTAGACAAGGGGAGATTGATAGTCTCAGAAGACTTAGGATTATATGATGTGTCTGTCCAAGAAGACGTATGGGAACGGAATAAACACTTTTTGATGGAAAATGTCTAAAAGATCTTTAAACGGATGGGTTGCAAAAATTGGGCTAAGCTGGTATGGTACCTTTTAATGACCGACACCGAACAAAAAGTAGTATATTTTGGACTATTTCGACCGAGTGACTTTCGCTATTCTTTTCTCTTTCGTTATTCTTTGCTTTTTATTATTCTTTACCTTTCATTCATTAGTTGATCTAGTATGTAATGGCATTCGAATAGTTCCGAATCACTTATACGTATTAACGTATCTGTGTTTCACACTCCAGCAAGAATCGTGTACAAAAAAAATAATAATAATAAATACATATGCATCTATGTATGTATGTATGTACATATGTATGTATGTTGTTTTCTAACTACACACCTACACACACATTCGCATATCGCTCTTATATGTATATTCATATGCATAGCTGTGTTTATGCATGTGTTGCTCCTTTTACTATATACATACGCATTACTCTAGCGTACCTTATGCCTTCCAACACACACAGCACGCAGCTGATTGTGTGCGTGTCTGTGTCTCTGCTGTGTGACGGAACAGAACAAACTGAATCGAGAGCGTTTGAAAAGAAGAGGAAACCCGTTAACTTTGCGTTACGTTCTGCATGGTATTTTGGTGTCTCTTACATAATTTGTTTTGCTATTGTGTTCTTAGTAACTTTCACTTGTATTTGTGTACATGTGTACGTGTTGTGTCTCCTATCGACTGAGATTGTTTATGTAGAGCGCGTGCAGTTCGGTGCGCGGAGTATTCTCGAATAGGGCGGCACGATTCTGGCCCTCGCCCTTCTTCACCCAATGGCCATACACGCGGAAGGCGCAGCCATCGATAACCTGTCAACGATAAATGTATTGATTGTTGTTACCAATGATCGATATACATATGTACATATGTATGTATGTATGTATGTGTGAATTAAAGTATTTCTCCAGTCTTTTATTTAGGTTTACCTTGCGCAGCACCTTGACGCGATAAGGATCACGTATGGCCTCCTCGACGTGAAGCGGCTCGGCCGTGTAGCGTAGGCGGCGTATCCTAATGACCGCGCGTATCACTAATATGGCAAATTGGAACTTTTTGCGCGCGTTGAAGCGACTTTGTTTCCGCAGCTAAATATGCCAAAATTAAAGAAAAAATCACACATAGGATGGGGGTTAATTTTGTTATAAGGTAATTACTTCAAAAGTGTTTATTGTGTTAGGGTTTTTTATTTGGCTTATTACGTTTTAGTTCATACGCCTTGGGTTAATACGGTTATCGTTAGCAGCTGTTTAATACAACAATTCTAAAGTTGCGTGTGTGTGTGTGTGTGTGTACGTGTATGTGTTTTTGTTTTGGTTTGTGGCTTTAAAAACTTTACGCGAACACAACTTGCATTAGGCGACTGTATGTCTGTGTCCGTGTCAAAGTCAATGCGTGTGTGTGTATGAGAGAGACATTACATACATATGTCAAGTTAATCTTAAGCTGTTAGTTCCGTGCTGTTATGTGCATTTAACATACTTATGTCAAGAGAATGGAAGACAGACAGAGAGAGAGAGAGAGAGAGAGAGGTACAGAGTTAAATTCACCATATTAACAGTGTACGGGACGTGCCAAGTTGTGAAGTTGTATGTGTGAGTTGTCGCAAAGCAAAAGCAAATAAACAATTACAAAAGGATTGTAATGAACTCAAAACAGAAAAAATAAGTGTGGTGTAATAGGCGAAACTGTTAAATCCGTAAGCGAGTGAAAGAGAGCGCATGCGGAACGCGCTCAGGGACAGAGCACACACAGAGCAGAAATATATAGATATACATATGTATGTACATGGATTATAAACATACACATATATGGTGGATAAACAACAAAAATATATGTATATAGATATAGAATCGAACAATGGCATTTTAAAATGTATATATACTGTATAGGTAACTAATTGTTTTATATATGGTTTTGCGCATTTTGACTTTGGTTTACTCACAAGGGAGTCTCCACAACACCGACTTATAGACACACATCTTATAAGGGCGTTGAGACTCTGACAATATAGAGAACATGACACACAAAACAAAACGTGTATATCAAATCATACAGAGGAGAAATTAAAAACAAAACAAAAAACATCGTCAGTGAATTGGTAAGCGTAATTGTTTTTTTTTTTTTTCAAAATTTTTGAGTTTTTTTTTTTTTTTTTCATATATTATCTATGTGGTATATGTGGTGTATGTATGCATATGATCCAATGTGTACTTAACGGTTAAATTTAACATAAACAGAGGCCATGCAAAAGAACAGAAAAAGAGAGAGCGAGAGAGAGACAGACAGATGGAGGAGCCAAAACTACAACAGCATTATGATTAGTGATATACAACATATTTAATAATACTACGATAATACAAACGGCAAAAGCGTTTTTATTTTCTTTTTTTTTTTTTTATCATTTGTAAAAACAAATACCAATTGACCCAAAGATATCTTCTACTATACTAAAAAGGTGCATATAATACAAACATTTTTTGATTTATTTTCAAATACGACTAAACAGCTAAAAATAAATAATATTATATTAAGTGTAAAATTAAATGTTACAAACTAAATAAAATTGTGCGTTCCATTTACCACAGGGCTGGCAAATGCAATATTAAAGTGAGGTGAGTTCTGTGGAGTTGAGGCGTGGTGAGTGCGCCCTGTTACATGGCTACAATAATTTTTACTGTGCTGTGAGTGAAATTATTTGGTATTGAAATGTGTGTGTGTGTCTAGGCGCCGCTGCCAAAGTTAAGTGTGTGTGTGTATATATGTATATATATGTGTGTGTGTGTGGCTGTGTATGTGTGTATGATGCACTAATCAAATACAACTAAAAGCGCTGTTCATTGAGAGAAGTAAGGAATGTGTTATATAACTAAATTGATACGTGAACATATTGGTAAAACAAAAAAGGAAAAACCTGCCTGCACTGATGAATACAATAAATGTTTTGCATTTGCATTTGCCGCACTCTCATAATTATCGTTATCGATGCCCAAATGCTGTCGCGTTTTGCTAGCTGTTGATTGTTGTTGCTGCTCCTGCTGCTGCTGCTGCTGTTGTTGTTGCTGCTGCTGCTGCTGTTGCTGCTGTTGATAGTAAACTGTGGCCGTCAAGGTCATGGACGTCGTTGTGCTTTCCAATTGCTGTTTTTGTTGTTGCTGCTGCTGCAGCAGTTGCTTCTGTTTCTCATGATCGGGTGCAAAATAATTGCTGCTGCTGGTAGTAGCGACATCGCGTAATCGATTCGATGAATACGAACTCTGCGGCGCACTGCAGTAAATATAGGAGGAGGATGCGCCGCCACTGATGCCAGTGTTTCCACTGTTCAGTTGATTATAACGGAAGGCTGTTTGATTCTGATTCTGGCGGCTCGAGCTGGGACCGCTACTGTTACTGTTAGCGATGCCCGCATTGCTGCCTGGATAATGTGCAACTTTGGCATTTGCATGCAAGTGCTGCATATACGTCATCTCGTTCAGTAGAACCTAATTATCGCGTCAGTTGTTTTCAGATTGAGTGCGACAGAGACAGTGAGAAAGTGGGGCAGAGCGAGAGCGAGAAATTGGCAAAGTGCAGGCAGCGCGTATGTTGGGCAGGTCAAAACGCAACGAAAATGAGGAATACAAAATTGTAAAAATGTTAAAGGATATAAGTCAAATGAACAAAACCAGACAATAAACAATAAATTAAAATTATAAATATATTTAAATATGTGTACATATGTATCGTATATCTAAGTATGCTTATTCTAAAGACCTGGTATAAGTATAAGACTCTGTATAAGAGTCGAAATGTGACTAGCCTACGCTTTATATGCACCTTCTTAATTGCTCCTCACTTAACAGATCTAAGTAGACATAACGAGTGGCTGTGACGCATACACATGTATAAGAGAGCATACCACGAATGTATACGAGGTGAGCTTTTTAATGTTAGACAGAGTTTGCATGCATTCGCTTTTTGGCTGCGGCGTCTGCGGTTGATGCGGCTGCTACTGCTGCTGTTATCGTTATCGATATACATAGAGATGTTAATTATTATCGCAATCGCAATGCACACGCAACAGGGACAATGACAACAAATACATACATACATACATACATACATAGATCAACAAGCAAAGATATATATGTACATACATATGTTGTAATTATTATAAATTAAATTAAATGCTAGAAAAACGCACATGAGACTATATTGTATGTGTAAATGGAAAAAACAATGCAGCTGCATTCAATCAAAGGGAGAGAAAATAATAAACGACAACAAGCCAACACGATTACGATAACTAAGTGAGTCGATAGAAAAACACACACATACGAAAAGAAAAAATATATTTGGTGTTAATTGAATCGAATTGATATCGAAACACAATGCAAATACATATACATTGAATATATATATTTATATAAAAACAAACAAAATGCAATATGATCTTATTGTTGGTTTCTATATATTGTCGTGTTTGTTGTTGTTTATTAATAGGTTTTAATAGTTTGAATCGTTTGGCTGCTGTTGTAGTTGTTACATTAGAATTGGGTGGGTTTGAGTTAGTCCAGTAATAATTCGTTACCAGTGCGATTTCAGTGATGCGACTCATTCTTCTGGACTTGGTCGATAGGCTGCGCTTGAGGCCATCAATATTTTGCTCGAACAACTATCGATTTGTTATCGAGTGATCGACAGAAGATTTGGATATGTTTGTATTCATATGTTTCGATTGTTTTTTTTTTTTTGTAAAATAAACAATTTATATATTTTCGGTATTTTTTCAGTATTTTTGCGGTATTTTTGTATATTTAAAATATGTAAGAAAAAGAAAAAAAGGATACGTATATAATAAAATTGAAGAAAAATAAGAGAACAAAATAGATACGAGTAGAGAAAGAAGAATAATGCGCTTAACTTAAATGCAAAAACAAAAGATATATGTATATGTATGTAAATATAGTTAAGTATCTAAGATATAAAAAGCTAACACGAAAGCCGATTTCTAGAACTTAAACGGGAAATAGAAAAGGTACAGTGAACACTCGATAAGAAAGACATTTTGAAAATGATTTCAGAAATGAGATATAAAACATTAACAGATTTAGCTTAGCGAGTGCTGACTGTAGCTGTGTGCGGCTTAGCAGCTGGAACACGTGTACAACTCTTAAGCGGATTAACTGATTATCTTATTTAGATGGTATATACTATATATATATATATATAAATAATATGTTATAGAGTATACAAAATAAAGCAGTTATTATGCTGCGTGTGTGAGTCACAGTGGTGTGTGTGTGTGTTTGTGTGTGTGTGATTGAGGGCGGCGATAGGGGGTTTTCCTTTTAGAGACAATTGCGCAAGAAGAGGAACTCATACTCAGCGAGTATGGCGTAGGAAGAAGGGAATACTCAGAAGGGTATAGATAGGTCGTGCTCGAATGTGGGGAACTTAAGTGGTACATATACATATATAAATATAGCGATTTATATTAAATACTTTTATGGGATAGTGTTTGTCTCTTGGAAACTGCAACCGGACCTCTAAACGTTATGGCTAATCATACTGACTAACATAGTGGTATATATGGTAGAGTTGTAATAATAGTAATGCCTAGCAGTATCGGGTGTATAGATCCCACATGGACGGGCAGCGCCAGGGGCGCCGACACTTACCATTTGATTGAAGAATGGATGTCTTAATACTTCCTTAACGGTGATACGTTGCGCTGGATCAACGACTAGACATTTACGTATCAGATCTTTGGGATCCTCTGTATGGATTATAATAATACATTGCTATCATTTTAGTGTACACGCATCGAATAGATGTTGTGAACTTCACCTGAAATATCGGCCCATTCGGGCGAGGTGAAACTGTATTTGCCCTCCATGATGTTGCGCAGCATCACCATCTGCTTGCGATGCCAGAACGGGGGACAGCCGACGAGCAAGGTGAACATTATGACGCCACAGGCCCAACTGGAAATCGTATCAAATAATGGTAAATATAGACATGTGTGCATAAACAGTAATAATGCTGTTGCTTACATGTCCACTTCCTGCGAGTAGCCCGGGGAACCCTCGAACATGTTGCACTTGAGTGTCTCCGGTGCCAAATAGCCCGGAGTGCCGCAAAGATCTGTCGAGAGTAACAGTTATAGTAGATGCTATGTAAACATACTTTAAAATATAGTTTAGAGCGAAACAATGAGTGAAGGAAAGAGATAGGTATATGCAAATACCTTGATATGGACTGTTTATAAGAGCTCATGGAGTGATGTAGATTCAGTTCAGTTGAGAGAATCCTAAATGGGTCCTACAACTTCTAAGAATTTTGTAAAGACTGCAGCATGATATCATATATCATTTCTAGAGGTTACTTAATTCGTTCCAAATATTTCTAAGCAAATACTTCAAGGAGCTTAGGCAACTAGGGCTATGTAGATGGACATCCTCTATATATATACATGACTAAATTGCAAACCTATATTGTTCATACCATGCATACATAGTGCTTCTACTACTATCTGCTGTTGCTATTCACACCTATGCCTAGATTTAGAAAATTTGTCGTTCAGTATATACATCTCTATAAAAAGAAAATCAAGTCAATCTAAGCATCTAGATTTCATGTCCTGAGTTTGATGAATATAGTTTGTTTCTTACAGTCGTAAATTCATCATTTTATAATATCTTCGTATTGATATTGTCTCTCCTGTACTTTATAGCGATTAAAGGCCCCTAGATCTAGTTGGATATATCCCATTAAATATACAAACAGTATGAATATAACATATTCCACTTCTTCTACCCTAAATTTGATATCTTTGAGGACTAGGATCTATAGATATTCCTCCACATTTTCGTTGCCTTCTAGCCTTATTGGTTACCTGCACTACAGCTTCGTGCACTCCACGAATGCAAATGATATAGAATATAATTTCCTACAGCCTGAGCAATCATCCTGTTTTGCCTTTATCCTCATAGGCTTTCCCATTCCTATTCTCAGCCTTTAACGCATTCACTTTTTCATCATCTTCTTCTTCCTCTTCTACTGCTGTTGCTGTTTCACCTGTAAGTTTCTCGCCCTCGCCCAGCTGCCGGGCGAATCCAAAGTCTGTGATCTTCACGTTGTGATTCTCGTCGAGCAATATATTCTCGGGCTTCAGATCGCGATGCACAATGTTCTGGGCGTGTATATACTCGACGCCCTCGAATATTTGCCGCATAATGGTGCGCGTCTTCTTCTCGGAGAGCGTCACCACCGATGTCAGATAGTCGAACAGTTCGCCCTTGGGGCACAGCTCGAAGACGAGAAATACAAATGCATCCGATTCAAATACATCCTGCAAATCAACTGCAACACAGAGCGAGAGCGAAAGAGAATTTTAGAACTTGTAGAACTATATTTATGTAGATATTCTGGTATAGTTACTTATGTAGGGATGCCCCATCACTTTGCGTAAGATTGAGATTTCCTGTCTGGTTGCTTCGAGCATATGATATGGATTCGTTTCGCCCGATTCCGTCGTGGCGCCCAGATCGATAATTTTCGCTGCAAACTCTTTACCCGTCTCCTTCTCAATGCAGCGACGCACCGTCGAGCTGATGCCCCTGCGAGGATGAGTTTATATATAAGAAAAATATATATATATATGTAGGATTTTACATTTATTGAGTAAATTATATATAGACCTATGAGGTTATATATAGCTACGCCTAGGGCCTAGTCATTCAAGAACAAACACAGCTTCGAATCACGCACTCAAAAGTCATTTTGCAGTCTTGATCGGAATGCACACTGTATAAAGATTTGGACTATCTGAATCAGATAAGATCTATTCAAATGCGCATTAGAGCTTTACGAAATGTTTATCCAGCCGATGAGTCTTGTAATGCTTGTAAACAGATTGCAGAGAGAAAGGGGGAGGGGGAATGCACATATAGACGAAAAAATAGTCTATATAATCTATCCAGCACCTGAGTCTGAAGAGAGGAGCTAGATATATAGAGGAAAGATAGACTACAGACGATATAATTTGCAATCTCATTTCAAGTTCAATTCAAGGTGATTTTTGTAGAGCTATTCTAAAAGAAAGTTGGATGTATTAACCATATTTGACTATTTTTCTTTCCCTTTTTCGGCTTGACCTCAATTCAACTTTGGTTTTTAATTCCTAAATCGTCCGATTCCCATGCATTTTTTGGAGCATTACGCGACAGTTCACACGTCGCGTCATGTTCCCACTAGCACCCAATGGAACAGGCCACACAGCTTTGAGTCATAGCTCAACAGCTCATCAAAAAAAAAAAAAAAAAAAAAAAGAAGAATAAATAAAATATATATGTAAAGAATGGCAATGCAAAAACATTTATAATGAAATAAACAAAGTTTAGAATTCTGCAATGTCAACAGAAACAGGAAGAACAAGCAGCAATTGCAAGAAGTAAATAAATAATGAAACTTAACTATAGATTCAGGTCGAGACGCCGAATGCTCTATGCGGAGATCCTTAGGGAAACGAAATGAAATGAAACAAACCGGAATGGGATCACAAAATGTGATTCAAACAGTATTTGGAAGAATGATTTGGAGCTTGAGACTAATAGAATTAGTTTCGACTCGAACATAGATGCTTGGCGAAAAACTAAACTGGAACTAAATGAAATTGTAAAAAAAAAATTTGTGAACCAATGACTCAATACTCAATGGAGTCACAGAAGCTCTAAGGTAAACAAATCAAACTGTAACTGGATCTAAAATGATTATGTTTGTGGCAGTTCTGGCAAGCATTCAATCTATAGGTAAACGAAGAAAAACAAGTCTGACATTTCGAATCACAGAACTAGAAAGAAAAACTGGAGCTAACTAATTCAGGTGATGTTTTCGGGAACTAACCATTCAATCTACAAATTTTTCAAAAGGAAATACTATATGGTTCGAATCACAGGTCTTTAGAATCGATAGTATCTAGAACTAAACACAAAAATCAATCGAAGAGAAGAAGAACTAAAGAACTATTCAATTAGTTAGAATCTCCATGAAGAGTTTTGTATGTAAATAGTAGAGCATTTAACATTAATATGTATATTCAACCATATATAGCTTGAGTTCTATTTTGACTGATATTCAGTATCATCTAAATAGATGACTAAATATTCACAGTTCTTACACAGTTCTACGTTTTTTTCATGTTTTTCAACCAAATGAATATACATAAATATTAATGTTAATCAATATGTATATACATATATATATACAGACATAAATATATCTTAATTGGATATTTGATAAGAGAAACCGATAAATGAAAAATATTATGCATTTAAACTCAAGTCTCAAAATGACTAACAGCATTTACTAACTGATTTCAAGTAGAAAAACTCAGTTGACATTAGCGAGTGATCACTGTACTGCACAATTGCAGCATTGTTTGCACGCTTCAATGTTTTGCATAACTCCGAAAGCTTTGACTCGAGCTCAACATGAATTAGTATAAGCCCGCTGGCTATAAGACTTTCTGTTTATGATTTCGTCAATTTTGCGACTCTTATACTAATGCGCTTACCTGCCCAGTATTTCTTTGGGCTCGTATTTGGCGTAGAAGCCCTTCGCCGCATCCTTGTCGGGCAGCAGATCATCCTCCTCGTCTTTGGCCATTAGATCGAGTGAAATTTTGGCGACGTTCTCCGACGACGCTGTGGCTGCACTTTACTTATTTTTTATCGTTGTTGTTGCTGCAGTCGTTGTTGTTGTTGTTGTTGATTGTAATCCAAATCCGCACTTGGGCTATTAGCGAACGATTTCAATTCCCCAATAATCCCCCGCACCGTTCAATCTCAAGTTCTTCTACTGAATCTTCCTCCTGTTCTCTTTGGTGTGCGCGCTCGCTCTCGCCCTAACTCTCCTTCTCACTCTTGCTCTCTCGCTCTTTGGTGTGTTGCTATTTTTATATACGAATCGACGCGATGCGATACGATCAGTGCACGAATTGAATCTGTTCCGTTATTTGCCGAGAACTTGCGACTGATTGTCCGCTGCTGCTACTGCTGGCGGCTGCGTCGCTGCCTTTTCTCTTCTTCACTTTTAATTACCAACAAATCGGTTGCGTTGGCGTTGGCGTCGCTGCTGCGCCGTCTGAGAGTATAGCTGTTGTGCCGGTGTTTTGCAGCTCTGGCTGGTGCTGACTTTGTAGAAGAAGAAGCAGTAGCAGTAGCAATTGTTGTTGTTGCTGTTGGTGTCGTTGTCGTTGATGTTGTTGTTGGCTGTATAACTCAAATGTGGGCTGCTGCTGCTGGTGGTGCTGCTTTTGTTGCCCTCTCATTCCCACTCGTTGGCTCGGTCGCACTCAGCTGTTGTTACGGCTGCCGCTGCGGCTGCTGATTTAATTAATAACGAATGCCAGCTACAACAAATCGATTTAAACAGAACAAAAAACAAAAATAAAAAAAAACCAAATCAAATAAAATAGAATTAACATTTTTTCCTTAGTTCTGCGCTTATAAATGATTACACAACGCATGGCCCAATAAACGGTGACAAATGCGTTCACATGCTTAATTACATGCACTCACACTCACACTCCCTCACACACGCATACACGCACACACGCAAGCCACCCCCCGCTGACTGGCTGCCTCTCACTCTCTATCACTCACAATCTTTGGCGTTTGTTTTGATCGGATTAATGCACATTTACTAGCACTGGGACACGGCCATCAGAAGAAACCGGGCTCAAGCGCTGCGTCTTCGCGGACCGCGGCCACTGCCTCTGCCTCAGCTGCTCTTGCAGATGACGACGGCAGCGACGTCGTTACTTTGCTTGCGTGTTTTTGTTGCCGCAGGTGAATTTTAATAGCGTGGTTGTTTTTGTTGTTGCTGCTCATTTTCATTTACCATATATTGAATTTCATTATTTTATTTTGCTCAATTTTTTTGGGGGCTCGTTGGCCAACACTAGGGGGTCAACGCAAATGCTGCAATTGTGGCAGATCTCGATTCGAGGTTTGCTCTCCTTTTCTAGCGCACACAGCACAACACTAATGGGGCAGCAAGCAAGCGAGCAAGCAGCCAGGCAGGCAGGCAGCCAGACAGACGCACTGTCTCCGCCTCTAGCGGGTACATTTCAATGTCAACTAAGGTTAAAAGTAATACTGTTGGCCAGGGGAGTTTGCATTGCACATACACCGGGCGCACGAACAGCTGCTGGCGTGTCGAAACTTAGCGGGCATAACTATCTCTGAGTTGTATTTTGTAATATTAAATAGGCAAAACAAAACCCTGTATTTTGAACACAATCACAATACTACCGAAACAACTACAAGTACCACAAGTTAAGCAGCTATCGATATCGAGTGCACATGCACCGATGCCGATATCGTTGCGCAAGCAACCGCTAATGTTATCGTATGCATTCGATATCCAGCATAAGCGACATCTGACAGCCCGGCCGGTGTTGCCACATGAACAGAGAAAAACTGTTGAAATTTGAATTTTTAATTTGAATTTCTTTGCAATCGTTACTCTTTATTTTTTCGTTTATTTGACATACATGTATATTTACTTGTTTATATGTTGTTTTTGCTTTCGTATGGAATACAATTGTAAAAAATATTAAATAGTCGCTAAGGTGGTCTTGTAATAATGATGAGGCAAATGTATACAATTTTTTAATTTTTTTTTTTTTTTTTTCAAATGAAGCCGTTTTTTTTTTAAAGTCTCGAAATTTGATGAGAAACAATTTAGCTTTTTTACTTTTTTGTTTTATTTTTTGCTTGTTTTTTTTTTTTTCTTAATGCTTATGGTTTATTAATACTCCACAAAGGGGCTTGATGTGGTTGTTAATTACCTGTGGCTCAACCTCGGTGTTTACAATATATATTATTTTTTTTTTTTATCATTTTTTGTTTCCTTTTTAAAGTACACAATCAGAAGTAAACATATCATTATATTATATATATATATGTAAAGAGACGTACTAGAAAAAAAAAATATTAATCGAATACAAAATACAAATAGACTTGCCAAAAAAAAAAAAATCATAATAATAATAATAAAATAACGGTTGCTCAGTGCCAAAGATACATTTACAATAATATATATATATATATATAATATAGCATTTTGTTTACATATATATATAATATGCTTGTATATTTCAGACAATATATGTATACATATATGTATATATAAAAAAAAAACTGATTTTGCTTTTCGCAAACGAATTTTAGGCCTACGACTTATAAATAATATCTATGTATATATATACGTATTTTCATTTTCTCAAATTTTTTCAGTATCAGGGCCGAAAACGGAGTGCGGGGGGACACGCTTCAGTTCGCTTCGGTGTTTCAGTACAATAAATCAGTTTTCTGAGTGCCTTCGCTATAGACAATGCCGCCCGCTGTTAGAAAGTCATCAACATCGTCATCTGCTCCGGCCGCATCCTTTGCATCCTTGACACCGCTCTCGCCGTTTTCACCATCCTTGAGCAGCCCCTCGCTAATGCCCACAATGCTGCCGTTGCCGTTGCCGTTGAAGCTGCTGCTGCTGCTGCTGTTGTTGTTGCTGCTGCTGCCGCCGTTTGTGGCAACAGCGCTGGGTGAGCGGGTCACGCCCAGCTGAAACAAGCTGTCCATGGGCGACGCCTTGACGGGAGTGTAAAAGCCCAAAGCTGTAGAGCCTGTAATTGAGAGATCGATTAATCCAAATGGAATTGGTTTTCTCAGCTCAACGATTAATTACTAACTAAAGCCGAATTAATTGATTTAGTAGCAGAATATGTGAACCAGTGTTGCATAATGTGCAAATTAAAGTGAAACAAATTTCAAAGTGAGTGTCAGTGTGAATGTGCGTGTGCGTGTGACTGTGACTGTGTGAGTGTGTTTTCAATTGAGGTTAGTTACCTTAGGAGATTAATATGAATTGGCGATAAGTTTAGTTTTTGTTTGTTTTTTTTTTTTTGGTTTTAATAGGCTTCAGTTCTGCGTTAGCCAACACCGTGAAAAGGTTGTTGTTGTTGCTGTTGCCGATGTTGTTGTTGTTGTTGTTGTTTTGATTGTTATTGTTGTCAGGCTGACAGCAGCGCTTCAGTGTGCGAGCGAGAGCGTGAGAGTGCGAGAGGAAGAGACGTTGCTTTGCACCTGCACCTGCCTGGTTTGGTCGCCTCACTTTTTTTTTTTTTAATTTAATTTTAAGTGTTCTTTTTATACATATACATATACGTATGTACACATACATGTATGCATTTTTGTAGTATTATTATTTTAGATATTATTTGTAAGTATTATGTTATTAATTTTAAATAATATCTGCAAAAGAAATTAGTAAAACACAAGAGAGGGAAAGAGAGTGTGAGTGAGTGAGAGGGGGATAGAAAAAAATAACGGAATTCTTGTTTAAATAAAGTTAATATTATTTATATATATATATATATATATAGATATTGTAGAGTTATACGAGAAGTGCCAGGCAGTTATTAGTGTTATATATACATGGATGTGAGTTAAATTCGAATTATGTGTGCTGCAGCCAACTTAATGCATATGTTATGTTTATTCAGTGCTGCCACATCTTTGAAATATTGTAGATGTTAGTGAAACAGTTTTGGGAAATGAAAACATTTAGTTAAGTAGACGGTATATTACAGTGATAAGCAGGAATAACGGTGCACTAGTTAGCAACTATAACGAGTCAAGGGACTCCAAGGCAGGTAACTCGTTATATCTGCATAACAGACTGAGGGAAGTGCTTAGGGAAGGTTAAGTAATCTATGAGAAATAGCGAGTAGGCAGTAGTTAGACAACGGACTATGCGCGTATGCTTTAAAGGATTGCGGAGACAGGGCCTTTACCACAGTAAGGAGTAACAAGTAACGTTTAGCTAGGTCGAACAAGCGAGTAAACGTAAGGGCAGCACAAATCGAGAAGATTTATATGGAGCTGACCGAGCGAGTAACGAGACACGAATAACGATTAACATGTAAGTTTGTGATTTAGCCAAAGCAGGAGCTGGACAAGGACTACTACTACATGTACAAGGATCTGAGCCACAACCAAAACGAGTAGCGGAGTGAGTTGTGTAATACAGTTAGATCCAGATGGATGTTCAAACAGGCTCCCCAGGAGGTACGAGCAACGAGTAGCGAGTGAAGAGACAACGAATTGCAGCTGGGTCTATCTGTACACAAAATCTATACAACGAATTTGAGGCGATGGGATCTGGGCCACAACCATAGCGCGGCAGCTCGTTACGTTTTAACCAATTGGTAACCGGTAATGGGGCTGGATAAGTGGATAAGCTGGTTAAGTATAAAACATGTATCCTGAACCGTACTGGAATCGGGTCTGGGCCACAACCATTGCGAGCAGCGTGTGCACAGGACGAAGGACATTGGAGCAGGGCTTACACAACGAGTACAAATAAAAAGCTTGAGTTTGCCTACGTTTCACAAGAGACAGGATGGAGCGGAGAGCAAAGACTGTTTAGACATAGTAGAGCGTGTTGCCTGGAATGCGAGCCTGCAGCAGGGCGTTGGATGCGTTGGGTAGCGCTAGCGAAGACGACGACGATGACGCCGACGACGACGACGACGACGAAATTGACGACGGGGATGACGTCGTTAGGTTGTGGTTAGCTAAGGGCAGACTGGCGCGACGGCGACTCAAGCAACTTCCATAGCTGCAGGCAGTTGTTGTTGTTGTTGTTGACGTCGTCGTTGTTATCGTTGTTGGTGTTCTTGCTGTTGTTGCTATTAGAATGTGTTTGGTATATTTACTCTGCAGCTGTTGCTGTTGCAGTTGCAGTTGCAGATGGAGCTGCGGCTTGGCGGCATGCGAGAATGAGGCAGCTTTGCGCTTAGCCAGATGTGTTACAGGAGGCACTGCTTCATTTTGCAGAAAGCATGCATACTGCGGCTTTAACAGAACCGAAGGTCTACGACGTTGTAGTTGTGGCTGGTGCTGCTGCTGCTGCTGTTGTTGTTGTTGTTGTTGGTGTTGTTGTTGTTGCTGCTGCTGCTGCTGATGCGGCTGCTGAGCGTCCATTGGCTGTGGTTGAGACTGTTGCAAGATAATACCCCTCCCTAAACTTGGGTAATCTGCAAATATGTGTGATCCTTAAATAGAAAGCCTAACAGCTGATGCTGTGTATATGGTGCAAGGGGCATAGTTGGGGCTGCAGTGGGGCGGTAACTAGAGATAGCTAGATAGTTGGGCGTGGTTGTAAGGGTGTGCCTGACTGCTTGAGTAGCTCAACGTAAGTGCACAACACCCACCTGAAGAGCTGAATTAGTTTTCGGAATCTTTTGAGCAGCTGCCGGCCAGGTGGCAGCGCCAATTGCCAGCAGCAGCATGCAGCCCTGGCATGACCTAGACAGCAGTCCCTAGAAGACATGCTAGTTGAATTGCAGTTAGCGGCAATCGCTATGTTAACTGTAACAGTGGCCTTTTCTGTAAAGTGCAGAAATATGTTGTTGTTTTTGCTGTTCTTGCTGTTGCTGTAATCAGCAGGCATGCATATGCAATTGGATCGTATGCGTGGTCAAGTGTGCGTTGAGTATGAGTAGGTGTGGTGAGTATGCTATAACAGGATGCTGCGTGCGTGTGTAAGAGAACGTGTTAATGTGTATATTGATGGCTGTCAATTTGAATCCCCCGCACAGATGGCGCCAATAAAAAGTGTTAAAACTCAATAGCTCAGCACTACGACTAAGACAGATCTATATACGTATGTATATATAAATATACATACATACAAGTGTGTGTATATATATAGACACAGAACAAAGGTAAAGATAGAGTGAGAGAGACAGAGACAGAGATTGACAAAGACACAGAGAGAGAGAGAGAGAGAGAGAGAGACAGTTGCGGCTCTTGGTAAGCATGCACACGCATACATACACACGCATTTATATCTATAACTATATATGTGTGCATATGTATGTATGTATGTATGTATTAGGGTGTATGTACATGACAGGGTTGCCACACTCACCTAATGGTAAATTCCCCAGCATTGCGCTGGTCGCCGACGTTTTATGCGACGTCGAGGATGTTGTGGATGCTGTCGGAAGCTCAATTATCTCATCAACTGTTACATGATGATGCTGTTGCTGCTGCTGCTGCTGCTGTTGCTGCTGATGCTGCATGCGTAGATGCTCCTCGTAGAACAGCTGATGATGCTTGGTCACATTACCGTAGGGATCGGCATACGGCTGATCGTCAACGGTTTGTGATGCCTCGGAGGGATATTCAAACGTTGAAGTTAACGTATCGTTAAATTGTACGCGGAACTGTAAAAACAGCAAAAATTTTAGTATATCTTGTATATACATAAGTTAAATGTAAAATTATAAATGTATAAATGTGGGTGTGTTTATGTATGTATGCATGTACATACATATGTATACATATCTGATATCTGTCACATTGATGAAACGCACTCAAGCCCTAGCCTACCTAAACTCCCCCCCTCTGCCCCCAGGCACACTGTCACGCTTCACCCCTACAGAGAGATCCCCAACAAAAGCCACTTTTAATGCATTTTGATTAATAGCGACGGCACAAATAAATAAATATGATAACGCAACAAGGAAATGAAAAAAAAAAGACAAAAAAAATCAACAATAACAATAAAACTAGTTAGAATAGTTTATGCTGCTTGTAGTCGCAGCTGAGATACCCTAACATACATATACTTATGCAAGACTATTCAGTTTCACTTTCTTATCTGGGCATTAACGGACTTGACTGCTAATCAAATATATACATAATAATAATAATCATTAAATGCTCTCTTGCTCTTACTCTCTCACTTCCTGGCTTTCACTTGCCGCTCATTTAGAGAAATATCCTCTCAGCTGTTAAGCGCTACAACTAACATTATAGTTTAACAGCATGTTAACAGCGCTAATAGCATGTAAACAATGTATAATCTACAGCTAACATTTCTACTAATGCTCTTTCCGCTCTCTTGTATCGCTGCCTCTGCTGCTGGAGATGAGCGTATCGAAAAGCAAAGCATAAAAATGATAAACAACAACAAAGCAAATGAAAGTGGCTCAAGTAAATTTTCGTAAGCTTCTTTATGCCCTTAATACAATAAGCGAGCAAAACAACATTTTCAACAATAGGAAAACAAAAATCACAAAAGGAAATTTTATAAAAAAAAAGGTAAAAATAAAATAAATAAAACACTGACCCCATGAGCTTTAAGAAATAATTGCTGTTAATTGTTTTGCATCAGTTTGTTTGTTTGTTGCTTTTTATTTTTTTTAAAGCGATTAAAACCTAAACGAAAGTGAAATTAAGGCCAATATGCTGCAGCAATTTAAATATATGTATATATATATAAAAGGAGAACAAGCGGCAGATTACCACAAATTGATAAATCTAGTACAGTGAAAGCACGCTTAAGTGCACGGCGAACAGTTAGGAGATGCTCAATTTGCAAAATGATCAAAAATTATCAATTAGTTCTTCGATTTCTTAATAATTTTATTAAAAAAAAACAAAGAAAAAAAGCAACAACAAGTTTTATCTGATTTGACGCGGTTTCCATTAATTTATACTATAATACTCTACAAATTGATTTGATATGCGATAACACTCGGTTTTCATTACAATGCGACAGAATCTTCAATCATAAAAAAAATAGAGTCGCCGACTTCGTTACAATTAATATTAGTAGCCCTCACACACACACGCACGCGCACGCACACTGTGTACAACAAAAATAATCTTATCTTATCCTTGCCAAACAAAAAACCAAAAAAAGAACCTGCACAATCAGAAAATACTCAAGTATTTTGGTGAGTGTTGAACTGTTAGTCATGCCTTACGTACTAACAGTAGTTTTACGTCCTATAATATATGTATGTGTATGTGTGCATACATACATATGTACATATGGATGTATTAGTCACGAAGAGGCATACATACTATAATTGACTGTATGAAATAAAATGCATTTCCGCATGTCTATACATACGGATGTACATTTGAAGGTGAAGGTGAATGTGTGGGGTGGGAGCGGGCGGCTGTTTATACTCACCGATGAATCTTTGGGTTTCTGTCGTATGCTGGACTTGCCGTCGATCACAATATTCGCATTCTCGAACTCCACATCGCAGGGCGACGGCGGGCACATGGAGTAATCATCGTAGTCCGTGTCTGTCGATGTCTCCACCGAAAGGTCGCCCAATAATACGAAGCCCGGTTCATTTGGCTAGAAAGTGAAAATTAACGAAAAGTTCGAATCAAATGAAATATCTTAAAAGCTCAGTTTGTAGATAGCCCGAGGGAGAAAGAGACAGGGAGAGATAGGAAAAGAGCGATGGAAGGGAGTAGAGTTGTTTCGAGGCCGATATCGTTTGCTCTGAATCACAGCTGTCCCATTTCTCGCCAGAGCCTAATGGACGGACCATACATGCACACATATGTATGTATGTATATATATGCACATATGTATACCAAACAAGAGATAATAAACTTCAGGCACAGATAACAAAAAAAAAGGCACATGAATACATATGTATGTATGTATATACGAGTATATGTATGTATGTATATACATGAATACATAAAGAGACCAACAAGAACTACATGCATACATACAGACATCAACAACGCAACAACAAACATAACAAGAACAACATAAGGCATAAAGCAAAAGCAACCAGAATTGAACGTCAAAAAAGAATTGACAAAATTGAGTTCAGAGCGGCACAAAAACGGGTTTACTATTGTCAATAGCAAGCGCGAAAGAGCGAGCGCTTGTTTTGCACATGAAAGGTAGAGTGGGAGCGCGTAATAGGCAGAGAGACAGAGAGAGAGCAGAGCAGGCGGCTTTGTGTTGAGCAGAGCACTTATATTCAACACAGCTGCGTTCAGAAACAGCTGTGTAAGCCAAAGTGCCCTGCACACCTCCCTCCCCCCCTGAATCCACATCTTGCAACAGCAACTCACCACAACACCAAAGAGCTTCAACATGCGCTCCGCTCGTTCAATGCTCTCCTTCATAAGTCATAATATATCTTTGTCTGCTTTAGCCCATACATATGCATGTATGTATGTATGCGTATATTTATGTATATGTACATGCACATGTGCATGCATGTATGTTTGAGTGTGTAGCAGGAAGCAAAGAACAAATGAAGAAATATCGTAATATGTGTATACATAGGTACATATGCATACATACACATACATATGTGTATGTTTGTATGTACAAGAACGGGTTTTTGCAATGCAATCGCAGGCAACAAGAGGAAGAATTTGCCAATCGCAGCAGCAGCAGCAACAGTGTTAAACAAAGAGTCTGGAATACACACACTCACTGTATGGATATATGATGTATTCTTACATGCTTGGAAATTGATCAACACAACATTTGCATAATTTGCAATTTATCGAACACTGTTAAGCACATCTGAGCAATTTCCATGACGCTCCCTGCTCAGAAGTCAAGCTTGAGAAAGCTCAGACGACGGCAATGCGGCCTCTCTCACATGGGGTGCGCATCACTCTTGAACATTTAGAAGGTCACTCGGAAAGCCGCGTCTGCGTCACGCGTATTACACTCACACATGTATGTATGTATGCATATGCACATGTATACACTCATATAAGGAATTGAATTTCAGATGATTCAATATGATATTTAACATTGAAACTAGATCTGGCAAACCTCATGATTTCTTGTGATAGGTTTTTTTTTTAACAAATTGAAAGTCGTTTAACAAAGACTTAATCTACATGTTCTCAGAATTGAATCATAAAAGGTACACACATTTCGTGTGCAAAATTAACACGCTGTCATCTCTAGTTGAAATTAAAACTGTTTCGTAGACAACAGGATTCGCTTGATGTGACATTTACTGTTTAGCTTTCAATGGAAGCGCAAAACAGTGTTCTGACATTCATAATATTTTGTTGCTATTGCTGAACTTTCCAAAATGCGCACGATCTTCCATGCTCTCTCACTCGCTTCTTTTGACTCTCTCGCTCTCTGTTGGTGGGCGCTTTGTTTCGCATTTGTTTATATGGCAAGCGAAAAGTACAAGCCACAAACAAAAATTGTATATGTATGCATGTATTGGGGGCCTTGTTAAGCCAAGTCTGTGTGCGTGCAAATGTGAGTCCGTATGTGTGTTTGTGAGTGTGTGCAAGGGGGCTTGCAAAGATTAAGAAGAAATATAATTCATACAGAAAATAAGCATGAATAATGCGCAACGGCGCCGCATTCCAGGCATAGCTGGGCAGCACTGGCCTTTGTGTATGTGTGCATGTGTGGGTGCGAGGGAGAGGAAGTAGTGGTTTGCTGATAAGCAATGAAAGCAATAGCAAACAGCTGTCTAGGCCAACGTAACGGGGTGTGGTGGGATTGTGTGCTGTGTTACTCACCTTTGGCAATTCCCGTTTACGTCTGTAGATCACAACATCGCTTTCAATATAATCTGGCACCTCCTTGGTGCTCTTCGAAAAGTTGAACACCATGGAGGTGTTGTTGTCCGCATGGGAGCTGCTGCCTACGCCGCTGCTTCCATTGGCGCCACCTGTCGGCTGACGACGCTTGCGCAACGGCCAAATGGGCGAAATGCCGCTGCTCGCTGCGTCCGTTTCGCAGCCATCCTTGCTGTTTGTATTTATCACGGTATCCAGACTAGTTGCTGCTGCTGCTGCGGCGGCGGCGGCAGCTGCATCTGCAGCCAATGCTGTTGACTTTTTCATCTCATTAATGCGATTCTTCTCAATCTCGCGACTGGTCAGCGGCGTACCGCATCCGGAACTGGTGCTCGAATTATTCAGCAGCGGCCTGATGACACCAATTTGTTTCGTTGTTGTTGTTGCTGGTGCTGCTGCTGATGCTGCTGCCGCTGCAGCTGCTGTGGATTCACTGTTATCGCTTCTACGTTGCGGAAGCTTTCGACTACTGGAACTCGTGCTGGAAGCGTGTGCGTTCTCTTGCAAGGCGACAGCAAATGAACGCTGGGCGCTGCCGCCAACGCCTCCTGCTTCATCCAGCTGCTGCGCTGCCGTCGACGCCGCTGCTGTTAACTTATCGCCATTGCAAACATCGTCGCCGTCAAATTCAGCCTCAGCTGTTGCTGCTACGTCGCCGTCGCCGTTGTCATCGTCGTTGGCGTCGTCGACGTCATTTTCGTTGCCTTCGTCGTTCGCTTCGCCTCTGCTGCCGCCGTCGTTGTCACCATCGTCGGCCTCGTCAGTTGCTGCCTGCGTGCGCTGCTGATCGCTGACTAAGCGCTGATTGCTGCCGCCCGCAACCACCCCAGCGCCAGACTCTGGCTGCGCTGTCGTTCCCGCCGTCGCCGTCGACGCCGGCGATGAGCTTTCCAAGTGTATGCGTTCCAGCATTTTGCTGATGTTCGTCACAGGCGAATCGTAGGTTTCCAGCTGCCTGGGTATAATGTCTGGAACGACAGCACTGGCAACGCGCTGCTTGGGCGTCGACGCAGCGAAACCAGCTCCAGTCGACGGTGTTGCGCTCGCGGCGGCGACGCCATCCCGCTTGATGCCGCCGATGCTTGGTGGCTTCTGTTCCTTGATGATGGACTTGTAGTTGGCCACTTTGCTGGCAACGCCGCCGACGCCGTTGCTGCGCTGGGTGGTGCGCGGTCGGCGGTTGGCGCTCGCCTCAAACATCTTGAGGGTCTGCTTGACCAGGTCCGGAGGCGGACGTTCGGTGTCATCGATGATGGAGGTCAGACGCTTGGGTGGTGTGGCGTCGGTGCCGCTGTGCAGTCGCTCGCGAGCATTGTGAATCTTATCCTCGATGGTGACGCAGGTAGGCGTGCCGGGGGCAGTGATTGTGGCTCCAACTCCAACGCCCGCTGCAGCGCTGCCCGATCCAGTGATAGCAGCTGCCATAGCGCTACTGTTAACCACACTCGATGCCTGATAGCTGGCGCGCTGCGTATTCCAAGGCGACTTCTCGCAGAGCAGCGCTTCGACAGAGCGAGCGCGTTTCATTACTTCGTTGCCGCGCTTAAAGTGACGCGAACGCAGCCCGTTACCGTTAAGCGGCGACGTCGGCGTCGGCGACTGCACTGACTGTTGCTCCTGCGTCGTCCGCTGCTGCTGTTGCTGCAGCTGGTGTTGCTGCTGGCGCAGCTGCTGCTGTTGATGCAAGACATTCACGCTTTTAATGTAACCGCTGCTGCTCGCTGGCTTGGCGCTTAGTATGGGGGGCGCTGCAGCGCTGCGCGTTACATTCACATTGACTGCAGCATTGACTGTGCCTGCATCGCTGCTCACTTGCTGTTGCTGCGGATGATGATGATGATGATGCTGATCATCCTCGACGTCGTCGTCATTGCGATCGAGCAGCGTATTGAGGCTGGTGGAGCGCTGCAGTCGCTGCTTTTGGCTCTGCTGGCGTGACTCGCAGCGAAGGGCTAGATTTAGATAGCGGCAGCGCAGCTTGGACACAATGCCGGGACCATAGCTGAATTCCTCAGTTTGATCGACGGTATCCAAGAGCGTTGGCAACGCACTAACGCCGACGTCCAGATCGGCGTCGGCGCTCTTTAAATGCAGCTGTTGTTGCTGCTGCTGATGGTGATGATGATGATGTTGATGATGATGATGATGACGCTGTTGGCCATTTTGTGTGGTTGTCTTTTTCATTTCTTGCATGGCGACCATTGTCGTTTTTACCGCTACTTTTGTGGGCGACGCGGCCGTTTGGCGTTCCAATTGCTGGTACTGTTGTTGTTGTTGTTGTTGCTGCTGTTGATTTTTAATGAACTTGTTGCTCTGCAATTTATCGGATATTTTCGTTTTACAATTTTTATCAATTATAATTGGCGAAGTGTTGCTAAAATTATGTAGCGCTGCTTCAGCAACGCTCTGGCCTGGTTTGCATTTCGTTTGCAACTGATTTGCTGACGACGACGAAGTCGAGGTTGTTGCTGTCGTTTGTTTCACATTTGCGCCGCTGCCACCGCTGCCGTTATTGTTGCTGCCTTTTGCTGTTAATGCTCCAGTTGTCGCTGTGCCAGTTTCAACTTCACCAGAGCGCCCGCTCGCATATGCCATGCCAACAGCAGCGCTATTCACCTCAGCGTCACGCTCTCCGCTCGCTCGCTCGCGCTCTCTTTCGCGCTCTCTGGCATCCAAATTTAGAATCTCTTCTTGCTCCTTGCCAGTTGATTGACTTCTTGTGTTGAATAAACTTGATCGCTGCTTTGGTATTGGTGGCTGTGCGGCTGCTGCTGCTGATGCTGCCGTTTCGGCTGAAAAGGCCGTGGCTAAGTCTTTGCCTTGTGTACTTTGGGCTGCTGCTGCTGTTGTTGCTTTTGCTGTTGTTTCTGCTGGAAGCGTCTGATGACCTCCACTTCCAATAAAACATTTCTCAGACTTTTCCTCTGTTGTTGGTGAAGTCTTAAATGCTGCTGCTTGCTGGTATGTTTGGCTTACATTTCGTTTCACATGCTGCTGCTGTTGTTGACTAGTTAATGTTGTTGTTGTTGTTGTTGGTATTGCGGCTGAGGCTGCGGCTGCACTGCCGTCAGTTGCACCTGAATCTGCAATTGATTTGGCCATAAAACGAAAATCTAAATTGATGACAAATTCAAAATACTAAAAACTATGGAATGAAATGTATACAATATGTTATAGAGGCTATTTCCTACATTTGTGACTAACGATCAATGGCTTGCTTTGACTTCTAGTTCAATTAACAATTGATAACATTCGATAAGAGCAGGTACAAGCAAATACGAGTTTGGGTAGTCATTGACAGTGGGGGTGGGCACGACTAGGCGTTATACCCTGCATGGTGGCATAGAGCTTAACGGGGACTGATAACGTGTAGATGTGTTAGACACTATAATACCCAGAACGACTCATTTAGAGTATGTTCGACTAGTTGATACCCTGTATATACCTATAAAATAAAATTTACCTATAAAATGTGTTAGCTTGTCTTGACCTACAGGACATTAAATTAGTCCTAGTAGATTGTAGCATATTCTCTATTACAGGGTATACGCCTGTATCCATGTATACCCTGTAGAGCTATACAATATGTATATACAAGAATATATTTCTTCAGTTTACCATGTTCGACTATCGGTTACTCTACTTGTTGTGGTAGCAAATGGATGTTACACAACGGGGTATGCCAGACGGCATTATACCCTGTATCCAACTAATTCATGTGTCGTAACAGGTGCATCTATTGAAATAATAGCCGCTGATTTGATTGTTCGTCATTTTCTAATGAATCAAGGATTTCGAAACAGACCTCGCTGTTGTCACCGCAATTGTTATCGATAAACGATTACTCACAATGGCGAAACCAATTGGGCATGTGTGTGCCTGTGGGGACTTTTGATATTCACAGGTGGAATAACATCGACCCAGGCAAACAGCTTGCAATAAATATAATTTCATTTTTTAATCAGTTCAACGTATTAACGTGGCTAATTATACACCTCAGCTGCAGAGCCGATTGCAAGCTTACACATCTCACATACTATACAGAGATATTGATATGGATATAATGCACATTATGCATATACATACATACATATGTATATACATATGGCATTGCAACTGTCTATTGCCACATTCAGCACATTTGCGATTTCATGAATCGATATCGATACCTACAATTTGTTTTGCTTTTTCTACATGTTTTTTCCTCTGAACTCACGAATCGTCTTCAATTACAGAAAATCAAAAGCCAATTGAATATATATATTTATCTGTTTCTCTGTATTATTTCTAATTATTGTTATTATTAAACTTGATTTCAGCTTTAATTTTCCAGGTATGATAATACGAGAGGGGTACCATTGGTTTCATTGAATGTTTGTTTTGTCAAGTTTTTGGAACCGTCGGGATATACCTGGCATGACTATTAATTCTGGCGATACTTGAAATATACCCAACATCATAATTAGATATGAAAATAAATCAATTTAAAGCAAACTGAATGAAGTCCTTTTCAAGTCTAGCATAAAAATTTGAACTAAATATATCCAGATACAATCTATATGATCTGGCATAAACTGCTGTAAAGTCAAAAGATTTTAAAGTCTATTATATAAATATATATACACTATGTATATCTATATATAGCTGAAGCTAAAACTCAGGTTAAGCACCTGACATGCTTGAACTCACCTGCGGGTTCAGTGAAAGCCGCACAACTGCCATCAGCTGTTGGGACCGCTGAGGTGGGTGAGCTGGCGGCGGCATTGGTTCGAGCCACATTCGTTTTGCGGCGCTGTATCAGGTCCTTCTTCCATTGCGGCATATCCGGCAGGAAGCCCGCCGAAGGAGTCGTAGCTGGCGACATAATCTCAGCTCCAGCTCCCGACCCAGTTCCAGTTCCCGTTCCCGTTCCCGTTCCCGTTCCCGTTCCAGCAACGTCTGCAGCTAAATGCAATGTGGGTCGCTTCGGTGGCTCCAGCGATGACATTTTTGGCTAAATTTAACGCTGCAATTGGCATTCTGTGTGTTAGTGCATCGCAACAGCCAACGGACTTCCGAGATTATTCAAATGAGTTTAAACAAATAAAAAAAAAAATAAAACAAAAATTCAAATATCCCGTGCCCGATGCCCGCTGACCGACCGTTCACCGTTCACTGAGACGTCTCGACCCAAGCGCTCGACTCGACAAACTGAAGCGCGACTCTGGCAATGCCAAATGCAATGCATTCCACATTCCGCTACCAAAGTGCGGGCCTAAGCGAAGCATTAACTCAATTGACCCAGCTGATACCCTAAGCTGAACTGCGACCAGCACGACTCGGCGGGAGCTCTAGCGCCAGCGAGAAAGTCTACAGTAGTAGGAGTTTCACAAAGTCATTAAATAGCAAACAAAATGTGCGAAAATATATATTTCAAAAACACATACATATATTTAATTATTAAAAATTAAAAAAAAATAATAATAATAATAATAAAAATTAAAAATACATAAAAGAAAGTTTATTTACTTACGAATTTTAACAAACTTATTAATTTTATTATTTTTTTAAATTCTTTTTTTTTAAATTCAACCATTTTATATCTGTCAGAAAATAAAAAAATAAAACAAAAATAATAAAAACTTTTTTTTATTATTTTATAAAATTAATTTTCACTTTTCATAGTTCATTTCATTATTTATCATTATTATTATTATTATTATTATTTTTTTTTTTACATTTTTGCAGCGTATGCAAAATTCGGTTTCATTCTGTACGCTACACTCTTTGCATTTTGCGTTAATTGGATTAACTGTATTTGTTTTCTTTTTCAATAAAAGCAAAAAAAAAACCAAAGAAACCTCAATATTTGTTCATTGTGTAAAAAATAAAGCATAATTAAAATATATGTATAAAAAAAAAACGGTGAAGAAGCAGAACATAAATGAAGAATCAGCTAAAATTATGAATATATAAAAATGCAAGTGAATTACTTTCCATTTCGTTTTGCTTCATTTTTGGGCATTGATTTTCTCCTATGCTCGCGATCGCTCCTTATGTGAACGTGAGAGCGAGGGAGGTGGGTGATAGTGGGTGAGCAGGTGAGAGCGAGAGAGCGTGCGGCAAGTGTCAAATTGAGCTCAGCTTAAATCATAGTTTTTCATATTTGCCTCTTACTTTCGCCTGTGTGTGTGTGTGTGTACGTGCGAGCATGTGTATCCGTGTATGACTGCTGTGCGTGTGTGTATGTGTGTGTGTGTGTGCAAGGGTGCAGAGCGCAGGAGCGGAGCAGGGGCTGCAAATCGCAGACGAAGCATAAAGTAAACAAGCGGCAGCGGCGACGCTGCGGGCTGTGCATATTATCGATTTTTACAAGCTGCAAGAACTTTTGAGCTACACACACACACACCAATAAACACAAGCATACACAGCGAGTTAGATGCCTGCATACATACATTAATAGATCTGAATGTATGGGTGAAACAACTTTTGCTGTCTGGCGTCGGGTTGAAATGAAAGCGTCTAATAAAAAAAAACCGCACAAAGAACACAAAAAACATAGGTAGCCTGCAAGTTAATGAACAGCCCCCTTTTTTGGGGATGTCCAATGGGCTGGTATTCAAATTAGTCAGTGCTGACAGCCAAGAGCCGGGCTCTGTTTATTTACACACGCATCACACACACATGTACACGCACGTACGCACACAGATGCGAGTATAAACATAAACAATTTGCGGAGAAGTTGCTTACTTTTGCGTCCGATTCAGTGTGGTAGGCCCTTAACTTGTATGTGTGCTCATATGTCTGATAGTCGTATGCATGGATGTAATTGATAAGCAGCTCCTTAAATTAATATTATATACGCGCACTTTCTTTGCACTGCACTCGGTATAAATGCAATTAAGTCGCCGTTCACTGCGCTAAAATGCTCGGAGCAACTGAGCAGTGTTGTCTTATATGTAAAACTATCGAGCTATTTATCGATAGTCGGCTTTGTACACATTTTGATAGTAGGTGGACTTTAATCGTATTTGATTTGATTAACTCCGAAAATTAATATAAATAAACACACAATTAGTATATTGCATATATTCTAGTACTAACATTGAATAAATAATATTTACTATAATTTTATATAGTGAAATTTCTAATTCGATAAAAAGGAGTTGATAGTATTTGAATTTTATATTTAGAAATGATATCCTTTTGCTCTATACTTTGTATATGTTAATAAGTTATAACGAATCAATTGTATGAGATCGTCCTAGCATAGTCCTAGCTTGTTCTCAAATAACTGTATTGGTACCATTAACTAAGATCTCAACATAAAAATATATAAAAACAATGGGAACTCATATTGTTAATTTAAGTATATGAAACTTTGTATGCATAGAGCATTTTTTTTAATTATTCTCAGATTCGGGGTTGTTTATATATATTTAATATAAACAACAACTTACACCCGAATGCCGTCGTCAGATGTTGTCTTCAAATAGACAAAAGCGCGGCTTCTTGCAGCCGACGTTTACTAACAGAATGTTAAATCATATTGGCTATGTTAAGCAAATGCAGCCCTGATACCGAGCCTGCACAGAGTTGACAGCGCTTTTTATGCATTTCTCTGTTTGGTGTTTATGTTTTTTTAATTGAAATGAGTATTAACTGGATTAAAATAACCGAGCGGTAATTTATCTAAGATGCATTCATGTGAATTATCACTCACGTGCATTACATTTGTCATTCAGCGCACGCGAAGGAATCAAAATCATCAATGCTCTGCCCTATGATACGTTCACCACAGTTTTGCTCTACGTCCACCGCCAGATGAGTCCGGGGAGCTCTGCTGCAGTTGCCTCTGCTGCCTCGGCCGCTGGCGTAGCGAATACAGCTAATAGCTCGGGTAGTGCCGCAGGCAGCACGACAGTGGGCACCAGTGTCACAACCACCGAGCGCACGGGCAGCAGCATTGAGACGAGCCACACGAGCAGCGAGCCTGAATATACACTGGAGGAGCTGGAGCGCTTGGTGGGCGTACCCCGGGCAGACTTTTTGCTGTTGATCAAGACGTTCTCGTATATTTTGCGACGCATTTCAACGTTTATCATCAAGCCCAGTCATTTGCAGCGCGAGCTGCGTGAGAAACTCCAACTGCAGGATGAGGCCAAAATCGATGCCATTCTGCGGCTATGGGTGAGGCAGACGACACCCATGCTCAACAATTTGGCCAGCGAGCGATACGAGTCGAATGTAATTGAGGATATGGCATGGAAGCTGAATGTGGAGATTGCCTCGCATTGCCAGCAGCGCGAAAAGACCGCGCTGGCTGTACTCCAGCTGAAGACGGCCGCCGGCGAGGATATTAATTTTGAGATGACGCAGCCGGAGCTGCTGCAGCTGTTCAATCAGTTCGAACACATTCAATCGGAGCTGGATGCCACATTGGCGAATATGAAAGGCAACGAGAACGAGAACTGAATGAACTGAATTCGACCCATATTTATGCAATATTCCCCAAGCATTAGCGCAGGCTGTTTGTAAGACTTATGTATATATTAAATTGTTAAATTTGTTTTTTTTTTTTTTACGTAATTTAAATTAATTTTATTTAGAAATGAGCTACAATAAAATTGCATTCAAATAACGCAGCAAATCAAATAGGGATAAGTGCAATCGATAGCAATAACGATAGCTAACATCGCAAAAGTCGGAAAAGTGTTTGATAACGTTTAACTTTCGTTAAGTTGTGCGGCCCATCGATGTGAGCCGTTGACATTTGAAATGAAATTAGAATTGGTTTTGGTTTTCTTGCTTTTTAATATGCATTTCATTGTTTTTTTTTGCTTGTTTCATAATTCTACTGATAAACATTACAAATTATTACACTGATATAGATGTACCTTTTTATATATATATATGTATATATTGTATATGCATATGTATTTTCGTTTATGTATAAAATATGTATATGTGTATATCAAGTCGAAACTCTTGCAGACTTGTTAGTTATTCATTCATGCATATGTATTTAGTTTATACTCGTAAGTAATTAGGTTTGTGTGTGTGTGTGTTTTCAATTAATTTTTTATTTTTAGTGTGAATTGCACATTTGTGGCCTGTGGGTCAATGGGGGATCGTTGTTTCCATATAGTATATATAACTTTTTCCTGTTTCCTAGACTAAAAGCAAAACATTTCTATTGCACATTATCAACTAATTTCAACTAAGCTGGAACCAATTGTGTGTTGGCAACTGAAATTATACTACATTCGTTATATTTGTTTCTCTCTTCCTATTGCTAAATGTTTATTGTTACTGTTAGTTTTTAGTTACTCTTTTCTGCTTGCTACTTTCGTGTGTGTGTGTGTGTGAGTCTATGTGTTTGAGTGTGTGTGTGTTGAGTGTGTTTTGGCACCGGCTAAATGCTTATGTTTATTCGCTTACTGTTAAGCTACAGAGGCTACATTAACATTCGGTTGTTTTACATTATTTGTATGCAGTTGTATGCATTCATACAAAAACCATTAACGAAATTCTGTTGTTTTTTTTGTTGTGTAAATGATTATCGCCTGGCAGTAATGCGTTGGTCATTTGTGCTTTTGTTGTTATTCTTGTTGTTGTTGCTGTTGCTCGGTGTACGGTTTCTATTATGTGTCATTACATGTGTTTCTCTTGAGCTAACAGCGCCTTGTGCTTTCGTTGAACAGTACCGCGCGCTGCTAGCTTACATGTTGCATGTTAAACGTTGTATTGTGTCTGTTAGGCTAACAGCGCCTTGTGCATTACAGTACTGCGCGCTGTTAGCTTGAACATTATTTTAAAACGGAAAATTTGCTTGAAAATAAAAAATAAACACAAAAACTTATAATTTTTTTCTTTTTCTTTTTTAAATAAAATTCTATATAATTAAACAATATTAAAGTAGCACATACACATACATCAAAAATTACACACATATACAAAGGTAATGTTTATATATATAGTTTATCAATTAAAAAAAAAAAATAGAAATATATTAAAAATTAGATTGATACAAATTGTTTGCTTTATCATATTGTTTAAAACTATGTAACTGAAATATTGCAATTTTTACATTATACATTTTACGTATATGTACACAAGAATGTGTTATACATATATATATATCGTATATCGTATATATATATATCGTAAGCAGTGCTTAACTTTCTTTTAGTTACTTCATATATATGGAGATATATATATGGTATAGTATATGTATATAAAAAACCATTTAGCGCTCGTTCTCCTCTTCGTCTTCAACTAACATTTAGTGTACAAAAAATTGGAAGTTACATATAGATTTATATATATATATATATATATGTATATGTATATGTTTACAAAAAAATTGTGGCTAGCGATAAAAATAAGTTTTTTTTTCGTATTCATTTCTTTTGTTTTGACAATTAGTTTTATAATAATAATAATAATAATAATAATATCGGTAGTTTCCATTAGCAGCGTTTACAGAGTACAAGACGAGACAGGATTGGATTGATATATATATGTATATATATCTATATATCAAGGGTATATAGTATTGTATTTGGAAGAAAAGTTGCAACGCCCTATATCTCTCTATATATATCGATATATCGATATATACATATATATAGCTCTTCGACTTTGAAATCGTTTTTCTCTCAAATTTTTGAATATTTTCCCCACATTTACATATATAGAAAAAGTGCTCCAATCCAGACAAGTCGTACGATATACTTACATACATACATATATGTATGTATGCATGTATATATATATTGTATATGGGCTATATCGATAGCATAATATCAAGCGTTACTTATCGAGTTGATCTTAAGTAAAAATTTAATTATTTAGTTTGCCACATCGGATTCATCGCATTGCTTCTACGTTTCGGTTGCAGGTGGGCGTGTGGGTTAGGGTAGGTGGTGTTGCAGTTGTGGGCGTGGCTATCGTGTCAATCATCAATCGTTCAGCTTACATGCCCGATTCCGCAATGCCCTCGTCATCTGCAAGCATTATCTAATATTAGCATATGTTAAGAAAATATCATTTTAGTGGAGCAAGCAAAAACATGAAAACGCCTTCGTCAGACCGAAGTTCAAATACCCTTGCAGACAGAGAGATGTGTGATCAAATATGTATATATGTGATATCTCGGATAACTTTGGCTTAAGATACGAAAGTTTGTCTCTGCTAAGAATTAGAAGAGCTGTGCAGTCGGGCTTGACTGACTACATAATACTCGCACTAAAAATCTATGCTGCAATCTGTATATACGTATTACGACTTGCCACGCCCCTATACTTATAGCTCTAGCTATGAACTCAGCTCAGCATTTTTGGCTTTTTCTACATATATGCATAATTCCATATATCATGATTAGTCTATGAGTAGTCAATAGGCAGTCGATCTTAACTATATTGGTCGTATGTACGTGTGCTTTTCCGTATTCTCGACCATTTGTCTGTACTTCTAATTGTCTGTCTGCTTGTCTGTCTGTCTGCCTGTCTGTCTGTCTGTCTGTCTGTTCTTCCATATGCCCGTTTGTTCGTCCCTCTGATTGTACTTCTGCTTGTTTGTCTGCTCATCCGCCTGTCCGTCCATCTATCCGTTTGTCCGTCCGTCTGTCCGTCCGTCCGTCTATCCGTTTTCCATCCGTCTGTTCGGCCGTTCGTTTGTACTTCTACTTGTCTGTCCGTCCGATCCGTTTGTTCCCCCGTCCACCTGTACTTCTGCTTCATTCGCCTGTCCGTCCGTCTGTCTATCCGCCTGTTCGGTCGTTCGTCTGTTCTTCTACTTGTCTGTCCGTCCGTCTTTCTGCCTGTCCGTTCATCTGTTCGTTTAATCGCCCATCCCATTGTACTTGTGCTTCTCTGTTCGTCTATCTATTTGTCTGTCTGTCCGTCCGTTTCCTTGTCCCTTCTTCTGTACTTCTGCTTGTCTGCCTATTGGTCTCTCCGCTTGTCCGCTCGTCCGTCCGTCCGTCTGAAATCCATCCATCCATTCGCTTTTGGACGTTGCATACACCCAAAATTGTTTAGTTTAAGCACGGCTAAAATCGACTATAACTATACACTGCCTAGGAACTCAAAAGATTTGCTTAGTTCAAACAGACGAAATTGACTTAAAATTGATAAATATATACAATGAAATCCGCTCAAAGGTCCGTCGTTATATCCGAAATACGCTATAACCATATAAGTTTACTTAGTTAACTTTGCCTAGGGACCAAAATTTTCGCTGCAAGAACCGTACGAATGCTCTAAGCGGAGTCGTTATAGCCGGATTCTACTGTATTTTCTATAATAGATTCAATATATAAAGCCCATATGCCCTGCTGCAAGGGTATTATAACTAAAATTAATAAAGCAAGCTAACATACAGCAACAACAACAACAACAATAATAATAATAATAATAATGATAATAATAATCATAATAATAATAATAACAACAACAAATACAACGTGAAACATGCAGCAGAAAGAGTTAGCTTTAAGTGTGTTAAGCATGCAAGAGCGAGATAGACTGAGAGAGAGAGAAAGACAGACAGAGAGAAGTAGGTAAGCTAGAGAGTGAGAGAGAGAGAGCGTATTACAAACCCATAAACGGATTGGCATAGATAATGCCGCCATTGCCATTGCCAACGTTTGAGCCCGGCTCCAAAGCGCATTTGCCTGCTGCGCCGCCGCCGCCCCCCATGCCGCCCATGCCGCCATGCCCAGCGGCATTACCCAACCCATTACCAACACCACCGGCACCACCGTTAGCTGCTGCTGTTGCGGCAGCGTGACCCTTTTGCCCCTTCACCAGGTGATCGCTGTCGCCGATGAGCGTTGCCAGATCGTCGTCGTCGCCGTGGCGCGTGTTGCAGCTGCTGCCCAGCAGCTGATCATAGCAACTGACATCGGTGCTAATCACATCCACCTCGATGTCGTCGTCGTCCTTCTCCAGGCTATTCCGATTGCTGCCGCCGAGCGAGCTGTGCAGCGCATGGGAATCCTCGTAGCTGCCGCCGCCGCTGTCGTCGTTGGCATTGTTTGACTTGGCGTCGATGTGCGTCTCGAACTCGTCGTGCATGTAGAGCACATCCTCCACATCCTCGACAACTAGCCCGTCCTCCACCTCCTCGTCGTCCTCTTCGTCTGGCTGTTGCTGTTGGTGTTGCTGTTGCTCTACCGCCTCCTGGGCCTGCTCTTCCGCCTCCTCCTCCTCCTCCTCCTCGCCCTCCTCGTCCTCCTCCAGCTGCAGTGCGAGCTCCTCGCCCATCTCGAGCGAACGCCTGCTATAGACTTCCTGCTCACCAGTCGGAGTCGATGCAGTGGGCGTGGCAGGCGCCGCCGACTGCTGCTGCTCCTCGGCATAGCTCAGCCGGCCGCTGGCCGTGATCAGCTCATGGCTGAGGCTGTTCTTGATGTCGCTGGAGCTGGCGCTGAACGTGATCAATTGGGATTTGCGACGATGCTGGAGCGTATTGTAGCCATTCGGCGGCAGCGAGCTGGTCATGATGGGCGCTGCCGACTGCTGCGATTGCACACCCTCCTTGGAGTCGATGTCCACGCGGCTGCCCTCCTTGCAGATCATCGAGCTGGGCTTGTTGTCAACCAGCACGATAACCACCGAGTTGTTGTTATCGCTCTGGTTGACAACCGCCGAATGTCATCTGTCCGGCGCATCGACGCCGAACGAGCTCATCGAGTTGGAGCCGAGACCCATGCCCATGCCCATGCCCATGCCCAAGCCCAAGCCCAAACCCAGCCCCAGGCCCAGTCCGTTGCTGGTGTTACCGAAGCTGCTGCTCGTCAGCGGCTGCTGTTCGTCGTGGTGGATCGCCGCGTTCTCGTCATCGATTGCCTCCAGTTGGTGGTGCAGTTGCTCCTCGATGGTCGCCAATATGGCGCCATGCTCCTCCAGTTGACCATCTTCGCCTACTTGCACACGCATATGCCATGTGTGCGTGTGTGTGTGTGTCAATGTGTTGGTGTGTATGTGTGTGTGTGTTAGAAGAAATTTGCATTTTTGTTAGTTATGTCGCCGAACCCAGCACCAAAATGTGTATAAAATGAGCTCTGCTCACGTGTGGAGTGTGCACGACTAGTAGATACCCTATAAACTCTATTCAGTTGACTAGTTCATAGATAATAGTTCCTCATATCACATCATATTGGGATGATGAACGGCTATTTAGCGGCTATGCTGTCAATCGATATTTATCGATAATACACTGCATCTCTATATTTCCTAATAAGTTGCTTGATTGAAACGTAGATTCGTAGAGATTCTTATTAAATACCACTAAATAGCTCATAGCTGCATCAGCATTCTATCGATAGTTATCGATTTTACGTATACAGAAGAAGTAGACAATAGTCTGCTACAAAATGGCAATGGATAATCATAAATTTGCATTGCTTATACGAATAGCATTTAAAATCTTCATGGAAACCACGTTTTGCCATCGATATTTATCGATGTACATGCTATCAATAATTTATTGCACATTAAAAACGAAAATATTGCTTGTATGACATCAAACTATTAAATCCTCAGACTCATCTCTTCCATAAATCAATTGACTAAAATGTGTATTTATCGATATATCTACATATATCCTCTAGCTTTATCTACTTTTCCATGGCCTAAAAACTATTCATATAGACCAGAAACATTTTGTTCATCAAATCTTTACGATAGGCTGTCTTAACTTGCAATCGATACCTATCGATAACATGAGTCTATCAATTATTGTGTTTATATATATCGAATATATTGTCTATTCTCAGTAGTATAATGCACTTAATTATTCTCTCAAATCGAACTCCTTCTGTGATATTTTCGTGTACAGGGTATCTGCAAGTCGTGCCCTTCACGTTCTAGCACACATTTGCTCACACTTGTGAGCAGAGTACTTCCAGTAAAAAAAAAAACTAAGCACAAATTCTGTGCAGCATTTGTGGGTTAGTGTTAAAAGAAACGAGGCGTTTCGCAACGAGCGGCCCAGCACCAGGCAACAACGGATCCTACGTGAATCGCCGCACCTACCTTCGAAGCCCTCGTTGTCGTCCATGACACGGGCCGGTCCGACAATGTTCTCCTTGCCCTCGAGCACCGCCAGCAGGCACTGATGTATACAGATGTACTGCTGCTCCGTTTGCACCATCCAGACGCGCTCTGCATAATGGGATTGGAGTTGGATTAACTGGGAGCTGACAGAGAGAGAGAGAGAGAGAGAGAGTGGTCTTACCCTTGCGCATGGCATAGACTATGCCAAAGATGTCCACATAGTCGGACGTATTGATCTGCTGCAGTATGCGATCCAGTGTGATGAAGGTGCCGGATCTGCCAACGCCAGCGCTGCAGTGCACCAAAATGGGACGCTGCTCGGCGCCGATTCGATCTCGGAATGCCCGAACGAAACGGACGAGCGTCTGGGGTGGATTCGGTACACCAAAGTCGGGCCATGTGATGAAGTGGAAGTGCCGCAAGATGCGCTGTTCACTGCCCTGTAGGTGAGCGAGAGAGAGAGAGAGGGAGAGAGTGAGAGGGTGAGTGAGTGAGGGTGAGCATAAAGAAGAGGCAGAGTTATATAGTGTAGGGTAGTGTCAGAAGCTCAGGAGGGAATATAGGGCTAAAGTAGTTGAGTTAAAACTCTAGGAAATATCGCAAGAAGCGTTAAACTTGAACAGAGGAGGGAGAAGAGCTCCGAGATATCTCTTGAATACAGGAAATGTAGCAAAAATCAGTCAGAGCTGAACGGAAGAGACGGGGAGAGGAGGGAGTAGAGCTCCGATAGATCCCTTGGTAAAGTGAGTGTAGGAAATGTCGAAAAGACAATCAGAACTGAAGAAAGAGAGAGAGAGAAAGAGTGAGAGAAAGAGAGATGGGAAAGAAGGTAGAGCTCCGAGGTATACCTTGGTAAAGTGAAAGATCAGCTCGATATATGAATCCCAGTCAAGTGAGATTCAATAAGGGGCTAGACGGAAGCTGAGGCTACTTACTCGACACAGCATAAACTCGGTCATCACCCAGTCGGCGTAGTGGCTATCGTTGAGTATTTGGACCTTGATGTCGCCATAGAAGACGGGCACCGTATCGTTGGGCCAGTACTGATCGCACTTCTCGCGGCCCTTCTCGAAGCACCGGGTGAGCATCACAATCGCCCGGGAGTTGCTCTCCCAGCACATGCGCCAGAAGTCGTCGCGTGTGGAGTGCAACGGCCCCTGGGTGACTATGAATTCGCGCGGCGAATTGTGGCCGGGCACATAGTTGGCATTGATGTAGTCAGAGCCCTCGTCGTCGTCGACGGGCTGCAGCTTGAAGCGCGAGTGATCGTAGGGCAGAATGTTGGTGAAGCGATTCTTTGGCCGATTGCAGGGCAGGTCGGCGAATGTGCAGGGCTGATCCCGGCCGACATGCTTCAGCTCCTCGAACTCCTCGCTGAAACGGAAGTCCGAGTCGGCCGACATGAGCCGGTAGTGCTCCGCAAAGTTCTTGATCAGAATGGGACGATTCTGTTCGATGACGCTGTCCGGCAGGGACATATTATCATTGGCTCGCGAGTCCTTCGTGGTCTTGCGGCAATTGTTGCGACGCCTCTTGTAGAACAGCACCGTGAAGAGCAGCACGACGATAATCGTCAGGGGCACTGTGACGGCCACAATAACCGTCGAGTTGCCTTGATCTGCAATGAGCGCGACAGCGAGGTAGAGTGACAAAGAAAGAGATTGGATTAGTTACATTCAATCGTAGTTGAATTGGTTTATCCTGGATAAACGGCTTACCCGGTGAGCTCAGCAGCTCTATAAATGTGATTATAGAGCATGCCGTAGGCAAGACATGGATTAGAATCGGATTAAATACAAGTTGCAATTGGATTAGTTATTTATTATGTATGAATGAAACAGTCAATCAATCAATAATCCGTCAGTGAGTCAATGAATCATTTGATTTATTGCTCAATTGCTTGAGTAGTGCGGATCAATCAACGAATATGTCAATCTACCTGTCAATCTGTACTCAATTACTCTCGGAGGAAGTTAATGCAAGAGTCAATCACTCAATCAACTGGTCAATCTGTCAGCAATCAGTCAATATATCTTTCAATGTACCACTCAGTCAATCGGTCAATCAATCAGTCAGTGAGTCAGGCAGTCAATCACTTGATTATTTGGTCAATCTATCAGTCAAATTTAGAAGCAACCAATAAGTCAGTCAATGAGTTTGTAGGTCAATCACTCAATTAATCAGTCAATCTGCCTATTAGTCCCCCTCTCAACTCACTCACTCCTGCTGTCAATCAATCATTGAGCATTCATTGCACTTTACTTAATGTCCTACGAGTTAGTTCAGTGCATGTGAGATGAGAACTCTACGTAGATACGTGAACAGCTCCCAACTACCGTCTCACCTGTTTGTATGGGGAAACTGTAGGCGGTGTCCGTGAACTTGTCGGGGCCGGTGAAGGCGCGCACCTTGACCCGATAGGTGGTGCCCGATTTGAGCGGCCCGTTGCAGTAGCCGAGCTTGTGATTGTCACAGTTCTCGGTGCCGATGGTAAAGTCCTCGACGGAACGGTTCTCGAATGGATAGTACGGATCGATGGCCTGGTAGGGCAACCAGACGCTATAGGACTGCACATCCATCCAGCTGGGCATCTCCAGGCCGGACGCATTCTTTGTATCATCCTCGGCCACGATGATCGTGTACATGCGCACCTGTCCATTCTGATCGGAGAAGTAGTTCTTTCGGAATCGGATTTGTATGGTCGATGAGCTGCGGTACACCTCGGTGGGCACCACCTGGGTGGCGGGACGTGGTGGCGCCAGAATGGGCATCGTTTGCTTGTATTCCCGTTCCGGGCCGTAGCCAACGGCCGTCTTGGCTTGAATCTTGAATACGTAAGTCTCGCCGGGCTTCAGGTTGCGTATAACGCCAAAGGACTCCTCCGAATCAAAGTCCTGCACGCCCGAGTCCGTCTGGTTGTTGATGTTCTGGTACGCAATCGAGAACTGCCGAATGATGCCGTTCGCCTCGCTCGACGGCAGCGACCACTCAAAGTTAATCTCACTCGGCTGCACGTCCATCGGATGGAAGCGCTCGACGCGCCCTGGCACCGCCTCGTTCGTCGTAAAGCTGGCGGAGAGCGGAGCACTGCTGCGCAGCACCGAGGACTCCGTGCCGGAGCGCACGACTACGGTGAATGTGTAGTTGCGATGCGGACGCAGGTCGCTGATGGTGATCTCGTTGCGCGTGGTCGTATTCTGGGCCAGCACATTGTCGGCTGTCAGGTAGGCGATGTCAAAGTCGTTGTACTCGCCCTTGGGCAGATCCCAGCGCAGCGATATTTCCGTATCCGTTATATTTGTCGCATGCAGCTGTGTTATGGGCTCCGGATAGAGGCGATCCTGTCGCTGTATCGGCAAACTGGCAACGCCTCCGCTCACCGTCCAGACGGTGATGTTGTAGAGGCGTCCCGGTACCAGACCCGTGAAGGTAACCTTGCGATCCGTATCGTTGGCCAGCTTCTCCTTCTCCTTGATCTCCGAATCGCCCAGCGAGAAGCGATAGATATCGAATTTGGACGAGGACTGAGGCGTCGGTGTATAGCTCAGCGTTATCGTATCTCGTTCATCCTCCTTCTCCCCGTTGGCCACTACCACATCGGACTGGATGAGGGGCATGGTGCGCGGATAGAGGCTCGTTATGCCCGACAGAATGCCATACGATGTCGTCTGTATATCGAATTTGTATTGCACACCCGGCATTAGGTCACCAATCAGCACCCGTACAGTGGACAAGTCATCAGCTGCAGGGGGTAGGGGGGAGAGAAAAAGGATTCGGATTAGTATGGGCTCTTCCCTATCCTTAAGCAGAGATTCGTCTTCGGCACTTACCCGATTTGTTCTCGGAGACATTTTTGGTTTGGACACGAGTTGGATTATCGGTGGGCCACCATTTCAGAATGTAGGACTCGACTCGACCCTCCGGCTTGGGCCACTCCAGTGTAATATTTCGCGAGTCAACGAGCTGGATGATATTGGAGACGGGATTCGGTGGCACGGTTGTGTTCACCTCCTGTGGATTGGGACTCTCGACGCCAAAGCTAACCGTGTTCACCTGGATGGTGTACTTCTCGCCCTTGGTCATGTCCGTGATGTCCGCCTCCGTGGAGCGTACGCTGGGCAATCGCACCCATTGCTGTTCGCTATCGGTGCGGTAGCGTATGGAATACTCAGTGAACTCTCCGCTCTCTGGCGGCGACCAATGAACGAGCACCGAATTGCTGCGCACCGTTTCGATGGTCATGTTTCGTGGCGGATTGGGAACTGGCCAAGGATAATGAGATTGCAGATTATTGAGGTATTTCAGTGATGTGGTAATACTTACAGACTGCCTGGAAGTAGGCGTGCGGCTCGCTGCGTAGATCGTGGCTGACAGCAAAGACCTTGAGCTCATAGCCGGCGCCTGGCTGCAGATTCTTGATGACCAAGCGAGACTCCTTGGTGATGAGGGTGCTCACTTCGCTGGTGCCATTGCGCGAGTAGAGCACCTCGTACTGCTCTTGCTTCGAGTTGACATCGCTCTTCCAGCTGATGTTGAGGCCCATGCGTATGCTCTTCAGATCCTCAATGATGGGCGACGACGGGCGGGTGACCACAAAGATGCTCGTCTCATTCGATTCCATCTTCTTGGACACCGCCTGCACGGAGAGCGAGTAGTTGCGGCCCGGCAAAAGACTCTCGAGGGTGAAGCGCGTGCGGTCTGTGGTCAGGGTGCTCGTATCCCCATTGAATGTCTCCAGCTCATGGTAGCTAAGGCAGAGCAGGTTAGTATTACGTCTTTTAGAATCTTCTCTCTACTTACACAATGCGGTACTCGTCCTGTGTGCTAGCCGGGTCCGCCTCCCATGTGATGATCATCGTATTGGTCTTGTCATCGTTGAAGCTGCGCAAATTGCGCACGGGTAGCGGCCGCAGTGTGACATCGCCAGTGGCCGGCCACGAGGTGACCTTACCGGACACCGTCTTCACAATCACATTGAACGTTTTGCCCGGCTCGGCAATGTCGCGGAAGTCGAAGAAAGCGATTGGCTCGTTGCTGCGCGCCACCGTCGATTGACGACGCGTCGTGGCAACGGACACCTGGTACTTGTCGAACTCGGAAACGCCCTTGGGCGCCTCCCAGAGCACCCGGAACGAGTTCGATGTGATGAAGTCCTTGTCGAAGGTGACATTGAGTGGACGCAATGGCACCGTTCGATATTGCGCTGTTGTTGGCAATGAGATCTCATCCTCGGACATGGTTTGCACGGAAATGTTGTAGGCACGTCCAGGGACGAGTCCCTTGAATGCCGCCTGAGCCGGACCCGGCGGTTCGCCCTCCTTCTCCACATAGAGCACACTGTCATTGGCATCGGGCGGCTCTATGGACACCTTGTAGTGCGTATAAATCCCAGCCGGATACGGTGGCTGCCAGAGCACCAGCAGCGTTGTCTCATTACGAAACCATACAATAAATTTCCCCGGCGTATTTGGTTCTACGGCACGAAGAAGATGTAAATAGTGTAAGAAGAAGAATAACAATGCAACCGAATTGCAATTTGTTAGTTAATGTGGCCAACAGATTTCGTCTAAAGTATATATGTATAGGGTATAGGGGTGCGATATTTATATATATATATATAATTGTAAATATATATGTATGTCTAGATATATGGGCTGTTCACATGCACAGTGGTTAGAGTTCGAGTTAAAATATACAAAAATTATGTATTATATAAAATATATGGATGATGAGTTAAAGAATTTATGAACATAAAATATACAACTACGAGAAATACCCAAAAGCTGTCCCGAATATCGTGTTTAGGTGTGTGAGGTTATGGTATATAAAAAAAAAAAAAAAAAAATTAACAATTAGATAAACAATAATAGTTACATGTATATGTCATAGTGAGCGTATTACGTGGTATTACCCAGACCCCAATTACTCTACTCTTCCCGCATAACTAAAGGATCCACTCATTAAATTCACATTTAAGAAATAATAATGATTTAATACAAATTTATTTTTATTTATTTTTATTTTACAAAGTTAGCTAAAATACAAATTTATTTTACACATTTTAAAATAATTTAATATAATTTTCAAAAATATTTTATGACTTTTATTTTATTTTATTTATTATAAATTATCTTTCTTTTCATTTACTAATTTATTTTCTAGCTAATATTTCACAAAACCTTTTTAAATAATTTAATATATTTTCAGAAATATTTTATGACAGATTTTATTTATTTCAATTTACTAATTTATTCTCTAGCTATTATTTATACGAGAATAATTTTCGTCTTCTCAATATTGCCTGAAGCAGTTTTTGCTGTGCACGCAAAACCAATTGGGAATTCTAACGGCAGACAAGAGATGTTGCCAGTGCTGCCAGATGGCAGGAGCATGCAAGGCATTAGCATGAAGGGCAAACCACACACACATACATGTGTATATACATACTGGTTTGTGCAACTTTGTGTGTGTGCGTGTGCTGTAGTATTTGTCGACACACGGATTCACACCAGATTTGCATGTGCGTGTGTGTGTGTGTGTGTAGTCGCACTTTGTTGTGGTCTTGGCGTAGCTCGGCGAGCGAAAGGGATAGACTCGTTGGAGTGGGGTGCGGGGGTGCGAGTGCAAAAGGGATATTTGCAATTTGAGGCTAGCCAAATGAATTTGGAACATTGCCAACGGAGCCCCTCCTAGGTCAGGGTTGTTTTTTTTTTTTTTTTTTTTTTTTTGCCAAAAAAAAAAGACGAAATACAAAATAAATAGAAACGAGATTCAGGCAGGCTTTGAGGTTAGACATATACAGATGGAAAAAAAAGAGAAACTAATCAAAACATATACAACTAAAAGTTACTTGAAATGCACTTGGCATGCAGCAGTAGTGGGAAACCGTTATGTGGGCTTTACTTTACCTCTCAAGATTTTGATATCCAGCAATTCTTTATGCCGCGTCCTTCGACCTTTTTTTTTTGTATTTTAGTGTTTTTTTTTTTTTTTTTAGTTACATTTACGTTAAAAAGCACACAAGTTAAGGGCAGAAGAATGAAAGATGGTTTTTTGTTTGTTTTAGTTACGTTTTAGGCACCAACACCACGGATAAGAAAATAAATTGAAATTGGGAAATTGGGTAATATTTCACTTACTTGTTGTAAAGTTGCGACTCGTATAGGCCACAGACTCCTTGCCATCGTATATGGTGTAGGCCTGCACCTGGTAGGTGGCACCTGGCGTCAGCTCCTTGACACTGTGCTGGAATGTATTGTCGTTGACCTGGAAGGTGCGATTGTAGCTATTGGATGCCTCCGATAGGCCAAGCACCTTGATCTTAAATGCCGTATAGCTGCCCTGTGTGGGCGGTGACCAGAGTATGATGGCATTTTTACCGCTGCGCACCTGTACGGATAAGTTGGATGGTGGGTCGGGCGCTAGAATTATTAAAAAATAATAATAAAAAAAAAATTAAATTAAATTAGTTATTAGTAAAAAGTAAAAAGTTGAAGTTTTCGTCGAGTTTCGAACCTACGTCACCCAATTGTCTCAGGCGAACACACTACCATAAGCCTATCGATGTCTGTTGATCACTTGCTCAAAGCTCAACTCGCTGTCGCTGTCGCTGCCTCTGCCGCCGCCGCTGCCGCTGCCGCTGTAGCTGCCCTGCTACTGCTTAATCGCTGCCTGCTGCTAGTATCTATTTTTAGCAACAGCCGCAGAGCTAATGTGCGCGCGCTCTCTCTCTTTGTGGTCGCTCTGTTAATGGCATCTTGTTTTTGTTACTGCTGCTGCGCAACTGGTTTTTGTTTTTGTGCGCAGCGATTTTTCACTTTCTACTTTTGACAGCTTTTAATGTGAGCAGAGAGAGAGGGGGCAGCACGAGAGTAGCAGTGTGTGTTGTTTCTTTTGATTGCGTACAACGTAACGGCACTTTAATTATTGGAATTAATCGAAATGTATACGGGTAATAATATACATATTATTGGATACACTCGCGAATGGCATACATTGCTGACATTGCATGTCGACCCAAAAGTCCCCTTTTTGTTAATCTAACATTACATTTGACTCACGTATGCATTTCGATCGGCTCAGTTTGACTCATCAAAAGCTCGAGCTGACGAAAAAAAAATTGGCTTGCATCGGCCGGGAATCGAACCCGGGCCGCCCGCGTGGCAGGCGAGCATTCTACCACTGAACCACCGATGCTTGATGTCTCAAGCATTTTAAATGGCAATGACTTAAAGCTAAACTCTCTTTCTGTTGGCTATCTTTTCACTCTTCGCCTTAGACTGTCTATTTATAGTATTAAATGGAGACGATTTGTTTTATTTTTATTTATTTTTTAATAATCAGCTCATTAACGATAGGCAACATTTGATATCTCTCTCTCATTCACTCCATGAGAAATTCTAATAAGCTTTTTAATTGCCCTTTCTAATTTCCCAGTTCAACCTGCCTAAGGCTAACATTGTTTATTAACTCACCTGTTGTAATGGTCACCGTCCAGGTGAGCCAATCGTGATGCGTAAAATTTGTGTAATATAGCCAGAAATTGTATTTGGTGCCAGGCAGCGCACGTGAGAATTGAATCTCGTTGCCGATGTCCCGCGAGGCAATTGTCGTATTTGGCTCCGGATAGCCAAAGGGCGGACTATAGTCCAGGCGATACGAAGCACCATCGTCCAGGCCGGGATTATTGGGTATGCTTATGGCCAGATCAGCGCCATACGAGTTCTGCAATCAAATAGAAACGTAGGTAAATAAATATTGCTAGACTGAAACAAGACTTAACTTGGCTCATTATATTCCCGTTACTTGCGGAGTTTGAGCCACCGAAGAGTGGTTTTACCTGTCGCAAGCTGTGCCATTTCATAATAATTACTATAAGTAGTTGCAATCATTTGAAGTGGGCCACAAGAGAAGCTCCCTTGTGTCAGCCACCTAGGAAGGTGGCAACCCTTCTCTCTCCTCTCGCCCACACCCCCCTCTTGGGGTGTTGGGGCTGGCCCAACACAAAAAGTGCAATGACATTCGCGAAAGGCAAACAAAAGTAACAACTGACAATAAAATGGCGCATGGAGTGCATGAAGAGCATCATAATAATGATGGCGACGATGATGATGATGATAATGATGATGTCCTTGTTGTTGCTGTTGCCGTCCTTCGGCTGGTGACAGACGCCAAATATTAACAGCGCAAACAATGCGATGCGGCGCGAAAAAATACAAGGAACAAAAAAATAATGATAAACAAATAATAATGAATGCGCTTCCAGCAGCCGGACTCGCAGCGAGAGAGAGATAGAGATAGAGAGAAAGAGAGCGACAGAGAGAGAGAGAGAGAGAGAGAGCAACCACATTGTAGGGCTTACAGGGCACAGAGTTGCCTCTAAAGCCCACTCACAGGAGTATGAACACGAATGCAAAAGCAAACATGCATGCTCTAGTTGGGCATGCACGACTAGCAGATACCCTAAGGCGTCTTACAAACTTATTGATTACTTTAACTAGATATTGATGGAAGTTTTCTGTTTGAAGATAGAAGATTTTAATATGGAGCAGCACATTGAAGTACGGATGGATAGATTGACAGACAGATGAACGGAGGGAGGAATGTATCACGGGACTGATTGACTAGACTGGCTAGGCTAGACTGTAAGATGAATAGAATGACGATCACAGTGAAGGAGGGACAGTCGGACGGAAGGACGAACGACAGATAATCAGACGGACGAATGGATAGACTGAAATATAAATAAAATGATACTACCAGATGCAGATAGTCGGATAGACGAACTGCCCTGCTGTTGTTAGTGACTTATAAGATCGTATAGGCTATTCGTTACAGTGAAACAGCACTTGTATAGCCTAAAATACAATTTGGAATGGAAATTTCTCATCAGCTCTATATGAATGTTAAAAATTGCAGTTAAATCGCCCTCAATTCGCTTCAAATGATATCAAATGGAGCAACTGCTTGCTGCTGCCCATTAAGTTGGCTGCGCTAGACAAGTGTAAGAACCGGAATTAAGTTGGCTGCGGCAACGTGTCAGCGGCATGCCCGTTAAGTTGGCTGCGCCTGAAAGGCGCTTGGCTGGCAAATGCATTGGCTGCGGCTTTCCACTGCAGCGACCACGCGAAGTTGGCTGCGAAAATGCAATTTGCCTTTAAACTCGAGTAATTGAAGTAGATTTAACGTGCACTCAGCCAAAGTCAATAATTCACATTTACGTAATGCCCACTCTCTGGTTAAATTTATGTATTTCGCTGTAAATTTAATTTGTTAAATTGAAATATGTGCGCATATAAGGTCAGAGAGGCAGGCAGAAAGAGCGAGAGAGAGATATGCATATATATAGTGGGAGAGCGCGGCAAAAGAAAAGCGAAAATGTCGCACAAAATGGCGGCAAACAGCGGAAGTCAGCTACGTGCTGATATGATTGATGACTGCCAACAGCATCAAAAAACGCAATGCAAATAAAATTCACAATTTTGTTGTTGGCCCTTTTTCGAGTGGTATGTAAAAAAGGAGCCGTTAGTTTTTTAGTTTAGTCTGGCTGCGCTACATAATTCACATCTATTTGCCATCTATTTTGAAGTGACACCACTTGCTGGCACGTACAACCGTTAAGAGTTGCCATTTTGTGTTAAGTGGCAACGCCAACCCACAGAACCCACCATAAATTAATTGGATTCCGTTTATGGTCATCTACTATATGCATTTAACTGTAAATTATATTTGCATTTCCATCCATGTCCTTATATCCTTATCTCCTCTAAATCAGCTTTCTTATATATCCCTTTAATTTCTTTACCTCTCTCTATCTCTCTCGTATATTGTATTACAACTACACCCACCCACATTTAAGTGCCCCTCTATATACATACATGTGTAGCTTTTTTTTACACGTCTTAGTTTTACATCACTTTTTTATAGCCAACTCATTCTGAAGCAATTCATTTAAGTCCCCTTTCCCCTTTCTCTTTCTTTACATTTCGTCAGGCTGTTGGTCAGCACATCAGTCAGTCAGTCAATCAGTCAATCAGCGAGTTAATTGCTTACTTTACAACACTCATGCATATGAATTAGGGGCATTCCCCCATTGTGATCATTTTCTTCTCTCTCTCTCTCTCTCTCACTCTCTCCATCTCACTCTGGTTGCTTGCTGTCTGTCGTCACATAATCAATTTACTTTGTTACACTTTTTTGCTTGTTGCTGCTGATGTTTTTTCAGTTTTTTTTTCTACATTTTTCGCAACATTTTTGAGCAACGAATTGTTGTTTTTATTGTGCTGGGCGGCAAAATTCAATTGCAATTTAAGCAAAGCTTTCGCTACAGTTTGTAGCGCGCGCACACACACACACAGACGCACGTATACGATAAGTAGGTAAAGAAAAAGTAGAAACGAAACGAAATGAAATGAAATGAAATGTAGCTCAGCTATAATAATAACAACAACAGCAACAGCAGCGGCAGTCGTAGTAAAAACTGTTGTTAATGCTGTAAAGCGCGTGTTAAGCATATGCTGGCAGCAGCTGCTGCTCTCTCGCTCACTCCAGTTGATTGCATAATTGATGCGTTTCTTTTTGTCTTGTTGCTTTTCTTTACATGTTTCGCATTTGGGCATTACATGATGCGCGCTTTGAAGCAGCGCAGTCTGTTGGTGCTGATGCTGCTGCCTAATGATAAAGCGCGGCCGCTTACACACACAGATACACTCACACAACCATTATGCAATTCTCCAATATCACAGAGCGAAACTCTACAAGAACACAACGAAAATGGCTCAGCAGCAAGAGCTTGGATTTAGCAATGCTGCTGCTGTGCTGCTCACACGCATACAAATGCTATAATTGCCAGACAGAGATCTCTGGCACCGATTAGCCAATGTCAGAGATCTACGGCGCTAAGTATATTTAGCCATGACCGCTGAGCCAGAGATCTATGGCTCTCCATACATTGTAATTAGCATACATTAGATATACATACATATGTACATCCGCATATATACATAATTTCACTGAAAGCTGTTTCTCAAATTCTTATTAGCATTCGTACAATACCTGCAGCCATTCCAATTGGAGCGTTGCTCCACATGATATAAAATCAAGTTTTTAGCAACCCAAGAAAAAAATTAATAACAATTAACAGTAACAACAAAGCGACGGTCAACCTTCGCTTTTTGATTTTCGCTTTGGCTTTGCCTTTGGCTTTGACTCATTCAGGGTCGCTGCGTTATTAGCCGAGAGAGAGAGAAAGAGAGAGTAGGAGAGTGTGAGTGAGAGAGAGAGAGAAAGAGCTAGTCACCTAAGTGAAGGGATTTTTGATTAAGATTCGCGTATGCAAAATTATTTTGCGAAATTCATAAAAAATATTTATAATACGAGATATACATATGTATGTATATACATATTTATATGCATATATCTATATACTGATTAATTGACTCGTTGATTGACTGACTGATGCTCAAAATCTAATGTCAGATTGACTGATAGATAGATCACGAGATTGATTGATTATCAGATTGATATACTATATTGAGGTACTGATTAACTGTATATATAGATATAACTCTACTTTCAAGTTTGCTTTAGCCTTTGTTTGTGAAGCATTTCAAATGTTGTTTTAATCAAATTTATTGTCTTCAAGCTTGACTGACTGGCAAATATTTATCATTTCTGAAAATGTTGCATTCGAGTTCATAAATAATTATTTAAAAACATATACACGACATATATTATATATGTATAATTATCCATACATACGTATATGAGCAGGCCTTGGGTTAGATGAGGGCCAACTCAACGTGATAGCCAACGCAAACAGAGCACAAGACAAACAACATATTAAATAAACAAACAAACAATTCTCAAGCAAGAAAACATCAACAAAAATATTATTTAGATAATTTAAATTAGGAAAAGAAAACTCTCCAAGCGAGTAAATAATGAAAAGTTTGATGTATGAAAACAAAATTGAAGTCTAAAATATTTTTAAAATATTGCAAAATAATCAAAAATCATTATGATTATCACTAAAGCTCTATTAGAATGCTTATAAGTTGAAGACGTAAAGCTTAAGACCCCAGGAATAAATAATAACACATTATATATGTATGAAACAATTCACTTATTAAAAAAACTCACATTAAATTATAGAATTTAAATTAAATTTTTGCAAACAATTTTCTAATGCAAATAAGATAAGATAAGACTTGGCCCAAAAAAGTAGACTGCATCATTTTCGGCTTGTTTTGTTTTGTAGATAACGGGATATGACACGATAAGAACTTGCTGCAATGTGGAAGGCTAAGCTTAAACAATATTCAAGCAAATATCAAAAAAGTTAACAATATTTGTTTATCAAAAAGCACAAAGTGAATTTGTTTACCTGCCTAAAAGTAAACAAACGAGTTGCTACTCTGCTGTTCATGATCAATCAAATGCGTTTGCGCCGCTTATCAGCTGCTTGCTATAAAATTATATAAACATTTTAAATTTAACATTTGTCAACTGCGATTTATTGGGTGTAAATTACTGAGTAATCAATCTCTCTCTCGCCTACTCGCCCATTAATTCTTACGCTCAGTCAACTCTTGGCGTGCGCCATCTCTTTTTCACTTGCACAGCTGCACTTAACATTTGTATTGGGTCGGTGCAAAAGGCAAACGCGCAATTAGCATAAAGTACCGGATAGTCCGACAGTGGGGCAGACAGAGACAGACAGAAAGTTGGCGCTGTTGTTGTTGTTGTTGTTGTTGTTGCTAGTTTGCAAGTGTGAAAAGAGTTGGTTGCAAGTTTCAGGTTGACTGCCTTGACGATGGCAGATGACGTCAACAAAATGCAAAACGCAGCGCATAATAACTGAATGAGTGAATGAGTGAGTGACTGAGTGACTAACTCACTTAGCTTGAGTGCGCGAGCGAGCGAGCGAGTGACTGAGCGAGCTAGCGACTGCGTCAGTAATTCTCCAAGTGCGGGCTAGACGGTGCACAGTGGTGTGCAACATAATTAGCACAGCTACAAATTTGTTGATATTTCATTGATTTTCAAGTGTAAGTAAGCACTCTTTTCCTCTCACTTATAATCAGTTCTTTAACAATATTTCTAATATTTCTAATACGAGTGGGATATATGTATGTACGCATTTGTATATATGTATGTACTATGTATTTATATGTATTTGATTTTCTACCTGCTCAGTTTGCTTGTGCTTGTGCTTGTCTGCCGGGTAACACCCATACATATATACATATATATATACACACCCACACACACGCGAACCATTCCACAGCTCAATTCAGTTACCGCGCGCTTAATTTATGTTCATTTATTTAGTTATTGTCTCTCTTTCTATTGCTGTTGCTGTTTGTTTATTGTTGCTTTATGGCAATTCCCTTTCCCATGTCCCCCATTCATGTTTGGCATGCGCTGCACGTATTTCTGTCCCTGTCCCTCTACCCCGCCACGCATGCAGACAACATCAAGCGAACCAAGCGTCGCACTGAGCTGAGCTTAGTTAAGTTGAGCGCAACGGTTAAAATGCAGCGCTCTCGCTCTATTGCTCTGCTGCTCGTTCGTTAAATCACTCTCAGTTAATGGCTTTGCGTGAGTCTGGGTGTTTGTGTGTGTGCGTGCAAAGAATTGTTGCTTGTTTGTTTGTTTATTTATTTTGTTGTCGTCATAACAGCGCCTAGTTATCGCTTTAACACAGCAGCAGCAGCAGCAGCAACAGCAGCAGCAGCAGCAGCAGCCGCAGCCGCAGCAGCAGCAGCGACAACAACAATTACTTTAAAGACAGTTGCATAGCAATAATAACAACATCAGTGCCAAACAACAGGAAGCTTTAATTCAAATCAAATTACCTCCCACACTCGCCCTATCTTCTTGCATAAGTCAGTCTGTGTGTGTGTCTGTCTGTCTGTCTGTCTGTCTGTGCGTCTCAAAATGGCGCCTTTATAATTGAAAGCTCAGTCATAAATTGCTTCGATATCAATTTTTGATTTATTATTGAAATTCAACAATGGCAAATCAATTATCATAACAAATGAACATTTCACAATGGACAAAAGATACATCGACTACTCAAGCTATTGATATAACAATGCACACATATGTACATACATACATAGATAAACAGACGCACGCACAGACAACACATGGGAAATGTCAAAGGCAATTGTGGTATTAGTAAATTCCCTCAAGCAAAGTTTTGAAAGGTTTAGTCCTTTAGGCATTTTGAGTTAGCAAACAGACAGCTAATATATGTATGTACACTGTACAAAATTTCACGAACTTTCAACCAAATATTTAACCATATTTTTATGGTTCTTTTGTGTTAAATTTTAAAAATTACAAAAATAATAATAATGATTTGTTGAAAAGCTTGTAAATCTTTTCAAAAGTAAACAATTTTTTTTGCAGTGTGTAAACACGTATATGCATATGTATGAGCATAGAGCAGAAGCAGTTGGTTGGGCGTTAGGAGACGAAGAAGTAGGGAAACTTGAAGACACGTTGACATGACTATACACTTAGACAGTGGCACAAGGCAGCAGGGGTCGAGGATTGGGTCACAATTTTGCAACGCAATTTGCAAAGTGTTGACAGCAGACACACATCTACTTATACACATAAAATACATGTGAGTGTGTGTGTGTGTTGAGAAACTTGCTATCAAAGTGGAGCAGAAAAGTAAGAGAATTTATTAGTTGCCTTTCATAGCAAATATTGTGACAAATAGGCATATAAAGGAAGCATTCGCTGAGTGCTTGGAGTGTCTGTGCGTGTGGAGAGTGGAGACTGGGAGAGGAAGAGAGTGCAGCAGACTCTCCTTGCTGCTGTAGGCAAACAGCGTTGTGCTGTTTATTAGCCTTAGCTAGATTTAGCTAGTTCTTTCTAGCAAGCATAACTAAAGTTGATGTTTAGCTTAGCCGTAAAAGAGCCAAGAGTTAAGTTTAGCTGGTAATGCAATGACTTCATGAAAAGCTGCACTGACAACACTGACTGGAATACAACTATGTACTTTTATGTGCATGTATGGAAATAAAAAGCCTGACGACTTAAGTTTTATGCTGAATGCGTTTGCAGCACGAGGCGCCATGTTGTTAATTGACATACGGCTCTCCCTCTCACTCCCACAGAAGCAATCGAGACAATTACAGTGGTGGCGCCATCAAGTGTGCCATGTGCAGTTGCCTTTGAATGCGTTGGCTCTTCTATGCATTTAATTGTTGCTGTTGTTTTTGCATACTTTTCAGCACTTATCCTCACGTCTGTCACATGCTTAATCAGCACTTTGCATATTTTATTATTGCATTTATCGTTTATCGCTCATCGATTATCGCATTCGCACAAAATTCACATATTGACAGCTCGTCGGCTCGTCGGGAGTTTCGTCTATTTTGGGAGGCTGCATTGCGGCTGCACCTCATTGTCAAATGATGTGGCGCGACCACACCTCCCGCCGCCCGCCCTCAGCAAATAGCCGCCCAAAATGACATGCAAATTGAAAAGCCATGCAAAAATCATTGACTTGCAGCTACTCATTAAAAATGGGACAGACAGTGGGCGTAATCGTTGAACATAATGCAATATTAGAGGATATCTAATGGATTTTTTATTATATTATACATGTCATTGGTTATTTACAGGATATCTGGCCGTCAGGCTATATTCCAACCAAGTCAATTCACATCAATATGCACTTTATTCAGCATTTTGCTAATTACTACAGGGTATTTTCAAGTGTTGAGGCTTTTGTTAAGCATTTAACGAGTCTGGCTGCCTCTGCCTTTGACAGTCCGCCCTTGTCAAGCACACACAAACATACATATATAGATATATATACATGCATACCTATGTAGCTATAGCATTGCTGGCGTCTGTTGACTTTTCAGTCGCACTGTTGCCCAGTGCAAATTTGCCTGCATTATTGAACACTTTGCGCGCGCTCTCTCTTTTACAGGGGGGAAAACAAACTGGCAGCTGGCATAAACGCTTTTCCATTTGTACATTCGCACATTTTCACAATTTCCCTAGCGAGGCGAAGGAGGGGCCCGGGCACAGGGCGTGGCACTTCATTCCTTTTTTTTCAACGATTGAAGGCGAAGTTTAATTAAACAGCGAAACATTTTCCTTTAAAATTTCTCTAACGGGACTTAAAGCTTGATGGTTCTTGGGAACATTTTTGGTATGGCATATAGGAAAGTTCTACTAAGTGTTCATATTCATTTTCATATAAGTTTGGCCATTAGCGCATCCTTTGCCCTTGCTCAAGTAGAGCTTTAGAGCTTCAAGTTGAATTTAATACAGGGTATATGGATAGTAAATCAATTTACATTAAATAGTGCCTGTTGAAATGATCCAATCTTAATCTTCTTATATTATTCGAACCAAATAACTCTTTATGATATTCTAAAAGAGGTTGGGCTATTTATCGATATCTATCGATTGTTGTTAAAGGTATTCGAAAGTTAGCCAATAGACGGTAATCGATAATATGTTGATCGGTTATCAAGTTTCTATATTTTTATACATTCGAAAATAAGTTTAGCTGCATATCGATAATTATCGATTGTGCTTAAAGTTAAGCGAAAGTCTTGGCAATTGACAGCAATCGATAATATGTAAATCTGTAATCATATTTGAGTTTTTTCAAGTTCTTATGTTTTTATCAGCATATATTCATTCTATTCGCATTTATATCGAAATTTATGCCAAGTCCTTTTTGGCCCGCTTTCCACTTTCTGTTCGGGCTTTAACCAGAAACTTGGCAAAGGACGAGCAACTGGCAACGGCCATGTTTCTGCCACACTAATAACCGAACGCATTTTGCTCCCGAATGCATAAATTATAGTCGTAGACCGAGAGGAAGGTGCTCTATGAAATGTTATTGTAGTTATGCCCGTTCGAGCAGTGGAAAAGCGAGTATATTGGCTAGATAGAGACTTGAAATGGGAAATATATACCAGACAAAACATAACTAAGAATGCAGAGGCCCATTTTGGGGCGTGGCGAATTGAGTAAGCTGTAGGTCCCTCAGTTATAGAGCTCTCTTACTTGAATCACTCTTCAACGTTCGCGCATATTCATCTTGGGCGAGTATCGCACAGTCGTTCATGCCTGAATGCAATGATTTTACTTGTTTTTTATGCAAATTCCAAGCAGAAATTTGCATAGAGCTAGGCAATAAAAATCGATACTCGTTAAAGGGAGAGAGTGAGAGAGCGGAAGGGAGAGTGAAAGAAAGAGACAGAAAATGTAGAGGCAGAGATGCAGAGAAAGAGAACTTCCGTTTCTAAAAAAAGTCGCTCGTTATCATCCTATTGTATTACGAGGCATGCAGAAAACATAGAAATCGAAACAGCTATCATAGGAATCCTTGGAAATATCCTAGAATAGCCCCAAAAGATGCTATATCATAAATAGCTTCAGTGATGGGGAAATGGAAACCTCACTAAAGTGCTAACATCAAGTTAAACATTCACTTTGACTGCATGTCAAATATCTGTCAGTTAACAACTGCCATAAATATAGATTTTAAGTAATTGAAAAGCCGTTTGATCAACAGCTTCACTATTAACTATAATTAACGAGCGCAACTGTACTTTAATGCATTTGGAGAAAAAGCATTTTGAAATTGTTTTGGATTTTTATTTCGTAGTTGAACGAATGATTAATATGTAAATTGATTGATGGCTAAAATCGTAAAAAAAAAAAACTAAAACGAAATTCAATTAAGTGAAATGCGAATATGGTCATAAAAGAGAGACAGCAACAACGACAACAACAACAACAACAGTTTATGGCCTTAGCTAATGGGCAGGTTGGCTTCTGCTTTTGGCCTTTTGGCATTTAAACGCGTTTTGGCTTTCTTCTGCTTTCAGCTGCGACTGACTGACTGGCACTCAAATGTCAGTTAGGATTTCGAATGGCTAATACCCATTAAAGTATTGCCAATAGACACTGGGGTATATTGAGGGCAAAGTTAAGAGGGGGCGGTATGAAGGGAGTAACATACCCTAAGCATAGAACTAGTAGCTTCAAGCCTAACTTCATTGCATATTGATTATTGTCAAGCCGATAAATATAGATATATATCGATTTGAAGTTCGCTTCGAGCATATCTTGAATGTCATACATTTGTTTTAGTATATGATTTACATGTTTTTAGCACTTGAAATAACTTCGATATTTATCGATTTTCATTAAATATATCTAGTACCCCTCTCTCAAAACGCTTAAAGTTTTAAATGTAGTATGTATATGCTATGAGTGTTGCTGATTGTTTCTTATTGATATATTCCCATTTTTTTTCGATAAATATCGATTTCTAATTCAGCTTCTATATAAACATATTTCATATAGTATTTAAATAAAAACTGTTGAAATTCCATAAGATTAATCGGCATAAATGGCTATGCTCGCTCATATATATACTTTCGATTACTAAACATCGATTATTATCGATTTTTAGTTAAAAGCGGTAATATGTATATAACATATAGATTTCTTATGTGTACTCCTAGGAACACATTCAAATTAAATTCTATGACTCTCTATTCGATAGCTTCAACGATTTCCACAGTTATCGATTTTTAATCTAGCTATAGCTCTGCATATTTGCGCTAGAGATGTTTGTCAGTCTGAAATACTCACAAAAATTAAAGCAGAAATAATCGGTTCACAGTTAGAGCCTCTTTGCTTACAGGGTATTCAGTAGTCGATCACAATCGCTGCTTGCTATTATGCTGGTTATTGTAGACCGGGGCTAAGACTAATTAAGTCCAACAGCCAAATTTGACTTTGATGAACTGCTCGCATGTATATAACGGGTAGATTAGGTATATCTAGACGAGGGGGGGATGAGATGGCGATGGGGGATTGGGGAGGGAGCGATGGCTCATGCAATACGAGACGCATTTGCATAACAATCGAAGGGGTAGCTCCCCATTCGGAAGGGTTGCTTGTGTGTTGTCGGTGCCACAAATTGTTGCAGTTGCATTAATCTTAATTAATGCCATGTTGCAGTCGCAGTTGCAGTCGCAGTCGCAGTTGCAGTTGCTCTTGTTGCATATTTCAAGAGCGGGCTAATGGCTCGTTGCAGTTGGAGTCGGCTGTTGGGGCAACATTTTAATTAAGCGCCTGCTTAGCCGCGCCTCAACTTGCAAGGATTCGATTTGGCTGAACTATTTCTAAATGCCACAAGGCAGAAGGCAAGTGCGGCACAAGCTCATCTTAGCCCAGTTAATGGAGAGAAGGCAAATATAAGCTGCCGCTGCCTCGACCCAAATGTCATCGAAATGGCGCTGAGTTCAAAAACAAAGCGCATGGCCTCAATATGCAGAAGCTGCGCAAGATTAACTAAGCAAAAGGGCAAACAGAAGTGCAGAAGAAGCAGAAGTAGACTGAGGTATACCCTTCCAGCAGATGTCGAGTTGTATACAGGAGGGGAGTTCCCACTATCAATCCCTAGTTTAGACGAGACTATCTCTAGCGTCTAGAGCGGAGCGACTAGAGCGATGAGCGACCCTAGGGAGAGCGAGAGCGAGAGCTAGAGCGAGGAGAGAAGCATAAGTAGCTAAGCAGATAACTAGACTATATCGAGAATCGAATCGAGGAGACGATAGGCGAGAGCTAGAGGAGACGAGAGCAGAGCATAGCGAGAATGCGAGACAGAGCGATAGCATATTATAGCGGAGATCTAATAGCAATAAGCTAGATACTCTAGATCTATCTATATCTATCTCATATAATCTATATCTATATCGATATCTATATCTATTTATCTATATCTATATCTATATCTATATCTATATCTATATCTATATCTATATCTATATCTATATCTATATCTATATCTATATCTATATCTATATCTATATCTATATCTATATCTATATCTATATCTATATCTATATCTATATCTATATCTATATCTATATCTATATCTATATCTATATTTATATCTATATCTATATCTATATCTATATCTATGCAAAATCCATAAATCTAAATACAAAGAACTATCTATGCCTAGTATGATTTGCTCTACACGAACATATAATCGAAATGTCAAATCCCATCACTTTGTAAATGAGAGCAGCACGACTTGCAGATACCCTGCAAAAATAGATAATAGTTAACTTCATACAACAAAACAAGGAGAGATCGAATAATGTTCAAAAATATATATTATATACATATATATGTAATTCTATACAAATATATTTATACATATATATAAAAGCTACTCCTTCACTGTTTTTAGATCAAAGAAATATCTATGGGTTTTACTTCGCTTGTAAAAAGTTTATAGAGCGTTTAAAAGTTTTCAAAATGTTGAAGCTCTCAGAAATACTCGAAAAAGTCTTCAAATTTGTAATGAGAAAAAACAAAAACAAAACAAAAATGAAATGAAAAAGTATGAAGCGGAATTGAAACTGCGCGGAAACGGAACATGGCAGCGAAACACATGCAGCGCAACATGAAAAAAAAAAAAAACAGAAAAGAAAAGTAATTCTTCGGTTGCAACATTTTGTTGCCATGGCGGAATGCGATAAAGTTTTTAATTACAGGAGAGGGCGACACATATTTTACAGCCATTAAAAACTTGCCGACATGGCAAGAATACCGCCCCATTTCGTACCGCCCAGCTCCCGACCGGGAGTCCTCCGGCCCTCGCACATATGCCAGGCGACACGTTTGCCACCCACAGGCAAACAGACAAACAGACACCCTTTCGGGCGAGCAGCACTGCGAGTTTCAATTAACTGAAACATTTGCACATATACATACATACATATATTCCCACAGTCGAGCCCCATCGGACTGGCAGAATATTCAAATAATTCGCATGTGAACAATTAAGATGACCTAGAAAACAATTGCTGCAAAAGTTGGAGCTCTTGTTGGTTCCATTATTAAGGATATTTATCCTAAGCTTAGAAACTAAATGAGTACTGCTCAAGCTTACTATGCAGGAAATTTTAAAAAACTTGATTAGTTCTTAAATATTTCCATTTCGTAGACCCAAGGACCTCAGGAACTAGAGGAATTACAGCTGTTAGATTAGGTATGTGAGCTGACTGTGTGGAGTATATGAATACCTTCTTATTTAGGAACTTGGAAGGCCCTAAAGCTATAGCTCTCATCTTAGGTATGCGAGCTCTTCTTAAGCTTACTATGAAATATCAATGAAAGCCAGAACGGTTTAAGCTATTCTCTCAGGATTTTCACCTTATAGCCCCAAGGAACTTAGAAGGCATGCGAGGTAAAGCTGCTGAATTCGGTAAGTGAGGTGTTCTTAAGCTTACTATGCTAATAACTTCATATTTCCTCATTTCCGAGAAACCCTTCTGAAGGCACTCACGAATTGCTCTCAACTTTCGGTATATGAGCAAAAGCTCCAATTCAATAATTCACTTACAAATTGACAAATTAGGAGCATTATCTAGTCAAAATGCTAGAACATATATGGCTTAGCTAATTTGTTCAAAAAAATCCAAAAAAGAAATTATTATTTTTTTTTTTTGGAAAAATTATTTATTTATATATTTTTTAAAAATTCATTGTAAAATAAAAATAATGCTATCTTTTGTTAGAATCTAGCAATACTTTGGGAATATCTCTGTAGACTGCGCATCGCCATAGCCATTCATATGCTTCAAAGGCAAAGGGAGCGATTTCGGAGTCTGGCAAGATGTGCGAGGTGCAGACGTTGCAGGAAGACCTGGCCCAGATGTTCACCGAATTCAGGGAGCAGCGCTGCTTCGAGTTGCTCCGGCTGTTTGGGCAAGTGCGTAGCTGTGATTGCGACCACCAAATTCGTGTGCGGCAGATCCAGAAGCCGGCGCTCAGATTACCGATGGCCAGACGGAAATTGCTAGCGTTTTGCGTAATATTCCTGCTGCTGCTGCTGCTGCTGGCCTTGATGTGGATCTATACGACAAGGCGATACAATCAGGTGGCGGCCATGGGCAGCGGCGCCTGCGCCTCCACAATCCTATTTACCCATAACGATTGCGATATCTACGCTTAGCATTGTTTTTATTTACACATTAAATATGAATTTATTTTTTAAGCCATGCGGGTCTACTACTTGGATAGCAATCGATAGTTGTGATATCGATCAATATCGTTTTGGAAGACTACGGATATGCAGGTGTTGTCTTATCTACTGTGTATATCTCTACTATTTTTATGAGCAGGCTCAATTTCGATAATTATCGACGAGGGCTCTCATATAGCCATATTTTTATACCCAATATTCATATTCTCTATGTAAACTCTGCTTTTATTTTTATTGCAGAATTCATATTGAGATATCGCTATCGATAAATATCGATGATTGCATATATATATATATATATATATATATATATATATATATATATATATCATTTGCTACAATTCCATCTCTCTCTCTCTCTCTCTCTCTCATAACCGCCTCTGCCTTCATCTCTCTCTTCTACTCGCTCTTTCTCTCCCTCTCACTTTCTTTTACTCCTCTCTTATTTTCTCACTTCATTTTTCACATTTGAAACATCGTCTTCATCTATGGAACTCAATGTATAGCTGCCTCTGAGCTTTAACTTTTCGATATCTGGTAATATTGCTCATTTCTGCTTCTGTATTTTCCCCAAGCGATTCCAAAAATGCACAACAGAGGGCGCAACAGCAACACAAAGCAAAAACCAACAACACAAAAAAAAAAAAAAAAAACAAAAACACTTTCTAACATCTAACAACAAATTCCTTTACAATTCACTAAACAGCAACAACAAGAGGAAGAGCAAAAAGTCGAGCTTTACGCAAATTGTGCAAACACAAACCCAAAAACTACCAGAAATAAAAAGTAGGAAAAAAAATTTGTTTGTGCAACAAAGTAGCAACACGCCCACAGCACAGCCTCGCCTCGTTCCGCACAGCCCCCTACAGTGTCCACGCCCTATTTCAGTTAAAATCAACAGCTGCCCAAAAACCATTAGCAAGAGGTGTATGAGCGCCTACCAAAGGGTCTGCACGACTAGCAGATGCTCTATAGGCACATGTAGAAGCTATTAGGGATATATTTGGAAAATTTCCTAAGTGATAGACCCAAGGAACTCAGGAACTACATGAGCTACAGTTGCCAAATTTGATATATAACTTCTCATAATACTTACTACGAAGCATAAGTAAAAATGTATTCCATATAACTTATATCAGCCGAGATTCCCGCTCAGCAAACTCAATGAACTCAAAAACTATCTGAGATGGTAACATAAGGCCAGCTATCACAGCTTTGCCACAGCTTATATCAAAGCACTTGTGCCAATTAGGTCAGCTATACCCATATTATCCTACAGTTCCATTGTATAGACCCAAGGAACTCATAAGCTACACAACACAGAGCTTTCGAAATTCATATATGAACTTTTCCAGATAACACTTTAAGGGAAACAAACATTTGCACAATATCAGAATACCCCTTTCAGTGCGTTTTCAATGGGTTCAGGTTGTACAAAGAATGTGAAATAGAATCAACAAATGCGCAGCGCCAAACTAAACTGAAGCAAAAAGTAACGTAAAGAGGCGCAAACAGTGGGCGTGGCATGGCCTGCCTACTATTGAGGCGTTGCGTTTAGTGTTTTTATATATATACTGTTTTTTTTTTATTTTTTATTTTTTTTTTGCTGAATAGTTTTTCAATTTTTTTCCGCTCTTTTTCATGAATGGAACGCAAAACGCGGCTCAGTCAGTGGGCGGCTGGGCGTGGCTGTGCTCGTTAGAAAGCCGACTGCCGACACTTGAAAGTGTTGCCAAAGCTTCTGTGTGTGTGTGTGTGTGCGGGTGTGTGTGTGTTTTGTTGTTGCTTTTTCATATTTCTAGTTCGCCATTCAAGAAGCGAAACAAGCAACAACAAACATGAGCGACAAAAGCGACAGCCGTGCGACATTAATTGAAGTTTGTTGAACCAAAAAAGAAAAGAAAAAAAAAGCTATTTGCATGGCCCCCATTCGTAATGAACTAGCCACGCCCACAGACACAACCGTTCGTCCCACGCTGTGGCAGCATCTTTAGCTGATGACTGAATGATAAAAACAACAACAACAACAGTAGCATAAGAAGAGCAGGAGACAGCTTTTCAATGGGAAAAACACTTCAATCAAGCCAACTGATTGATTGACTGAGTTAGTAGGTCAGTGACTGAGCGATTGAGTGTCTGCTAGATACACTGAATGATTGACTACTTTGTTGAAGGACTGCAGTCAATGATTAACTGATTGATGATTGATTGAGTGACTGCTTGATTACATGATTGCTAAATATTGATTGAGAGATTCAGATTGAATTTGATAGGTTAAGGGATTGACTGCATGGCTTTGGCTGATTGATGACTTGAGTGATTCAGTAACTGATTGACCGAATGATTGATACATGATACGCATTATTGAATGCATTTCATTGATTGACTGATTGGGCCTGGTTGATTGATAGGCAGCTTGGATGACTGCATTGCTTTGACTGATTGATGGCTAGTGGGATTGAGTGGTCGAATGATTGACTGACAATCAATTTGTGTGTCAGATTGAAAGACTATGATGGGGCTGATTGATGACTTGAGTGATTCAGTAACTGATTGACTGAATGATACGCATGATACGCATTATTGAATGCATTCATTGAATGACAAATGAAATGCCTGGTTGATTGATAGCCAGCTCGGATGACTGCATTGCTTTAACTGATTGATGGCTAGTGGGATTGAGTGGTCGAATGATTGACTGACAATCAATTTGTGTGCCGGATTGAAGGACTATGATGGGACTTAAAGGGGAAACAAAGCCAGTGACTGTCTAATTGACTGACTACTTGAGTTGATTGACTGACTGACAAGCGTTAAAGATGACTGACTATAGACATGGGGAGCACAGCTGTGACTGATGACTCATCTATTGACTGATTGACTGGCTGTCTAGCTAATTATCCTGGCGAAAAATAAAACAAAAGCCTGGTTGATTGACTGATTGACTGCTAGCCTATTTGAGGTAATCAATTATTTTATGAGCCGACTGACAGGCCAATTAATAAAATACTTCTCATCAGATTCGCTTCAAACTCATTTGATCTCGCTGAAAATTAAGTGAAGGCGGAAAAATGCCTAAAAACTTTTCAGAAAAAAACGTTACAACAGCTCACAAATGTAATTCAATTTATGATTCAATTTTGTTCATTGTCAGTGCTTCATGGGAATTTTCGCTAGTCTCACTTGCTTTTCAGTTCATTTTCCTGCTTACATTAAATCGTGATGCAATCCGGTGAGAAATTGTCAAAAGAAATATTGCAAAGATATTTCCTGGCAAAGATTTCTGTGAGACACGCTAATTATACCCTATATAGTTGGTTGTTAACTAAATGCGGGGAACTCATTAACTATGGGAGATACCAAAATTTGTATGTTGACTTTGCTTACCATCTCTTTAATGTATATATTGAGTATAGTTCAAATATATGTAATCTAGTTAAGTTATGTATCTTATAGACCCAAGGAACTCAGTAACTAATTGGATTATAATTACCGAATTCGGACTGTGAGCTCTTGAAGAGAGTACTATATATAATTTATATATAATATGTTTAGCTATCTTACTAAAAGTTCCTCTGTAATAGACCCAGGGAACTCAGAAATCGTAAGAGTTGCAAACGTCAATTTTGGTAAGAAAGTTCTTGATAGAGCTACTGAGATTTATAGCTGCATATTTTCTAATACAATTGATAAATAATATTCCTGATGTAGAACATTATCTATGTTTGATAGTCCCTTATTTTATAACTCTTTTTCCTTTCTAGAGTATCTCTGCGTCTCTCCATTTATTGCAGACACATTTTCATTAGTTTTAATAGCAGTGACATTCTCGAGAGCCCAAAGTAGCTGTCTAACTTTTAAGGAAGTTGCAAGAATCTTGGCCCCGCACACGAATCCTTTTTGGCACCAGGTTCAATGCGCCCAACAAATTTCTCTTCGTTTTTCGCTTTTGTTTTGTTCCCGTCATTTTCTCTCGCCACCTCTGACTCTTGCTCCATAAACTTGACAAAGTTGTTGCACAGACAGAAATGCAGAGAATTACGCCCGATCCACTGCACCATGTCCATTTATCCTTCTGCTTAAAAGTTTTCTATTTACCAACTGCGATTTGTTCTCCTTTTTGTTGTGCTTGCTGCAATTGGAATTTCTAGTTCAAGGGAATTCGCCATAAACATTTTCTTCTTATCTGTGTTGATGACAAGACTCTCTTTTTCAGGAGATGTGTGCTTGAATGTGAATATACTCGTTCGGGTAGATAATAGAAGAAGAAGAGGAGTGAGATAGAGAGAGAGAGAGGTGGAGAGAGAGACGGTTTGGGGAGAGACTGAGAGGAGAGAGCTGATCGAGGAGAGAAGAGAGAAGAGACACTCCTTTGCGATGAGACGGAGAGAGATAGAGATCCCAGCAGAGAGGTAGACGTAAACTCGCGAGAAAGACCAGGATGGCGCGCTGCAGTACAGAGAGTAAAGGAGACAGAAAGGAAAGGAAATGAGGAAAGAGGAGAGGGTAAGGTATAAATGAAAGAGAACGACGGATTGATATTGTTTTTCTGACTCAATTATGTACTCTAACTTCCAAAAGATCAATAGAGCCCAGGAGATGACGCAGAGCTCAAATCACGTAGAGACGGACGGGAGGAGGAGGGGAGCCAAAAAGAAAGACGAAGTCCTGCCCTGTTTCGTACGTCTATTGTCTCTCGTCTTCTCTCTCTCCTCTCTCTTCCTCTCTCTCGTCTCTCTCCTCTCTCTCTCTCTTCTCTCTCTCTCTCTCTCTGTCCCCCTCTCTGTCTCTCTCCTCTTCCTCTCTCTTTCTCTGACTTACTCTTTTTCTCTCTTTCTCTCCAGGTAACTCTCTCTATATATATACATGCCTATTTGGTCAACATTGAAACACTTTCTCCTGGCTCAAGAGCAGCCAGAGTTGCCACCTTTTGCCACAAAAAACCAAAAATCGTTCCCTGCTTCTAGCCGATAAGAGAGCTAAATGGAAATAATTAATTGCTATGGAAATTAATTTGTTCGCCTAGTTCCAAAAATCTGCGGCTATGCCAGTGTTGCCACCGGCGTGCAAATATTTGCGCAAACAATTTCAACTTTCGTCCACAAAATGGCGGCGACTGTGGGTCGGTGCCTGGGCATTCTGGTGGGGCGGTGCTTTTGGAGGTGGCTTTCCTGTTGTTGTTGTTGTTGTTGCCGCTGGCTGTGTGCCACCTGTACGCTGCCCCAGCCTCAGCCGCAGTCCCCATCCCAGTCCCACCCACTCGCTGTCTCTCTCTCTGCCTCCCACATACATCGTTTCAAGGACACTTTTGGCTCCTCGGCAGCCAGCGTCCTGCTAGCTGGCTAACCACCTCGCGTCGCCCCTCCTCGTGCCCACACTCTCCCTCTCGCACATTTCACATAAATCAACGCCGTCTGCCTGGGCTTCCGCTTTGCAGCTCCTTTCCTCTCACTTTCCTCTTCTTCGGCTGCTTGCTTTGCTCTCTGTTGCTTTGTTTGACTGTCTACGCTTTTTCTTGCTTCTGCCTCTGCCTCGCCCCCACAACCACCGCCGGCTGCCCCTCGGGACAATAAAAATGGAAAGCAAACAACAACAAATACGAAACACTCGAGCAGCATTTTCTAGGCTCCGTTTCTAGGGTTGCAAATGTGCCCGGCACACTCATATATAGATATATATGTGTGTGTGTGTGTGTGTATGTGTATGTAAGGAGTAGACATGTCTTCGGATATTCCCAACTATGGAATACCCTGATGAGATCTACATTTTAATTGATTGCACAATGAGGATAAAGAATTGGAATTGCAGTAAAAGTCAAAGGAGCAAAGTTATGAAAGGATTCCATGCTCGTTTATAGACTTTAATAGAGATCTAGACTTGATAGGCAGATAGATAAATTTATAAAGTAGATGTGGCATACAGAGATATGAGATAGATGCAGATAAATCCACAAAATAGTTGCGATAGATGTTATTATGTATCGTTAGATAGATCCATAGATCCATACATCAGCTATTAAAGTACGATAAATGCAATATAGGTGGAAACAAAATAATTATAAGTAATATATATATATAGACACATAAGCATACTACAGATAAGTGGATAGTTTTAAGATAATATGCATATACCTTGTGAATATATAGGGATAATCCCTATATATACGAGATATCTATAAGGTTCGTTTCTTTCATTCTAGATATTTATGTATGGATACTTGTAGATCATATATTTACTAGATATTGTCTATCTATAAGATGTTAGTAGTATATATTAACTATATAGGCGATCTATCAACTTGAGAAAGCTTTAGCCGCTATTTTCCTTTCGATTTTATAGAACTCTCCATCTATTTCACTCTCTGTCTCTCAGTCTCACTCTTACTCACTCTCTTCCTCTCTCTCTCTCTCTCTCTCTCTCTCTTACTCTCACTCTTAATGTCTCTCTCTCTCTCGCTTACTCTCTCTCTCTCTTTCTTGCTGTCTCTCTCTCTCGCCTACTCTCTCTATCTCTCTTACTCTCACTCTTACTCTCACTCTCTCTCTCTCTCTCTCTCTCGCTTTAACTCTCAGTGCCACTCTCTCTCTCTCTCTCGCCTTGTATAGATATCACATATATTTAGCTAATTCTAAACACAAAGCCATCTAAAATATCCTGAATCCGTTTTTTATTACGTTGATCCCTTTCGTTTTATGGACCCATTAAATTCACATTCGCTTGAGGCCCAACAACAACATCCCACGTCCCACATCCATTTGCCATTTCTTCTTTAGCTTTTCCTTGTGCCTTGCTCTTCTTCTGTTATCTTCGCTCATGTTTTGTTTGTTTCTTTGTTTGTTTTGAGTAAACACATTTGGGCAAAAAAAAAAAAAAAACAAGAGAAGGAGAATAATGAAAAAAGGGTTGACGGAATGCACATGGGTTTTTTTGGGGGTTGACAAGGGCTGCTTGATTGATTGATTAATCAATTGACAACATGTCATGAGTGCTAACAAGGTGAGGAATACTTGAGAGAATCATAAGGATCCCATGTCTACGAAGAAAGATCTTTGAAGATATACATATATGTATGCATTAAGAGATATATAGAAAAACTGATCCGTATAGGTATATCAAATGATATAGACGACAGATCTTTGAAGATATATGTACATATATATAAGCATTTAGATATAGATTTAGATCCATATAGGTATACAGAACTATATAGCTGTCTATGGTTAGACTGAACAGATTATAGATAAATCGATCTATAGAGATAGATATAAAATATGTATATAGATATAAAACTATGTATAGATATATATATAGAGTTAGATATAAATAGATTTATCTGGATAGGTAGATCCAGATAGATATATCGATGTATAGTTTTACTAAGATAGATAAATGTCTATAAAATGGAAGATACATGTATAATTTCTATAAGAATATACAATATATGAATGTTTTCTAACAAGTAGACAGATCTATAGATATATATATATCACAACCTATAGATATACAATTTATATAGGAATATATATAAATATTTTCTAACAAATAGACAGATCTATAGATATATATATAAAGATAGTTTTATAGATCTATGATAATATGAAAATATATGGCTTGCTGGAGCTTAACTCTTATTTAGAGAGCATTATATATTTCCTGAGACTTACGTAAATAGATGTCGAACATAGATAGAAGTTAGATTGATTGATTTATAGAGCCCATCTCTAGCTTAATGGCATTCACAGCTAAAAGTCAAAGTCATTCAGATATTATTGTAATTTTCGATGAATTTCAACTATTTTGCTATTTCGTAATGCTTCACAGCCGTAAGCTATTCGAAAAATGGCGCTTTATCCTTCATCTTTGGCCATTTGCAGGCAGTAACATCAAAAGCATATTGCCGCTGCGCAATTTTCTATTTAACTCTGTAATCAACGTATGGAAAGTGCTAGAGAGAGAGCCAGAGAGAGAGAGGGAGAGGAAAAGGGAGAGGGAGAGGGAGAGAGATGACAAAGCCTGACAGCCAAAATAGAAATTTGGCTTTAATATATTTTGTATTTTTCATAGTTGTTGTCGAGGAACTTTACAAAATTTCTTCAGCTGTCTAAAACAAAATTCTGTTGGCCAACAACAACAACAACAGCAACAGCACAGCATTTGTCTGCGTGGGCGTTGCTACCGCTACGAGTTACGCCCACCTATTAGAGTCGGCAAAAGCTCGCTGAAAGTGAAGACGGAAAAAGCAAATGTTACACACAACAAAGAGAGAGGGGGAGGGGGCAGTAAAGGAGACTATATATACATACAGCTATATATATATGTATATACGTTTGTATAGAGCTATGTATAAGGGCAAGCTTTACATTTGGCGCTGAGGCCTGTTGCTAACAACCAGGAAATGGCCACAGATTCACTTGCTGCTTGAATTTCAGCACACCCTGTACGACATGAGATCGTGAGCAGGGTATACTGTCTGAGAGTATTGCATAAGTCATATAACTAACCAAATACCAACTCTTACTTACAGGGTATTCAATGCTGAGCGTCTTTGATAGCAAATTCAACTCAAGTCTTTGCTAGCTAACATTGCCTTTTTTACAGGGTATTTATGTTGCTTTTGTTGTCATGTTTCTCATACAAAGTGCACTCCTTTTTCATTTACGGGGTATTTTAGGTTGCATTCAATTATTTCCAAGACTTGGAATTTTCCATTTACAGGGTATTTAGCTGTTTATAATGCATGGGAAATGTTACAAGAAAAGAATTTTATTTTAATTGACAACCAGGAAATTTCCATTTACAGGGTATTTAGCTATTTATGATGCATAGGAAATATTACAACCAAATAATTTTCGTTTTATTTACAGTCAATTTGGATGTTATCGGCTCCATGTCACCTTTTTACAGGGTATTTAAAGCTTGAGTGTCATACTTTTGCGCTGCCCTTGACTATAGGGTATTTACTTCATTTCACTTTTATATAGTACATCAAGTCAAACTTTTGCTCTCATTTACAGGGTATTTGCTGTCGAATTTACTTTATATTTTATACTTTACTTTATATTATGCTCTTTGCCAGTTTATCTACTATTTACAGGGTATTTCAGTTCATTTGCAAGCAATTTTATAGGGTATACAATGCGTGCGGCTACAACTCTGGCAAATCGCCAAATCAAGTATACGACATGTGAGCTAAAGTTGCTGCTGCTGCTGCTGCTGCTGCTGCTCTTATCCATTGTGCACATGCTCTGCAGCTGCATGAAACAACAACAACAACAACAACAACAACAAAATCAACAACACATTCTTAAAGTTGTTGCCAAAGAAGCTGAAAAAGCATCGCAAGAAGAAGAATAGGAAAAACTATCCATCTGCAGTTGGCAGCGACTGTTGGCTGTGTTGCTGCTGCTGTGCCATATCTTGAAGCGACAGCAGCAGCAGCAGCAGCAACAGCAACAACAACAATAATAATGGAATAGGTGTCTGCAACAACAGCAACAACAACAACATGATGCCGGCGTAGACGACAAAGCAAACGCCAGAAACGGTAAAAACGCTTCAAAAGGAGCACAGAAAATCGATAGATTTTTGGCAGATACACACACGCAAAGACAAAACGCACACACGCACACACACACACACATACACATACACAGAGAGACCGATACACACACACACACACACTGACAAAAGGCAAACTTCCTGAAGCCAGCCGGCAAATGTTTATGCCAGATATTCTGTATACGCAATGTTGTACAAAGCGAAGGCAAAGAGAGCGAAAGAGAAAGAGCAACAGAGAGCGACGGAGAGAGAGAGATAGACAAAGAGAGAGCGTGCACAAAAGGGCGAGTGGCAGCAAGAGAGCAGAAGCAGTGGGGAAGAAGCGGGGGCAAGGGCGGCTATCAAAAAAGCTAGAAACTAACGGGAATGAAAGAGACAGGGAGAGAGTGGGAGAGAGAGCCAGGAACTGATTGTGTGAGAGCGAGATGGAGCGAGCCAAGCTGGAGGCTTAATAAAATGTTGCCGGAATTTGAATTTTGATGATGATTATTATTATTGTTTGTTATTGTTGGTGTTTGTCGACTGGTTGTTGTTGTTGTTGTTGTTGTTGCTGTGCATAAGTAGTTGCGGCCAGTTGGTAAATATGTGCAGAGCCCTGCGCATACATAAATATAACACGACAACAACAGCAGCAACAACAGCCGCAACAACAACAACAACAACAACAACAGCAACAACAACAACAAACTACACACTGAAACAACAACAATGCTGTCTAATATCCTGCAAAGCAGCCACGTTTTGCGCTTTATACACTGTTCGCATCATGTGAATAGAATATGGAGTATAAACAATGAATGCCCAAATGTTTGAACTGGCTCAGCGAGTGGACGTTCGTTCAGCTGTTAAGCTCCATCTGGTCAGCTGTCTATATGTGTGTATATATATATATATATGTATAAGCAGAAATGCATACATGTACATATACATATATATACATATGTATATATATACAGGTATATGCATCTCTCTATATATGTATTTATAAGTCGGTGTCTATAACTGGTTAACTGAACACATACATACGTATGTATGGCACGTTACGTCCGGATATGCATCTATACGGCCATATAGATATTTATCCGCGCGGATTTATGTATCGTATATGTATATATGTACCCTATATGTATATATGTATCGTATATGTATATATATATATATAGGTATATATATGCATATCTCCATCTACATATGTAGTCTATATATACATACATATGTATATATGCCTCTCTCTATATATATTTATCTGAACACATACATATGTATGGCACTATACGTCCGGATATGTATCTATAGGTATATGCATATCTCCAAATACATATGTATGTCTATATATGCATATGTATATATGTATATGTGTTTCTACAGGTATATGCCTCTCTCTATATATGGTTATCTGAACACCTACATATGTATGACACTATACGTCCGGATATATGTACATCTATACGGCTATATAAATATTTATCCGCGCGTATATATATAACGCATATGTATATATGTACCCTATATATACATATATGTATCGATATACGTCTGTGTATCTATAGGTATATGCATATCTCCATATACATACATATGTATGTCTATATCTATATATGGGTATTTGAACAAATACATATGTATGTATGTCACTATACGTTCGGAAATAGTTTACAGCCGTGCAGAAACTTATCCGGTCAGTGATATACCTGTATTTCCATTATAAACGACTTTTTATCCATTGATATGGCTTAGTATATCTATATACCTATATAGTTATATATTCGGATAACCGACAAAACTTACATAGCAATATTTCTAGTTATTATATGTATGTATAATATGCATATACAGCCGAGTCTCAATAATATCGAATATCGCAATAAATCGAAAAAATTCGAGCCCCTTGTAAAAAAATCATTATCGATTATTCTCGTAAATCGAAAAAACTGATCTCCTTGCCATTTCGAATTGCAGTTCCTATATTCATACATAATTTGTTTATCCTTATATGAAACTTTATAGAGACTTTTATATTTTATTAAACGCTCCTAGATTATCTCCCAATCCTAATGCTTATTTATCCAATTATCCAGCCAGTTGCACGACCCTACTCAACAGATATGTTCCGACTATACATATATATCCCTTCTTTCACATAGTTATCTTGTATATGATTATCCGGCCACATATACACCTTATGAATATCAGACTCTACGTACAGTCATAAATCAAGGCATGCATAAATATATTTATCCGCTTGTATCCATTCGTGTATTTACTTTTAGCTATGCCTCTTATTCATTGCTTTTGCTTCTTGCTGCTTGCAATGAAATCGATAGACGATTAACGATAAACGTCTGCATAATTCCCATTCAATTGAATTTCTCTTCTTCTGCTCTTGAATCAAAGCTAATTTTCCATGCAATTTCCCTTGGCCATCAGCCCCAGCGTCCGTTTGTTCCTGCCCGGCCGAGTGTCCTTCACTCATTGAGCAGTGTCCACCCCGTTGACCTCGTTTACCCCCCCCCCCCCCCCCCCCCACTAGTCGTCCCCCTGCTGGCGAATGCGGCATCCATCCTTTTCGGTGTCCGGCGTTTCGTTTTAATTGCATCAGTGTCGCTTGATTTAACCACATTGCTCGGATTTAATATTAAAAATTGACAGAGCAAAAGCTACATAAACGTATATTTAAACACAGACAGCTAGACACCCACACACACACACACACAGCTGCTCCTAGACACCTCGCCTACGCACACCTGCACAGGATAATCAATGAAATGCTCCTCGGGCAGTCCTTTGCAATTGGGTCAGAGGCATTAACATAGGGAAAAAGGAAAGACAAATAGAACGACAACTTGCCTGATCGACTAGCGGCTACCCTGTGAGTATTAGGGCTTAGTGAAGAAGCTAGCGGATGGCATAGTTTGTTTTTGGTAGCTCAACTAACTTCTTGCTTTGCTTCTTACTCTATTCCTGTTTTTGGTAGCTCAACTAACTTCTTGCTTTGCTTCTTATTCTATTCCTTTGCTTCTCGAATTTACTATTTAACCTTTGCTTCTCTAGTGAATCTGCTTTCGCTTCTTGCTTGAACTTCTTCATAAGTAGTTCATTTCCTGACTCTTTTTACTACCCTCTGCACTCTTAACTTCTTTTCTTTAGTTTTGACTTCGCTTCTTGCTTCAACTTCTTATGCTTCCTCTACTTCTTCCATGCACTTCGTTCGCTTCTTCCTTCAACTTCTCATATTTTCACTCACGGCTCGCTTCTTTCTTCTTGTATAATATTTTTCTGGCTTGTTTCCTAATTGTTTGGTTTCATTTTGACTTTGCTTCTCGCTGCTAGCTTCATCACATCGCTTTACTTCTTACAGCTTCTCGCTTAACTTCTCACTTTCGTTCTGCTTTCTTTCATTTCCCTCCTCGATTACATAGCTGAGTATAAACGTTGGCCTATTGCATTGGTTTAGACTCCCGCCCTCGCCTCCCTTTTGTAATGTATTCAAACTCTTAATAATCACGTTCCCTTCTCGCTTCTCCAATCGCTTCTCTCGGCTGCAACTGCCTCTGCATGTTGCATGGACCCTGTGCAGCGCTTTGTGCTAATGCTAGGAAATCTAGGCGTAGCTAGATAGCACGTGCCGCTTCTCTAATTGCTTCTCACTGCGCTTGTTAGGAGGCGTAGCCGGGCCACGCCCATTTGTCTGTAACGGAAATGTAGGCAACGATACGACAACGAGCTCTGAGCGAACAACAATGCAACAGAAACCGAGAACGGTTAACAACGGCAGTGGGGAGCAGAGAAGAGATGAGAAGTGTAGGAGCTACAGCAGTAGCAGGCAAATGCAATTTCCCCGATTGCACAATGGCGACACCTGGCGGCAGTTGGCCGCAAATTACAGGAATTTGCCACAGTGAAAGCGGAAATGTGAATAAAAGACGAGGCTACCCGCCCCTCCCCCCCCTCCCCACACACATTGTTTATGGACGGGGCGTGAACTGGAACTGGAACTGGAACTGAAACCAGTGAACCATTGAATCGCTAATGAACCGCTAATGTCTATAAATGCTCGCGACATTTTACAGTTGCGAGCTGCCAGCAACTTTGTCGCCGGAGTGCCAATAAAAAAGTTGCCAACTAACTTGGCTAAAGCTGTCAAAGCCACAGCCAACAACACAACTTGGCCAATTGCCAGAGATTTGTTTCCCTCCACTGTTCGGGCTTTTGCCTTTGCCCTTGCCTTTCCTGTTTGATTTTCTTGCTTTCTTTCTGGCAGACTTGAAGTAGTTCCCCATCATTGTGATGAGCCGAAGGCAGGCTTTTATCAAGTGTCACAGCTATTGAGCAATTGGCATATGCATTGTCTCATTGTCTCCCGTTGTCTCCCATTGTCGCTCATTGTCTCGGTGAAAACTATGTGATGGAACGCCGGATGCACGGTCTTCAAAACATTTCGCAGACTCTGGCAATAAAGTTGAGAAGTTCATTCCGACAGCAAATGGATTATATAATCGCACTTTATATAATACGGCTGAGCACTGCATGTCCAGGTCTGAAGTCTCAAGTCATGAAACGAGCTGAAAGTTGGACTCGTGCATATTTTGCTGTCATTTAAAATGACTGAAGATGGACTGATTGAGTGACTGAAAGAGAAGCCCTAGCTAAACTTTGATTGAATCACTGACTCTGATGGTATAATTGATGAACAATCAACTGATTGGCGTTATAACAGGCTCATCTGATTATATCATTGATTGAATAATGCGCTGATTGATTAATTCATTTGCTCTGATTGATTTATTCTGATTGACTCTAGTTGAATGACTCATTAATGGTAAAGGCTGATCTGATTGACTCTGATATATTGAATATCTGCTGATTCGTTGATTGACCTTGACACATTGAATGTCTGATTGATTGATTAACTGGCTAACTGATTGATTGACAATCTAACTATCTGATTGATTGATTAAGTCTAATAGATTGACTGTCTGCTGATTCATTGATTGACCTTGACAGATTGACTGTCTGATTGATTGATTAGCTGACTGACTGATTGACTCTGATATTTTGAAAGTCTGCTGATTCATTGATTGACTTTGACAGATTGACTGTCTGATTGATTGACTATCTGACTATCTGATTTGACTCGGATAGGTAGACTGTCTGATTGATTGACTATTTGACTATCTGATTGATTGATTGACTCTGATAGGTTGACAGTCGGCTGGTTTATTGATTGACTATCATAGATTAATTGATTGACTGATTAACTGGCTGACTGATCGATAGACTATCTGACTGTTTGATTGATTGACTATCTGATTGATTGATTGACTCTGATAGGTTGACTGTCTGATTGATTGATTGACTATCTGACTATCTGTTTGTTTGATTGACTCTGATAAGTTGACTGTCGGCTGGTTTATTGATTGACTTTCATAGATTGACTGTCTGATTGATTGATTACTTGGCCATATTTGATCTTACTGTCTGAATGCCTGCATGACATTGATTGATTGAATGAGTTATTGAACGACTGACTGACTAAGTTTGATGTGGTAATTTATTAACTTCCGCAACACTAATCAATCAAGCCTGCAAAATTCTTACTGATTGATGGACTTCAACTTTTTAATAGATATATAGATTGATTCAATTACTTTGACTGTCCTTCCGATTGACTGATTGATTAGCTCTGCTTGATCATTTCATTGACTGATAAGTTGCCTGACTCTTTGATTGATTGACTGACTTGTTGACTAACTTGCTCACTAAATGTGCGCTGGATTGACAGAAATACTGATTGATAAACTACATACATCGTTGACTAAAAGTCTGACTAACCCACTGATTGACTGACTTCCTATACCGAGCAATTGCTTGTCCAATTAACTCACTCAATATATATCCTTCGATCAGACCTGTTGATATGCCGTGGCTCAATCATATTTCAACATGTTCACAATTGTGTGAAGCAATGCGAAAAGTCTGAGCTGTCGATTAATCAAGCCAAATCACAGCGGAAATACGTCTGCAATGGAACAACAACAACAACAACAACAACAGCAATGTGTTGGAACAACTGAGATAAGAAGAAACACAATGTGACAGCTGTCAAAGCATAGCAGGATTGCGGCATGGTAAACAGATTGCAGAGGGGTTGAGTGCTCAAAAGGGGAAATGGCAAAAAGTAATGTCAGTCTATGGGAATGCAGCAGCGACTAGAGATAGGGAGAGAAAACAGAGAAAGAGAGAGGGAGAGAGAGAGAGTGAGTGAGGCGAGACAATGAGAGAAAAGTGTACGAATTATCAAGGAAACCACCCGAAAATCTCAGTAGCGACAAGTGTGCGTGGGTGTGTGTGAGGGGTCGGAGAGAAAGAGAGAGAGAGAGAAAGAGTGAGTGAGAGAGATGTGTGTGTTGGGTTAGAGGAGCAGCAGCTGCTGTTGCCATAACAACGACAACGACAACAACACTCAACACGGATAATGCTGATGATGATGATGATGATGCCGCTGCTGCTGATGATTATGATGATTCTGTGGAGCAGCGCTGAAGTGCTCCAAGGGGGAGTAGTGGCATGGGCGCTGGCATAAAGTTGCGTTTAAACGGATTTCATCACGAGGCACGAAATTCAATTTAATTTATCAGCAAAGCAAAAACAACCCCCGCAACAGAAGGGGCCAGAGATGGGCCCAGGGGTTCGCTCAACAAGGGGATGCTGTTTGGCTCATTTTTGCGTTTCGCTTGCACAAACGTCTTCGCCAAGCAAGACCTGCCAAATGCAATTAATCATTTTCATTCACATTTCTGTTTCGCATTCGCATTCTCATTCTCATTCTCATTTGGATGTCGCCTAGTCGCGTTTCTTCACATTGCATCAAAAAACGTGTTTTCCTTCAATTGGTAGCGCACAATTAAGCGCTTTAATCCGATTAACCCGGGAGCCAACCCCTTCGGTAGCACCCCTCCGTCCGACGAGCAGACATCATGTGGCAACTGTGATATGATCTGGCAACACACTTAATTGGAACACATTTGCATATGAGATTCAACAGTTGACCTCGCTATCTCTCTCTCTCTCTCTCTCTTAGCCTTCTCCGCCTCTACAGCTTTGTCCGTTGTCCAGCCTGTGGTCAACCCTATCTTGCATCTAATTGGTCAACTCTCAGCACTTTGGCCACCAAATTTCAACAAATCTTCACGCTTTTCACATAAATCACATATAATCGAGCTCGATGCAGCTCTATCTCGCTCTCTCCTTTAGCTTTTTCCATCTATCTCTGTCATTTTTTCATTTTATTTTAAATGTCTCTATTTACATTATTTCTTTCAGCTCTACTCGGGTTAACTTACTCTATTTACTCTCATATTCTTAATCTTAATCTGTTCAAATTTTCTTAATCTCCCACTCACAATTTCCCTTTCTCACAATATCTTATTCTCTCATCTTTCTCACAATACCTTATACTCTCTCTCACACACTGTCTCTCTCTCTCTCGTACACATTATCTCTCTCACACACTTTCTCTCTCTCATACGATTTCTCTTTCTCTCTCTGTGTCTCACTTTCACTCTCTCTCTCTCTCTCACACACTGTCTCTCTCTCTCGTACACATTATCTCTCTCACACACTTTCTCTCTCTCATACGATTTCTCTTTCTCTCTCTGTGTCTCACTTTCACTCTCTCTCTCTCTCTCTCTCTCTCTCTCTCTCTCTCTCTCTCTCTCATACAATCTCTATTTCCCATACTCCTTACCCTCTATCTCTATCTATACCTAAAATTTTCTTTGTCTTATCTCTCTCTCCTTGACTTTCTCTCATTACACCTATCTTCTCTCTTTCTTCAACTAAGTATCTCTCTTTCTCTCTCTCTATCAATATTTTTCACTTTTTCCCCCTATCTATCTTTATCTCTCTTTCTCTATTTTAAATCCTTTTTTTCCCTTCTCTCTTACTCCAAATGAATTTCTATCTCTGTCTTGTTGTGCTTGTCATCCTACTATCACTAAATCTATTTTCATTCTCGCTCTTTTCTCTCTCTTTCTCCTCTCTCTGTCTTTCTTCCCCCTGCCTTCATACCCTCTCCCCTGTCTTCATCATTTCTCTCGCTTTGGTCATAGTGTATCCACTTTTGGAGATATTTTCGTCACAGAGATTATCTTTCCTTCCATTCTCAAGCGGTCTCCTATTCTCATTCATTCTCTTTCCTTTTTTTTAATGCTTGCTCAATTGCAATCTTTAATCCTCCATTCTCTCTTAATTTACATCATTACAGTTTACATTTAGCCCATGTGAGTCAATGCTAATTCACTGTTGATTGGTTAGTTAACTAGAACTCTAAACTTGATCCAATTTGTAGTTAATCAAGGGCTGAATCGTTGTTAATTCAAGTCCAATTGCCAATTGCTGCTGAAGCACTTGAATTCGGCATTGTCTGGGTGGTCGTTCATGATATACCGTTTAGCACCTGGGCAGCAGCCAGACAGTGTAATTAAACAGAGAGAGAGAGAGAGAGAGAGAGAGAGAGAGAGAGGAGGTGGGCAAATAAAAAACAGGTGAACTGCAATGCACAAACTATGGCAATAAATCTGTTTTAGCCTACGTGTTCAGAGAGAGAAAGAGACAGAGAGAGAGAGAGAGAGTTGCACTGGCTGTCGCATTGATAATCGCTTCACTCACACACACACACACACAAGTGCGTGGGGGACCAGTTGAAGGACAGACTGCAGCTGAGGGCAGAAACATTTAAAAAGCGGAAATCAGGCAGACGACATAAATACACCGAGCACAGCTAGAGAATGAAAGCGAAACACGTAAAGCGAGAGGGAAAGGGCAAACGAGGGACACTGAAAAAGATAGAAAGCGAGAGAGCGAGCAAGATAGAAGCAGAGCAGGAGTGGAGCAGAACTGTGGTTAACAAGTGCCCAGGCGCCTGGACAGGCAATGAATGAAAGAGAGAGACAGAGAGAGAGAGAGAGAGAGAGAGAGAGAGATAGAGTGAGAGAGCTAGGGCTAGGGATATAGGAAATAGGGGCAGTCACGCCCATGCTCCATTAAGTTGTGGCTATGGGCGTGGCAGCACCGCAGTGAATTTGCAAGTGGTAATGCTTTGTTAGGCCAGCGCCTTAGATAATGGCATGGAAAAGGCGATTGAGGAGTCGAAAAGACGAGCGATAAACAACACAGGGGAAGAAGAAGAACAGGGAGAAGAGGGAAAAGCAATAGTAAGACTAATTTATAGATATATGTATATATAGAAACAGACAAATAGGTTCAAGATCTATGAACTTTATAACAGAGGAATTTCGATTTTGACTAACTATCGATATATGTATCGATAAATGCCCGTGGTCAGAGCTAAAGCTTAAATCCGTAGTATATATGAATACTACTGAAGAGGTGTTAAGCGGCCTTATATAGCCGAATATCGATAACAACATTGATAAGTGCAAGAGTTTCGATTGACTATCGACTATCGATAAACTGTTGTCATAATTAAAGCTTAAATCTGAGCTATGAATGAGTATTTTTGAAGAATGCCAAGTGTTAAGCACGCTTATATAGCCGAATATTGATAACAACATCAAAAAGTGCAAGAGTTTCGATTTTGATCGACTATCGACTATCGATAAACTGTTGTCATATTTAAAGCTTAAATCTGAGCTATAAATGAGTATTTTTGAAGAATGCCAAGTGTTAAGCACGCTTACATATCCCAATATCGATAACAACATCGATAAATGCAACAGTTTCGATTTTGATCACCTATCGATAAGCTGTTGTCATAATTAAAACTTAAATCTGAGCTATAAATGAGTATTTTTGAAGAATGCCAAGTATTGAGCACGCTTATAAAGCCGAGTATCGATAAGTGCATTGTATATCTACCCAAGACTATTATTTTTATCGGTCAAGCAACACTTTATGCATATACATATTTGTTCAATGTTGATAAATTGAAAAGCTTCAAGCTGACATTCCTTTAAGCTGTGGAAATTCTTGTGTTTCCATCACGTTCTGCATTGATGCGAACTGTGGAAACAGTGCAAAGTCTATAAACACTTCCAGCGCTACAGCAAAGAGCATATGAATACTGTTTATGCCCCTTCCCCCTACCCTTCCACCCTCTATGCACTCACATCTATTCACTTGCCCACTATATGCCTGATTATGAATACGGATGTATTCATGACTAAATGCAAATGCTGTACACACACACACACACACACACACAGTGAACACTTTCCATGGCAACGGCTGAAATCCACTTGGAGTTCCCTTTGTCTCTCCCGTTGACAATAAACTTGAATTATGGCCACAAGACATATGCATAAATGCACAAAAGTATCTCAAACACTCGCACACACACACACACACACACATACACACAGAAGTATCTGCATCTCTTTGCGTAGATCTAGATGTAGCTGTATCTGCATTTGCATCTGCATTTACTGTTGCTTTATTTTCCTCTACGCAGAACCCATTAAAAAACAGTTAAACCGGGTATTTCGTTTTGTGCATAAAGAGGCGGTATGGGGCGTGGCCACTGGATGAGCCGAGTCAGTCTGATTATCTAATTAGAAATATCTCATATACATTCACACTCATGCAACTTCAGTCAGGGTATCTAGTAGTCGGGCATAGCCCACTTAAAGACTTTTACTTATTTTTTTTTTCAACTACTCCAATGCAGAGGCCGTGATCTCTGCAGTAAGCTTACCGCATTGTTTCAGCACTTTACATTGGAGTGGCGTTATGAGAGCGTACGAAGCTATGCGCACCTTACATCATGTTACATACCTGCAATTAAAGAGAGAAAGAGAGAGAGAGCATGAGATGGAGGAACACATATTAAATTTGAGATTTGTTGGAGCTGAGGCCAACCTCAAATTGTGTTTAGTATATTATTTATAAAATACATTTATTAAATAACTCTTGTATTATATGTAGACATTGAGAAGGTGAATGAATAATGATAGATGGAGAAAGAATGAGAGAGAGGGAGATGGAGCGAATAGAAGGAGAGAGAAGCATTCAGAAGAGATTCTTCGAGAGCAAACAGAGTGAAAGAGAGACAGAGACCGAAATATGTATAGAAAGAAAAGGCTAATGAGAATGAGAATGAGACAGAGAGAGAGAGAGAGAGAGAGAAAAACAGAGAAAGAGAAAAGGAGGGAGACAGAAACAGAGAGAGAGAAAGAGGGAGACAGAGAATGAGAAAAGGAGGGAGACAGAAACAGAGAGAGAGAAAGAAGGAAGGAGACAGAAGAGAGGGGAGAAGAAAGAGAGAGAGAGAGAAATAGAGAGAGAGAGAGAGTGAAACAGAGAGAGAGAGAAACAGAGGAACAGAAGGGGGGAGACAGAGACAGAGAGGAAGAGAAAGAGAAGGAGGGACACTGAGACAAAGAGGAGAGAGAGAGAGAGAGAGAGAGAGAAAATGGGGATGCAACTGAAAGCGAAAGGGTAAGAGAGAGAGAAGGAAAGAGAAGTAGGTAGACCAAAAGTGAAACAAAGAGAGGAAATAGAGAGATAAAAGGGAAGAGAAAGATAAAATAAGAATAGAGAGAGAGAGAGAGAGAGAGAGAGAGAGAGAGAGAGATGAGGAATGAGAGACGCGGGCAGAGATATAGATTGATACAGACAGCGAGAGAGAATGATAGGAAAAGGTGATTTCAAAGTAACACGAAATATTTAAGATTTACAGTGAAAGAAAATCATCTTGCAAGATAAACAATTAGAGTATGTGCATATATACATAAGTATAAGAAGAGAGATAGATATGGAATACGGGATGAATAGAAATCGATAGAGATAAACAATCAATCAATTAATTGAAAAAATAGCACAAGAAATGTGTAAAAGTGTAAGAAAAGTGTGTAAAGTATAGATAACGTCAAGCCAAGAAACTGTTATGAGAAGAGAGAGAGACTGAGAGAGAGAGAGGGACAGAGTGAGTATATGTGTGTGTGCATTAGAGATAAAGCTGGAAAAACAGCTTAATTTTATGTCAATGAGCGAATGCAGCACAATTGTTATTGCTGTCATTATAAATAATGTGCGACAACCCTGGCCAAGAGATCAATGTAATTGTGCCAGGCACTATATAGAGATGATGTTGTTGTTGTTGTTGTTGTTGTAACTACAGTTACCACCCGCCACGAGATGAAATTAGAGCGCAAACATTTCAATTTTTCCTCGTAGAAAAAAGTCACGGACTTTATTTTGGTGGTGGCTGACGAATGCGCGGCATTACGCTGCCCTCTCGGGTGCGTTAACCTTGCCGAAAACCGAATGCAACACCTGAAGCCCGTTCATACTTCATTCACTTTGTCCTCTTTCGGGAACTACATATACATATACATATATCCCATCTGCTGTGAGGCTTCAAGTGATGCTGTTGCTGAGCTCAGCGCCTGCTGTTCACATTCTTCAGCCTTGTAATCCTTTTTAAATCAAAATTAAAGCTACGATTATGCAGAGATTTATGCAGGTTGTACATGTAGATATACAGTAGAGCTCATGAAATTAGTAAAACAATATTTAATTGTAGTGAATAGAGCAAGAGCAAGGGATAACTTCATTTATTTGAGCTGAATATCCAAGCAAAACATATGAAGAAATATCAATTATTATTGGATGCTTAGATAGAACTAGAGTTGTACTTAATGAACTTTCTCAAGTGCTCTTAACTAATGCATCATTCTAGGCAGCAAACCAACCCCATCGTCCGCTGACAGACGACAGGCTGGCGTTATTGGCACTCTCTGCCCAATCGAAGGCCAATCGATAAACAATATGAAATATCTCAAACTCTGAATGCTGGGCAGAGTCTTCGTCCACCCCGTTGGCAGGCTGGCAGCCAACCCCTGGGAAATAACCAAAGCCAAGCAAAAAAAAAACAAAAAGGAGAAGAAGAAGAAGAAGAAGAAGAGACTTTGTAATGAAAAGTGTTAAAAATGCAACCCACAGAAATTGCGAGCAAGAATGCGTTGGACAGGCGGCGCCAGCGGCGTCCTGCTTTGATTTGTTGCGCTAGTTTCAGGGCAATTTTCATTGTTTTGTATACCCTATAAAAAAATGGGAGTTGGGATAAGGCAATGGGCAATGGAAGAAGAGGCGAAAAAGTGCATTGTCACACATAAGATATATCGATATTAAGTTTAACATGCTTATTTTGCAAATTTATCGATTTATCGATAGGTCTCGTTGAGTTTTTTAAGCAGGCATCAATTGAAACAAGCTTTTGATTGCATTATATATTATATTAAAGGACGTTTTTATATAGAATTCTCACTGCCTGTCGATAAAATTGTTAGACTTTACCCTATCATATAAAAATTCCTTATCATACTACGACTTTTCCCAACATCGATTATTATAGATCTTCAGGACTAAACCAAAAATGCATTTAATATTAATAAACACCAACAATTTTGGACTACCTCTAATTGCATATTATGTAGTTAATAAGCTACCAATTAGCAAATAGATGAAATCGATAATTATCGATAGGCAAGACATCTTTTGTATAGGTATATATTTAGCTCCCATGCATAAATCGCTCAATATTTTCCATGCTCAGCAAAGCTTGGCTAATTACAGGGTAAACTCGAGTCTCTAAGCATCCACAATTTTTGTACCCCGTCAGCCTCGCCTTTTTTTTTAACACTTAAGTCATAAAAATGAAGCAATAAAATGCTGCTGTGACACGTGGCTCGAGCTGTTAACGGGCCTCGTTGCGATGCTTGCAAAACAAATCCCAGAATGAATCACAATCAAATAAGAAATAACTAAAAGCTTTAGTCGATTGTGTCCCATTGCGAGATACCCTGGGTCAAGAGGTATACAAAATTGAAAAGTAATACATTGCAATACAGTAAAATGAAGTCTCCATGATAAGTTTGCGATTTCTATCAATAATAACGGAGCCTTTTGGGTACTACGGATAGACGATCAGTCGAACATGACTCTGTCGACTCAGCCCATCATTCCAATCAATGTATTTCATGGCCTTCGCCAGGCCTACTACCGCCTCTGGCAGAGAAAATACCCAGTGGGGGGCTTTTCAGGTACAAGGAACAAGAAAGAAATGCCAGTGAAGCGGTTAACTCAATTGGCGCTTGAACGAGTTGCGAATTTCAAGCGGAATTTCATTAAAGCGCAAATGCTTCCAGCTAAACTTGAACTCTAACTGTAACATAGTAGCCGTCTCTGTCTATCTAGCGGCAAGAATTCAATTTGCTTGCGGCAACAACTTCGCCGTGCACTTTGGCACGTAGTCGTTCGGGGCTCCGGTAAACCGTAAAGTGCCAGCGTCTGAACTGTTTGTGCAAACAGTTTACGGCGAACGCATCGACAAGCCAATGCCACGCCTCCTTTACCAGTTAGACCATTTCTATGCTAAACGTTTTGTTTACCGTCTAGTTAGATGCTTGGCCAGTCCGCAAGCGGCAAGTGGGGCATGTCGCATGCCGCACTCCAGTGCTGCACATGTAGCTTGTAACGAGCTACTTCGTGTGGATGCAACAGCCTCTGCCTCTGGGCAACTCTGAAGGGTGCGGAACGTAGCTCAACTATGCACCAGGGAATCATAAATTACAAAGACAGACAGACAGACGAGCGAGCCGGAGCCGATGGGGGAGAGAGAGCGAGGGTAGAGCTGGGGCATATAATTGCCCTACGGCAACAATATACTTATACATATACATATATATATCCTTGTATAGGAACAGACGTGCACTTGACAGCCGGAAAAAAAGCAAACTGTAGAATTTTTAATAAATTGCGAGTCCTTGAAATGCAAAAGGCGTTGTGCACATTAACTCAGCTGGGCCACGAGGCAAAGCCGTAGGGCTTCTGAAATTGGAATGTCTACGGCAGGAACTCTACGCTATTTTCGCGTAGCTCAGAACTATTTAAGCAGAAACAGGAAGGTATTTGTAGAGGAGAGCTTGTATCACTAGCTTTGTCTATTTGGGATAAGCAAAGGTACTCTCTTTCTCTCTCTCACTCCCTCTCTCTCTCTCTCTCTCTCTCTTTCAAGAGGAGTCTTATCAATAATTAAAGTCTCACATTGCAGGAAAGGTCTCTTAAGAGAAGTTTTTTGCTAAGAGAAGCCTCAGCTTTTCAAGCTAAGTCCATTTCAGCTTAGTCTAGCTTAGTCTATGCTCTTTTCAAGCTCAATCTATTTGAGAGCTCGAAGCTAACGCTTAGTCTATCAATAATTACTAGTAAACTCTCCTATTGAAGGAAAGGACTTTTGAGAGTGATTCATTCCTTAGAGAAGACTCAGCTTTCTCTAGCTGAGTCTCTTTCAGCTTGGTCTGACGAGATTACCTTGTAGAGTCGTTTGAGCTAAGGTTAAGAAAAGCTTCTCTGTCAGTCGATTACTATCATCATGGTAGTTATTCTCTCTTGTATATAGAGCAGATTTTACAAGAGATAAATACACACACATACATATGTAGATCCAATGTAGCTTTACTTAGTTTTTAGTTTTCCTGCAGTTAGTTTGAATATCTGTTCACTGTAATTTTGAACTGCCTTTAGATCTTTGTGCACACTTAATTAGTTTATCGGTCAGGTATTCTGTGGTCTATCCCGATTCTCCAGCCTCGATTGGTTATCCATTTTCATGCTCCAGCTGAGGGCTGAGAGCTGAAGAGGAAGTTGATTGAGTTAGCGTTCGCTTTGAGGTTTCCGCTATCAACGCACATCAAGGTCAATGCTGAACGGAGGGGATCTGTGGAAGGGTGGGTGGGTAGATGAGCTCTACCAGCGGGGTGGGACAAGCGAGGCCAGAGGCTACAGGGTAGAGGCGAGGTTAAGAAACTGAAAGTCACCCCGATAACTCGAAATCGGTCATTATGTGTACATGGCACGCATTTCCTGAGCTCGTTCCGACTATACATACATATGTCTCTCTCTCTCTCTATATATATATATATATATGTATATACCCTACCCAGTGCCATATTATTCCGCACCCCATTCCAAAAGCCTCGCCGTTTTCCATGGCCAAATGACAGCAGAAACTAATAATTAAAACTACAAATGAATTCACACCCTGCCCAGCCAAATGTTCCGATCGTGAGTCCATTCAATGCCTCAATGAGTGTGGGAGTGCGTGAGTGCGTCTATGATTAAGTGCGTGTGTGTGTGCGTTTGTCTGCGTGTGTGTGAATGAGTTTCGAGGCCCATAAACATTTAGCATTTGTCTAGCAAAATAATTTAAAAGCATAAATGCTTCGTTCAGAGTTACGAAATTCAACTGAATGGACTTGAAACTCATTCAAATGATTCATGGGCCAAGCAAGAGCGAGTAAGTTGGGGGTCAACAGCTGCATAATACTCGTTCAGCCTCATAAATTGGGGGATGTTTCAAATTTAAAGTCCCAAACTAGCTGAGGAATTGCCACAAAAGCTAATATACTCGCCCTCCACGGCATGAATGAGTATTCAAAGAAAGCACTCCAAACACTTTGTGTATTCTAAAATTCACTTGAGATGAAAAAAAAAAAATGCCAACAAATTGATTATTTGAGTGTTTTGCTGTTTAATTCATACCCCCCAGTGAATACATGAGTTATTCAGTCAGCCATTCAAACACTCATTCACCTCCGTCTGGCCACTCAACTCGACTGTCAACGCAGCTGATTGACAGTTCGTCGGGAGCAAAGCGAGTCAGAAAATTAGACACTGACAGTTGGGCAAAAGTTTCTCCGCACATGTGAGTCTCTTGCCACAGAGCGAACTACAGCAGCAGGTGTCAATCAGTCTGGCCACACTGGCAATTAGATATGATGCTCGAATGGCAGCACTGACATGAACCCGACTTCCACAAAAGGCAAACAACTGACAGTTGTCAATCAAACCTATAACATATGATGGGTATTACGTGCTCATCACGTCATGATTGATGGTGATTGATAGCGACAATTGCCGCTGGCTGTGCAATGTTGCTTGCAATCGTCTGCGATTGATGCTGATTGATGCTGGTAATGGAGCATTGAATATGTGATTGAAAGGGGTTTACGGAGTGCTTCGCATAGAGACTGTCTAAGGTTTCATATTAGAATATGATTGATGATGATTGATAAAGGTACTACACCAATGATTGACAAGGATTGATACAGATAATATTGCATGGAACACTTGATTGAATAGCTAGAGAGCTGTTTACTCATAGAGTTTAAGCCTCGATTGATGATGATTGACATTCGTAATTGTAAATTAGCCAATCTTATGGATTGCTTCGAACTAGCTTTGCACAATGATATGATTCAATAAGTGTTGATTGATTGACTTGTGTTGATATAAGTGTTTCGTAGTGTATGAGCAATGCAGGTCATCATAGTTGCATAGAGTTCATTGCAAAGTTTATTGTAGAGTTCATTGTAAAGTGATACTTGTGATTAGTCAATATAGAGTGCAATGAGCTGCTATGCTATATCAAGAATACCAAATGGCCAGTCAGACAGCGGCCCAATGAGGCAAAGATGTAGGTGTACGATGAGCTAAGGGGAGCGGACGGAGCGGACAGAGCGGACAGAGCGGACAGAGCGGACAGAACGGCCAGAGGTGGCCGCATAGGCAAATCAGAAATAATAAAGTCAAGGGGCAATATCCTGTAATCATAACATTCTCAGCGTGCACAGAGGCTGCAGTTCGCACCCGAAGTAGCGCGGCACATGGGCAACTGAACACCAACAAGCAACAACAACAACAACAACAAACAACAATTGCAATGCGCACTCAATAAATTTCAATTAAGCAAACAGCGAGCTGTGCATTTTCCCACTGCATGTTTTTGATATTGTTTATAGTTTTTCTTTTGTCTCGGCTTCCTTTTCTTCTCAGAATACCCAGTGAAAATAGTCTATAAAGCAGGTAGTTGAAAGGCTGCAAGTTAATTGAAATGTTTAAGCAAACAAAGATAAAACAGAAGTTTAGCACGCTCCCTCGAACATCCAAACTTGTTTCTCTTTCCATGATAATACCCACCCATCTGTTTACAGGGCATGGCCTAGTCGAGCATGCTATATACACACGCATATATGTATATATTTTTTAGTATTATGCATAGCCCATTGCACATGGCTAGCGTTTCATCGCGGCTGAGGAAATCGATTTTTAATTCAAGTTGTTTTTTTTTTTTTTAATTTAAAAAAATTCTCATTATTGAAATATTTAATATTGCTGCAATTATGCAATTTCTCAAAGTATATGAATATATATTTTTACGAATATTATTGTTACTTTTTTATATAGAGAATTTGATTATATTGTTATATTCAGTATAGTTATCATTATTGATATCATCATCTTTACCATAGTTATAGTCATTATCATGGTCATAATCATAGTCCTAGTCATATTCATATTCATATTCATATTCATGTTCATATTCATATTCCTTTTCATATTCATATTTATATTCATATTCCTTTTCATATTCCTTTTCATAGTCATATTCATATTCATATTCATATTCCTTTTCATATTCATATTCATATTCATATTTATATTCATATTCATATTCATATTCATATTCATGTTCATATTCATAGTCATATTCATATTTATATTCATATTCATATTCATATTCATTATTATAGTCATTATCATAGTCAGTATCATTATCATTGTCATTGTCATTGTCATTGTCATTGTCATTGTCATTGTCATTATCATTGTCATTGTCATTATCATTATCATTATCATTATCATTATCATTATCATTATCATTATCATTATCATTATCATTATCATTATCATTGTCATTATCATTATCATTATCATTATCATTATCATTATCATTATCATTATCATTATCATTATCATTATCATTGTCATTGACATTTTCGTTGACACTTTTTGATTGTCACTGTCATTGGCATTGTCATTGGCATTGACACTGATATAAACTTTCTCATCATCATTGTCATTATTATAGTATTCAATATAATTATCAGCTTCGCTCATTCATTAGTAATATCATTATAATATCGTGTCGATTTTATTCCAAATATTCTTGCTGAGAAATTTTCCATTTGCAAATATTGATAACATTAATATTTATAATATTAGTATAGAGAAACATATATAGTCGAGGTTCTTTCGTTAGATTGAACTGATATTAAAACACAACCACACATCTAGCAATTTATTATCTATTACAAAGTCAGCCGGAACGCACCAGAATCAGCTCAACAGCTCAAATTTTGGTTCATGATTTTATGATGAGTCTTTTTTTTTTTTGCTTCTATCTTTTATTTTCTGTGCGCTTTCATTTTGGACATTACACAAAGTTTTTCTGAGTATGGCAACTGTAATTAGAGAGCGAAAAGCGAGTGTACACTCGAAGAAAAATAGCTAGATGAGTGCCAGATGTAGATGTAATGCGGAAGCAGAAAGAAATTATTGGCCTGCATAAGATTTATGGAGTTCAAATATACTTTTCGAGGCTGAAATACCAAATTGAGTTATCTTTGAAGGGAAAGATAAAAGAAATGAAGTTCAAAAGATCAAATGACAGCAGAGACCTGAGACCTGAGATTTACTAGATATATGTATAGATGGACGAACTGAGAATGGAACATTTCTTGCTTTAGAAAGTATTTATCCATAATGTTATAAGGGATAATTTCTAATTAGTATATCACCTAATAGTTGCTCTAATAAGTCATCCAATAAAATTTAACTTGAAGTGTATTATTTCGATATAAACTTCGACTTTTCGCTCATATCATGTATGTACATGTTCGCATGTATGTGTATGTGCACATACATATGTATGTGTATGCCAGTGTATCTAATGACTTTAATAACGTTCAAGTGGGTGCAAAAACTAACGTCTCGAGGGGTGACGCGAATCCCAAAGCCCAGCTGATGGAACTGTTAGGGAAAGACCATCAGAGAAAGGTGTGGGCAGCCAAGGGAGCGAAGGTGGATTAGGTGACGAGAGGGCAGCGCAGGGCAGGGCAGGGCAGGACAGGACTGAGGACGGCCAGTGAAGTTGAGGGCGGTTTACCCTCGGCGCTTTAGTTCAGTCAAAAAAGAAAAAAGAATAACATAAAATAAAAAAAAACGAAAAAGTCCGAACAGTTCATCATACAAATGCATGATTCATGCTACACTTACAACATACAACTAAATATTAAGCGACTTTTGCACACACAAACACAGACACACATACATATGAGCTGAAACTACACCAAAAATCACCCTCACATTGTACGTGTGTGTGTGAGTGTGTGAGACAGCGTTTGCTGAGTAATTTGGGCATTAAGAATTTTTACGATTACTTCAAATACTACAATGGCTGCTCACATACTCCAAAATACCCTGTAAGCGACGAGAGAGCGGGTAGCCGAAAGCCCTTTAAAATCTATATATGAATTCGGCTCGAAATCTGTAAGCTAGACTTCAATCGAAAGTAGAATTATCAACTTTTATGATTATTTATCGATTTATCGAATTGCTACTTAACTTCTTCCATAGCTATTCGATAAATAGATAATCATAATAATCATAAACGTTTATCATGTTGATCATTCCGCGTTCAATTCATGTCTAGCTAACAAGTTTTGAACCAAACTTAAGAATTTTGCTCTCTTATTTATCGATCAACAACTGAAACTACATACGTCGATAACGTAGTTTATCGATTGTTGCTATAGTTTATATTTAACTCATCGATCTTAGCTTAACATACTAATATAATAGTACAATATGTTAATATAACGATACAACATGTCAATTATAACAGTATAGGACTTTAAATTATAGATATAAATCTTTTATTTTAATGAAAATCAATAATTATCGTTTTGACATAAATTACTTATGATTTCTCATTTACTCCAGACCTGTGCTTCGCTTAGGTACCTACTTCCTACAGGGTATGTCTTAGCTTCGCCCATACAGCACGGAGCTCACTTAGCGATTTCTTTTCTACTTTTACTAGAGTCTGTCGTGCAATTGATTTGTGTTCAAAATACTTCCGCAATGGTTTCGCAGAGCTGTTTATCTGTCTGTCAACACTTGAAAGCGAGTCGGCAAATGCTATACATATAAACACACACACATATATATATATTTAGTCATATATAGATGCATGATTCCTGCATGAGCCTAAATCAAGTGGCGTTTGCCATTTCCGATGTCTACTTTAAAGTCGTTTCGCCTGTTTCATATTTTTCTCCTGCATTTTCCTAGTCCCTCTCGCTCTCTCTCTCTCTCTCTCTCTCTCTCTCTCTCTCTCTCTCTCTCTCTCTCTCTCTCTCTCTCTCTCTCTTTCTCTCTGTTTCGCTGTCTTTCTCTAGTTTTCTTTGCATCTTTTCGCATTTTGATGGCACATTTCCGGCAGAAGAAGCTCTTGTTGATTTTGTCGCTCTATTTTTGGCTTATGGCGCACGCATCAACTGCATTCGTAGCTCCCCGTTTGGCTGGAGACATGAACTTGTTCCCGTCGCCCATTGCCATCGCCAGCGCCAGCGCCAGATGCCAGATCCCAGATTGCCGCATGCCAGATGCCAGATGCTGCATAGATACCATACTCCAGTTGCCAGTTGTCGCGTCTCTGTCTACATCATGCATCTAGATTTCCATTGAAATTTATTAGCTTTCTTCTCAGCTCTCTAGTTCTCAGTGGTTCTGTAGGTCAGAACTGGTTCCTTTCAGCAGAGAACTGGTTCCTACTCACGTTCTAATTAGCTGATTTTTGTTTTATTCAATTAACTTTTTGATTTGCCAAATTTTTGGTTCATATTTTATAAAGTTTTTTTTTTGTAATTGCGTTGACTTTATTCTTCCTCCTTTGACTTTGACTTTGACTTCTGTTTTCCCGTTTTCAATCCCTCTATGTAACTCCCTCGATTTTTTTCTTCTCTTCCCTATCTTTCTCTCTCTTTCACGATGTGTGTTTGTCCCTCCCTCTCTATCTACCACTTTTTTCTCTTTATTTACCTTTCTCTTCCCATTTACCCTTCTCTCTCCACTCACCCTTCTTATCCGCCGCTCTCTCATTTTACTCTTCTATTCATGTCGCTCATGTCTTTCTCTCTCTGTCTCTCTCTATATCTCCAACTACCTCTCTCGTTTACTCTTCAATTAGCTTTCTATCGCATCCGGAAGGGGTCCTTTGCCACTCCTTACTCTTCGATGTCCCTCACCTCTCTCTCACACTTTATCTCTATATACCCATCTTTTTCTTTCCATTTGCCTTTCTCTCTCTCTTTTCCATTCTACGCCTTTCCTATATCTCTAATTCTTCTGTTTATATTTCTTAGTCTTTGATTCGATCTCTTTCTCTCTCTCTCTCTCTCTCTCTCTCTCTCTCTCTCTCTCTCTCTCTCTCTCTCTCTCTCTCTCTCTCTCTCCTCTATATCTCTAACGCTTCTATTCATATTTCATAGTCTTTGATTCGATCTCTTTCTTTCTCTCTCTCTCTCTCTGTCTGTCTCTCCCTCTCTCTTTCCGTCTCTTTCTCTCAGTCTCTTTCTCTCAGTCTCTTTCTGTCTTTCCCTCTCTCTGTCTCTCTCTCTCTCTCTCTCTCTCTTCGTACAGTATCTCATATCACCTACAACTCTTACTCTCTTCAGCTCTATCCATCTATTCTCGAGCCATATTTTGATCATGCGTAACGCATTCGCCGGGTGTCAATCGCTAGGCAGTCAGTCAGCCATTAAGTCAGTCATTAAGTCACTCAGTCAGTCAGTCAGTCGCTGCGTCTGCCTCTGTCTGGTCAGGGCTGCACTAATTGAAAAGCTCTCTTCCAGCTCTTTCCACTGCAAAGTCTGTGCGTGTGTGTGTGCGTATATGTGTGTGTGTCTGTGCTCAACATTTTGTAATCAGCCGCATTTCGCAGCTCTTCTTCAATTTTTCAAGTGGTCTGCTCTGCGTCTGTTTCAGTTGTTGTTGTTGACTGTTTCTTTAGGCCAGCTCGACACGTGCCGTTGGACTTATAATGGATGAGAGGAGAGAGACAGAGAACGGGAGAGAGAGAGCGTGAGGGAGAGAGTGTCAGTGCTTGTCGCTCTTATCTGCGACACGCATCTGTGTCCCTTGCCTTTTGTCTTTTGCGGCCGTGCATTTAATTGCCGTGCAGCAGCCCGTGCCACGCCCCCAAATTAGCCAGACGTCCTCCCCACCCAGACGAAAAGCCAAAACCAATTGCAGCCCAAATCCATAGCCAAAGCCGAAAAATCCAAAGCGAATCGCATTTGTATCTCGTTTCGTTTTTGTTTTCATTTTTCTGTTGGCCTCGTCTGTTTAATTGTTTTTATGTTTATTTAATTTTGTATTTTGTGTTTGCTTCTTCTTCTCTGCAGTTTTTGTATTTGCTTCAAATTGGGCCGCACTTAGCGCTTAATTTACCACGCATCCGTTTCAGCTCACATATCCGCAGCTTAAATTGTATCTGTATCTGTATCTGTATCTGTATCTGTATCTGTATCTGTATCTGTATCTGTATCTGTATCTGTATCTGTATCTGTATCTGTATCTGTATCTGTATCTGTATCTGTATCTGTATCTGTATCTGTATCTGTATCTGTATCTGTATCTGTATCTGTATCTGTATCTGTATCTGTATCTGTATCTGTATCTGTATCTGTATCTGTATCTGTATCTGTATCTGTATCTGTATCTGTATCTGTATCTGTATCTGTATCTGTATCTGTATCTGTATCTGTATCTGTATCTGTATCTGTATCTGTATCTGTATCTGTATCTGTATCTGTATCTGTATCTGTATCTGTATCTGTAGCTGCACCTGTATCTGTATCTGTATTTGCATCTGTATCTGTATTTGTATCTGTATCTGTATCTGTATCTGTAAATGTACCTGCACCTGTATCTGTATCTGTATCTGTATCTGTATCTGTATCTGTGTCTGTATCTGTATCTGTATCTGTATCTGTATCTGTATCTGTATCTGTATCTGTATCTGTATCTGTATCTGTATCTGTATCTGTATCTGTATCTGTATCTGTATCTGTATTTGTATCTGTATCTGTATCTGTAAATGTATCTGCACCTGTATCTGTATCTGTATCTGTAAATGTATATGTATCTTTATCTAGATATAGTTATCTAGGGTAGATATAATTTTTCAGCCTTTTTCTTTCAGTGTAAATCTAGAAAAAGTTTTATCTTTTTCTTCATTTCAGAAGACTTATCCAAAAATATCGTAAGCAACACCTACACCAGCAGAAGAAAGCCACAAATTTTTTGGGCCAGTTCGGTGAACCAGGCGCGAGTGCAATGCTTTGCAGATTAAAAACCTTTTATATAAGAATATTTAAGGTTGTTTTTTATATGGCATATATGGTTGTTGTTTATAGGTATATTCAAGTTGGGGTCTGTTCAAAGCGCCGTGCGGCAGACGTGACTTTTGGGCCATGACGCTCGAGCACAATGCAAAGCAATTTCAATTCGTGGTATGTGACTAAATGATAAATATTTGCGTTCATTTATCGAATAGACAAACGACAGCAACAAGCCCAACAATAATAACAATTTACTGTGATGGATCAGCGGAAGTAACTAACAAAAAACCAACCCAAATAGAACAAGTAAGAAAGTTCTAGACGGAAGTGACCGACTGGGCGGTACCCCGAGCAGATGCTATTTGAATCAATTGAATATTTTACTAGATAAGCAGATAGGTGTATAAGTCTTACA